>NC_085870.1:30264394-30421894 GCF_034702125.1 Engraulis encrasicolus
CTTCCCCTTGCAATAGGAATGGGCCAATGGAACCTCTCTCTCTCTACTCTCTCTGTCCATACTTACCCAAGCCCTACCCCACTCCAGCACCCCCATCCTCCTCCCCTCTCTCTTGAGTCGGAGACAGGACAGGGCAGACAGGGGGACCTCCCCTATAATTCACGTTTCGGATACACCTGCTGCTGTAGCCTCCGGTGTGGGAGTATATGTAGCAACACCAGCCTCTGCAGGTTACCTGGGTGCACACCATAATTTTTTTGCGGCATAAATTCAGCACTTCCTTTTGTGGTTTTCGCTGTTTATTCAGCCTGTGTTTTAGACTCTCAGTAAATTATGTCAAGGCAGACTTCAAGAGGAAGATCCATTGCTGTTACACTCTCCTATAGAAGAGTGTTGAGTCATTCAATAGTTAGAGAGTTGAATAAATCAACACATTTCTATACAATACGTTTTTATACACTGTCTTTAAGTTTTGAATATAGTCATTGAATATAGGCATTGCATAGAGTGTATTTGGTTCTACTGTCTCAGTAACATAACATTACAATAACATAACATTACAATTTTACTGTGTGCTTACAGAGAACAGCCGTAGTAGTAGTAGTAGTAGTAGTAGTAGTAGTAGTAGTAGTAGTAGTAGTAGTAGTAGCAGCAGCAATAGTAGTAGTACTCTAGCACTTTAGTACTCTCTCCTTGAGAGAGCGCAGGGTGTGCCCCGCCGCCGCTGAATGCTGACATCCTCTGTGGGGCAGGAAACGTGTGCATTCATGAATGGCACTCTGCTCCATTTAGAGGCCATTTAAAGCTGCTGTACTATATTGGAGTTTGATATGGGCGTGTTTTTTTTCTTGCCACGTTGTCCTTTTTGGTAGAAAAGCAAACCATGAAATACAAGTTTATGTTGTGATGACGTGATATGATTTGACACGAGTGTGTGTACACAGTACACACATTTGTCTTAAGACACTTTGTATCGCGGCCTGTGATTTTAGTTGCTGTACAAGGCGTTCAGATGTCAAATCTTGTGTCAAAATGAGCTGTGTTGTGGTGGTTGTACAAGGCTTTCGGATCTTCAAATCTTGAACCAAAATGGGCAGACTGGTGAACGGGCCTGCATTTATTGCTGTGTGTTGTGGTGGTTGTACAAGGCCTTAAGATCTTCAAGTCTTGCCTGCTGTACTTGGTAAGCAAAGGGGGGCGTGGACGCATAGGCTTTTTGGAAAAGGTTTATACAGGAGAGTGTTGTGAGTGGTCCAAGTGAATAGCTAGGCAACACAAAAAGGAAATTCATTGGCGATTTGGCCGTGGAACAGATTTCTCCACTCATCGTAGATGCCAGGCATACCAAGCTGACATCCCCTTGAAAGGGTTTCTTGTTATGGGGTTCAAGAAAACAACCCAATCCCTCTCGCTGACTGCACCCCATCCACAGAAATGGACACACACACACACGCACGCACGCATGCACACACACGCACGCGGGCGCGCACGCACGCACGCACACACACATGCACACACATATATACACACAGACAGACACACACACACAGACACACGCACGCACACAAGCGCACACAGGCACACACGACGGACACACGCACACACAAGCACAAGAATGCTCAAGCAAGCTGCAGCACATTACGTTTGGATTGTAGTCACAGAGAAGATAGACATATAATACATCACAGAGAACATTGACATTTACAGCCGTGTGTGTGTGTGTGTGTGTGTGTGTGTGTGTGTGTGTGTGTGTGTGTGTGTGTGTGTGTGTGTGTGTGTGTGTGTGTGTGTGTGTGTGTGTGTGTGTGTGTGTGTGTGTGTGTGTGTGTTGGATGGTGTTTGAAAGTGGGTGTGTGGAAGGGGGAGGTGGATGCGCAGATGGATTTCCCTCACGTTGCTCTCATTTCAAGGACACATGAGTAGCTATTTGAATAAAGACGCAGTGATTGTTTTTTCTTTTCTTTTTATTTTTTTAATAGATAGCAACGTGTCGCACAACAACACAAGATGAAAAAAAATATTGTATAGTCTGAAGGGTAGTGTGACATTTTCAGCTAATGCCCCTCCTGTGAGCGGGATTGGACAGTATATGTCAAGGCTTTATGACGGTGTGTGTGTGTGTGTGTGTGTGTGTGTGTGTGTGTGTGTGTGTGTGTGTGTGTGTGTGTGTGTGTGTGTGTGTGTGTGTGTGTGTGTGTGTGTGTGTGTGTGTGTGTGTGTGTGTGTGTGTGTGTGTGGTTGGGGGAGGGTGTTTGGAAGGCTGGTCAACTCTGGTTGGAACCAGGACAAAGTCATCTGAACGCCCCCCCCCTCTCCTCTATGGGCCTGGGACAGCTGACCCCTTTATGCCTGTGGGTTTCCTTGCTAGTGGGAGTCCTCTTCTGGGAAGTGGTGTCCTTGATAACACTGACTGAGTGAAGAGTGAGGGAGGGGGGTAGGGAGGAATGGCAGGATGGATGGAGGGAATCCAATTGGGGACATCCCCAGCAGAGAGCATAGATCACTGGCACGGATAGAGAGAGAGAGAGAGAGAGAGAGAGAGAGAGAGAGAGAGAGAGAGAGAGAGAGAGAGAGAGAGAGAGAGAGAGAGAGAGAATCAATGTTTTGGGCCTGTCAGTGTGTGTGTGTACAATGTGGACCAGTATCAGTGTTTTGGGCCTGCCAGTGTCTCCCCCTGTCCAACCCGGACCGGAGGTGAGCGGGCCTGGATAAAATGACGCCAAGCCCAGTCCAGTCATGCCCAGCCGGGCCAAGTCGTGGCCAGCCAAGCCCACTGAATTTGGGCTGTGTGCCAAGGAAGTCTACTCATGGAGGTCAAAAAATGATCATGTGGGTTGGGGGTGGGGGGTGTGGGGGGTGGGGGGTAGAGTAGCATCAGTAGCAACAGTAGAGAAACTTTATTAATCCCAAGGGAAATTAAAGTGTCCAGCAGCATACGTATTACACAGCATATTGCACACAACCAAATTTCAACAGCATCACTCATTAACACTGCTTGATTATTCGCCACCAAACCCAAGACGGTAAATCACATTTTAACTGTGGCGGCAAAACTAATTTGAGGCATTGCAATATGTTCTGTTTGTACCCTTTTTTAACGGATTTCATCACCTCCTGACTAATACTGCTTTGGCACGGCCGCGTATTTGGCTCGATTTCAATGCAACGCCGCTGTTTGTTTGGAAACTACAGCGATTAGTATTGAAATGCTCCTACAATTAGATTTCAGAATGACCTGCTGTTAAGTATTGATTGTGCCTGGTAGCCGATTGCAGGGCTGAAAGCCAGTAGTGGGGCTTAGCCACTTGGGTGGAATAAGCTGCATTTAGATTGGCAAATAGTAAATGCAGTACTAGCCAACACACTGCAATATAGAGGAGAGGGAATGCCACTTTTGCCTTTGCCTTTATTTTTATTTTTTATTTGGGGGGAGCTTTTCAAGCCTTATTTATGAGACAGGATAGTGGACAGACAGGAAGTGAGTTGGGAGAGAGAGATGGGGAAGGGCTGGCAAAGGACCTGGGCCGGGAATCGAACCTGGGTCGGCCGCGTAGCAGACAAGTGCCCTACCATTAGGCCTCGGTAGGGCCGCCTTTGCTTTTATTATGACAGAGTTGACCAGCAAGCGGTTGGGGAGAGCGAGATGGGTTAGGGTTGGCCAATGACCCAGGCCAGGTCGGACGTGGTCAGGCAAGTCCATATGGAGGGCTGTATTTGCGTACCCCCCTGAGGAGATGTCTTTAATTGGGCTTTGTGACCTTGTAACGTTTTCTACAAGGCAGATTACTGAAGGAGAGTCTGATGAAGATACATTTGCCTCAGGCGAGAATTAAACACTCATGATGATCTTCAGCTATGTTCTTTAATGCACAAAGTAATAGTTAAGTATATTCATTCACACTAATGTAATGACATTTTTTTTGCTGGCCAGCAGTTTGTAAAAGAAATGATGGTCTTGTAATGTGGTTATTAAAATATTAAGCATAACCAGGGAGTGAACATTGCTCCCACATCCAGCTGCAGTCTAGCCTGTCTATGAGTGGAGTATTGTGGTCGGGCCGTCTAGCTTGCTTGGTGTTGTTAATTGTTGCTTGGAGCCGAATAGCCAACTCACAGAATAGATGAACTATTACAATTTTGTGTTTGTGCTAATGCCATGACAATGGTGATGTTCCCAAGTGAGTGCCTGTTTTCCAATTCAGTGTTACAAGCTTTCTGTTGTCTTACATTGCCTAAATAAATCAGTACTTTGTGAAGAGGCATGAAAAAATACCACCAAAAAAGTGACATTTTTGTTTCTCTTTTTTACAGTTTCAGTGCCTCAGAGGCCGATTAGAGCAAATCAGAATTTGAGCTAGCTAGCACAGCGCATACCGGAGTCTAATTAGATTCCCTATAAAACAGGGTGACTCACTAGCCATGGGACGGAGTTAAGGCGGCAGCCTCAGAAATAACAGCGACTACACTGGGGCCGCTGATGTTCCCTCTGATCTGTCCGTGGAGATGCCCAGACCATCAAGAATCCAGCGCAACGTAGACAAGTGTCATTTAGAAACGCCCACTCAGAAGATCATCAGGCCGCCATCGCCGGGGTTTTAATATGAAAAAGACGAGCGTTCAGGGGAGAAGAGTGGCATGAAGTAGTGGAATAGTCCTGCTGGGGCAAAGCCGGCCTGGTTTATTGCCAGCGGCAACTTCCAACTCCAAGTTGTTAGCAGACACAGAATAATATCGTCCAGAGAGACCCTGGAACTGCCTCCGTAGAAGATTTTGAGCTTAGCTCTTGTCTGTGAGCTGCTGACCAAGGTCCCGGATGCTCTTATTCTTCAGTCGAGGTGAGAGACACGGCACTGTGGCATTGAATGATCTTCTCTGAGTCTGACTGAACAATAGACTCGCATCTGTGAGGACACAGACTTTGTTTTTGTCCTCTGTGGCATCTGGCGAGGCCTGGGGATCTAAAGGTTGGACTGATCTGCCAACCGCTCTTTCTTTTATTTTACATGCTCTTTTTTCACATTGAAAACCCAGAGCCATGTGAAGATGATTGGTGGTGGTGGTGGTGGTTGGGGAGATGCCTTTAGGGTCTATCTACCGTCTTAGCGCTCAGCGCTTAGCGCATTGGCAGAGTGTCTTGCGAAGGGCCTGTTTTCTCTCACTTGTTTCTGTTTGTTTCTGTTGCCAGAGCCAATCTCCAGAGAGAGAGAGAGAGAGAGAGAGAGAGAGAAACAGTCAGTGACATAGACAGAGAGAAACAGAGAGAGTAACAGAGAGAACGAGAGCGAGAAAGAGAGAGAGAGAGAGAGAGAGAGAGAGAGAGAGAGAGAGAGAGAGAGAGAGAGAGAGAGAGAGAGAGAGAGAGAGAAAGAGAGAGAGTTGTTATGGCTGGCTGGGAGTTCCAGCAACAACAAAAAAAAAACAGGCACGACTGTTACAATAGTTGTTAATAGTTCCTAGAGTTTACATACATGAAATGTTTTACTAACTCAAACCTTAAAGTCTTTGCTAAGGCCCTTGGGTCATGTTTATATTTATTTATTTATTTTTTTTGCTCCGTCTGCTATAGAGTTGTTTAAGAGTGCGCTGATGGCCGGTGCTGTTAAGCTGTCGTACGGCTGATATAAAGCGGGCTGCTCCGACCATTTTTCACCTCTATCTGTGTCAGCTGTCTCGATTCCTACTGTTAGCCATCAGTGCCGGTGACAGGCCGGCGCAGAACTTCCAGCACCTAATGAAAAAAATCAGTGGAAATCTTATACCACCATCGCTGTGACCATAAATAGACGATGGGCCTGCCCTACAGTAAAATCAAATAGCGGTTTTTGCAACATTGATTTTACCGCCAGTCCAGTTGAATGGTGTTTTTAATGTGTTTCTATAGTGTCAGGAAGAATTTACCCTTGTTATAACAACCATCAGCCAAGAGTGGGAGAGAGAGAGAGAGTGAGGGAACCATTGGGGTCAAATGGAGACATGATCAACGTTGCCAGAGCTGAATGTAGTTACAGGGTCAGCCTTTCCACTGGCTTCATTTTTGACTAAGGGTATTTTAGGTAGCAGACCATAGTAGTGGTAGTAGAGCACTTGGCAGGCAGATGCCTTGGATGGATGGGAGGAAGAGGAGGAGGAGGAGGAGGAGGAGGAAGAGGACGAGGAAGAGGAGGAATAGGAGAAATAGAAGGAAGAGATATTGTGGTCCTGGGAAGAAATGGTGGAAGAAGCTGCAGTGGGGGTGGTGGCGGAAAAACCTCTTACAGGTCTGGACCGAAATAATCACGGCTCACGGTTTGGGGTCAGGGTTGAGCAGCGGTGGGGCTCAGCTCAGGGGAGGTCTAGTCTGGCCTCTTCTCAAGGGTCAGGAGAGAGAGGAGAGGCCACATCAGAGGAGTGTCCAGAAGAGCCAGCTCCAATGAACTTGGAATGGGAGAACGCCGGGTGGGGTCTCTCTCTGTGTGTGTGTGTGTGTGTGTGTGTGTGTGTGTGTGTGTGTGTGTGTGTGTGTGTGTGTGTGTGTGTGTGTGTGTGTGTGTGTGTGTGTGTGTGTGTGTGTGTGTGTGTGTGTGTGTGTGTGTGTGGTGCTGCTGCTTGATTAGACCTGTCATGCAGCTGTGGCCTCAGTCACAGAGAGACCCTAGAGGGGAGGGGAAGGGGAGGAGGAAGAAGAATCATGGATCCATCAGAGAGAGAGAGAGAGAGAGAGAGAGAGAGAGAGAGAGAGAGAGAGAGAGAGAGAGAGAGAGAGAGAGAGAACCGATGAGGTCAAACGCAGACATGGTCAACGTTGCTAGAGCTGACTGTAGTTACAGGGTTACAGAGAGAGAGAGAGAGAGAGAGAGAGATGGGTGGACTGAGGTTGAGGGAGGAGAGGGGGGAGGATGAGGATGTCTGCCTGCCTGCCTGCCCGCCTGCCCGCCCGCCTGCCCGCCCGCCTGCCCGCCTGCCTGCCTGGCTGCCCATAGCAAGGGAATTCCCTCTCTAGACGCCATAGTAGTGTTTTCTAGTAGTAGTAGAGCCTAAGCGAGAATGTTTTATCACTACTGTAGAGTGTTTCATTCAGACACACTCAGATTTCACCTTGAGCCTGGCGCTGTTTGAAGAGCAAAAGACGAGTAAATAAACTATCTGCTCTGTATTCTCCTCCTGGATGTTCTCTGTACTCTGGTTTTCTTGAAAAACTATTCCTCTTCAATGCGCTGTGACACAACAATCGTTTTGTGAGTCACACTAACTCTGTTGTTGTTTAAAAACCTCATCGCGCAGAGCCTATGTTAGAACCTTACTGTCACCAAAATTGTAATGGCTATGTCGTAGCCCCTTAATGCACGTCGTACCTCCTGTGGCACGCTGTAATAGACATTGAGAGTTAACTACTATAGTACTACAATACTATGACAGTACTGCTCTACGACTTGGTCATTGCCATTCTGGTAACAGCAAATTTACAACGTTGTGTCTTAACAGGTTAATCTGTTACTTCTGCTCTCGGCAATGTCATAGCAATGTTGTTATGATGTAGTTGAGTATTTTCAGCAAATAGTGAATAGGCCCGCCGGCGACCCCATTTGCACTAAGAGGCTGCAGGATTTTATTTTTTTTGTCTCCAGAGCCATTATCATCCCATCAGCCTCCTTTCGTCACGAGTCTCTGTGGCTCTCTCGTTTTCTTGCGGTGCAGGCTGTCTGATCTCTCATGGCTGGGCTTCCTCTTTTCATGTTCTCTCTCTCCCTCCCCCCCTTCTGGTTCTCTTGTTTTCTCTCTCTCTCCTACTCTCGCTGTCTGTCTCTCTTTCTCCCACTCCGTCTGTCTTTCTGTTTGTTACTCCCTCTCATTTTCTGTCTTTGTTCTCTTTCTGTCTCTGTCTCTCTCTCTGTCTCTCTCTCTCTCTGTCTCCCTTTCTCCCACTCTGTCTGTCTTTCTGTCTGTTACCCTGTCTGTCTTTCTTCTCTCCCCCCCCCCCCTCTCTCTCTCTCTCTCTCTCTCTCTCTCTCACACACACACACTCATTTTCTCTGTGTCTTCGGCCGGTGGTTGCAGGATGGAATTTCCACTTCCTCTGTCATGTAGTCACGTGACTGCAGTCTGGGTGTGGTCTGCTCTGGCTCTGGCTCTGTTCTGTTCTGGCGTGCCGTGTTGGTCGCTTGCTCGTTGGTGGTGGTGGTGGTGCCTGCTGGTTTGGCAGAGGGCTGCGAGTCTTGTTTGCATACTCCCACACACTCGCCACATGAAAAACAAATGGCCCGCCTTAAAAAGGACCAGGAGCAACCTAGCCTAGCATGTGTGTGTGTGTGTGTGTGTGTGTGTGTGTGTGTGTGTGTGTGTGTGTGTGTGTGTGTGTGTGTGTGTGTGTGTGTGTGTGTGTGTGTGTGTGTGTGCACGTGTGTGTGTTTGTGTGTGTGTGCGCGGCGCATGTGTGTGTGAGTGTGTGAGTGTGCATGTTTGTGTGTGTGTGTGTGTGTGTGTGTGTGAAACTTTTTTTCCTTTCCATAAAAGGCTGCCTCTGTGTCTATATAAAGACAGAAATGTGCGTGATATGCTACATGCGCTAAATATTTCAATAGAATATGTGTGCATTGGGGAACACCATGTAGACCATAAGAGCTCTTTTGTGCACTAGCTTGTGACCACGGCGTGGAACAGATTGAAGTGCATAGGGAAAGATGGATGGATGTGGTGCTTCCTGTGACAGAAAGAATGAAATAATGAATGGATGAAAGAATGAATTAGCGAAAGAGGGATCACAGGAATGAATAGATGAATGAATGGAGAGGTGAAATGTATACTGTAGTTGGGGAACCAGGACAACTCACATTCCATGCATCAATTACTGTTTTCTGGTGCAGTGTTCTCTCTAATTTCTTTTCACTAATGGAGTTTCTGCTTCCCCACAGCATGCCTGGTGCAGTGTGTGTGTGTGTGTGTGTGTGTGTGTGTGTGTGTGTGTGTGTGTGTGTGTGTGTGTGTGTGTGTGCGCGTGTGCAGGTGTGTGTATGTTTCTCTCTCTCTCTCTCTCTCTCTCTCTCTCTCTCTCTCTCTCTCTCTCTCTCTCTCTCTCTCTCAATGTGTTTGTGTGTGTGCGTGTGCATGTGCCTACTGTATGGATGTGAGTGTATATCTGTGGACTGTGTGTATTTGTATGTATTTTGTGCCCGTTTGCCAGCATAGCCTGTGATTGTGTGTGTGCGTGTGCGTGTGCGTGTGTGTGTGTGTGCGCGTGTGTGTGTGTGCATGTGAGTGTGTGTGTGTGTGCGTGTGCGTGTGCGTGTGCGTGTGCGTGCGTGCGTGCGTGCGTGCGTGCGTGTGTGTGTGTGTGTGTGTGTGTGTGTGTGTGTGTGTGTGTGTGTGTGTGTGGCGGCAGCACTAGCAGCAGCAGCAGCAGCTCAGTGCTGTGAGACTCCGCATTCTCCGCTTTAGTATGCAAGGCAGGTGAGGCTGCAGAGCCAGTGCGCAAGCCCTTCCCCTTCCCCTTCCCCTTCCCCTTTCTTTCCCAGCCCACAGCACACCCTACACATCTCTCTCTCTTTCTTTTCTCTCTCTGTAACCTCTATGTGTGTGTGTGTGTGTGTGTCTTTCTGTCTGTCTGTCTGTCTGTCTGTCTGTCTGTCTGTCTGTCTGTCTGTCTGTCTGTCTGTCTCTCTTTCTCTGTCCTTTTCTTTTCTTCAATCTCCCCCTATTTCCCTTTTTCCTTTCCCTGTCTTTCTGTATGGTCTCTCCCCTCTCTCTCTCTCTCTCTCTCTCTCTCTCTCTCTCTCTCTCTCTCTCTCTCTCTCTCTCTCTCTCTCTCTCTCTCTCTCCTCCTCTCTGTCTCTCTCTCTCTCTCTCTCTCTCTCTCTCTCTCTCTCTCTCTCTCTCCCCCCCCCTCTCTCTCTCCCCTCTGAGCCTCCATCTCTGCCTCCTCTCCTCTCTGCTTCATGTCTGGCCTGTACTGCCGGACAGACCCAGTAGCTTTCATCCTCCGCGGTTTCATCCGCCCGCCTGTGTCCTCCTTATCTTGTTTTATTTTCATTCATTTTTATTTTATTTTCGCGTTATGTGATGTGAAGTTTTGTTTCGTTGTGTTGAGTTGCGTTGGCACTGTGGTGGATCATTGTGGATAGATCATATCCCATCATGCATGTGGCTTCCCCCCTCTTCCCCTCTTTCTCATTTCCTCTCACTCGGCCTAGCTTTGCACACCACTTCTTCATCTGAATTGCTCCCCGCCACCTGTCTGCACTGTCTCCAACGCAGTTAATGTGAGAAATTGGTGCACATTTCACACAGTATAACCGTGTATGTGAAGAGGACGTGTGTGGGTGTGTGTGTGTGTGTGTGTGTGTGTGTGTGTGTGTGTGTGCGTGTGTGCGTGCGTGCGTGCGTGCGTGCGTGCGTGCGTGCGTGCGTGCGTGCGTGCGTGCGTGCGTGCGTGCGTGCGTGTGTGCCTGCGCTTGTGTGTGTTGTACTGTACAGTATGTATGCATGTGCCTATGTGTGTGTGGGATGATGGCTGATTTTGTGTCCCAAAAAGCCAGCCGACTGTGGGCCGTCGCTGGGCCACAGGAGATCCGGACTCGGCTCAGCGGTAGCTGCCATTCGCGGTGGCTTTGTGTGCTGTGGGAGAAATGAAGGAAGGGGGATGATTCACTGGAGGCAGCACTGCCAGTGTTTATAATTCCATCCCTCCTTCACGCATGCCTGCTGACAAATCACACTTGCACTTAGCTTATTTCTGTTTTTTTTTAAATTAAAAAATATTGATGAGGCCAGTCCCACCTAGGCTCTCCGTCTTCACACCTACCTTTTGTCTTCACCACATGTGTGAAGACACATGATCTTTGTCGGTGTACTGGGTCTATAGACACATTTTTGCCATCAAGAATGTTTGGCTTGTATATAAGTAAAATGTTACATAAATGTAAGGCTTTAGGTATTTGATAACACTGTAGTTGGAGTGTGTTCATGTGTCAGATGATACTATGGCAACAGCTGCTACACAGCGGCAAGAGAAAAAAAAAAACGCCTACCTTCTCACACATTTCCTCTGGAGAGCATCCTCTCATACATTTGCAATGTGATATTTATTGGAATTAAACATGTGGTCTTGGAAAGTCAGAATTCCGAATTATATTTGGATATCACCCACCAGCAAGTCATTCGCCCATTCATTTCCCTTAGATGACTACACTATTCTAGCAACAGTGTAATTGTTTATACTATGACACATCTTCAAGTCTGTTAAGGTTTGTGGTGAAATGTCAGTGGTTTGTGGCATGTATAAGGTGACAGAAGTGGTAAAAATGGAGTCTGATTCATCATCAGCGTCTATGCACACCACATCGATGACAGAATTCTCAGCTCTTTTACACAAATTGCCTTATCTGTTTTTTTTCTGTTAAAGCATAACTACTGTTGTTCACTTTGTATAACTTGACACAACGAGCTTGGGGGCAGTTGACTGTGTGTGTGTGTGTGTGTGTGTATGTGTGTGTGTGTGTGTGTGTGTGTGTGTGTGTGTGTGTGTGTGTGTGTGTGTGTGTGTGTGTGTGTGTGTGTGTGTGTGTGTGTGTGTGTGTATGTGTGTGTCCATGACAATGTAGGCAGAGATTGTACATTTTTAATAATTAGTGAATGAATGAACGAACGAGTGGCTGGACATGAATATACTGTATAGTTAGTTATCAATATGTGTATGTATTGGCTATCTTTTAGATTGAATTAATGACTTGTATGAATGGATAGGATGCTCTTTAAAATAAAAACAGTTTTTTATATTTTATTTTAAAAGCCCTTCTAGGGACGGGCATTGGGAATTAGCCAAGGCTATAAATGCTCTGATGCTATTCTGTTGGGCTTGCATAGCCCGAGATAATGAAAAAAGGAGGCGCACACAAGGCTAGTGTGAAAAATGTATATTGTAGCCGAAAATGTCAGAGGTTAGTGCAGGCGCAGACACCGACCTTTGTTGTTTTTTGTCATTTACCGGGCTTGCATAGCCTACATGATGTGTGTGTATCTGTCCCTATCTAATAAACCAAACTGAACTGAACTGAACTGATAACGCAACACATTAGCACAGAAGATTTCTAAGGTAGAGACGATACCAGAACCCATGACGCACGGCTCTAAGCTGCAATCCTATGACAGCCATGCCCCTTTAGCAGACTAGGAAAATGAATCAATGGAAAGTCACGCCTATTTAGGAGACTGTATTTGATCAGACTTTTGTTTCAATGGTGATGCATGGTATGATTTATCTTGGTTCCCATATCGAAAATCTTACTATTGGTATTAGTATCACTGGATTGCAAAGTTCATGTTCCAAAGTGAAACGCAGAGCTTGATGTCTCATCTCAGTGTAGCATACAGCCATTGGTGTTTGATTTTTTTCCATTCAAGTGACCAGTTCCCCCTTGTCTCTACCTAGTGAATGAGCTTTCGTCACATTAACAATTAAATAAATTGCAGTTGCATCAGCTAGCAGGCTAAGTAGGCTGTAACCAGGGGCGGAGCTATGGGGTGGCAAGCAGGGCATTTGCCCCTGGGCCCAGGGCCCTCCTCTATTGGTGTTGGGGGCCCTATTGTGACAATGGCAGGCCATTTGGGGGCCCCTGTCAGTGTTTTGCCCTTGGGCCCTGTGTGCAACTGTTCCGCCACCGGCTGTAACCCTGTCACTGTTGAAGAATTGGGTACTCTTTATATATTTTGTTCACATTTGTCTCGCATGATGGTCTGACAATTGACAGGGTTTGATCTGAGCTAGTAGGGCACGGTGTACCTTGGTGGTAATTTAATGACTGATCGGGCAGCTTGGCATTAATCATGGGAAGTGCAGTCTATCTGTGGATTTAACACGCGCAAGGCAGATAAAGGTCATTGTTCCCAAAAGGCTGTCTACCGATCTTCATGAATGGGGGCAAAACAACAATCACCTAGCCTACTTTTATTTGGTGATGCTGCACGCAATCACCTGAAACCTTATTAAGTGTGATGCACTTATATATACAGGTATCCCACAATCCTTTGCATGGTCATGGGGTACCCTCCCTACCTGTGGGATTGCATGTGTCTGCTCTACTGGAGGCTTGATTTGTGGCCGTGAAATCAGCTTTTTCTCCTCTTGATTGAAGTGTTTGCCCCTGGGTAATACAGTAACTCGTGCATGCGTGAGTGGTGTGTGTGTGTGTGTGTGTGTGTGTGTGTGTGTGTGTGTGTGTGTGTGTGTGTGTGTGTGTGTGTGTGTGTGTTTGTGTTTGTGTTTGTGTTTGTGTTTGTGTATGTGTGTGTGTGTGTGTGTGTTTGTAAATGTAATGTAACAAGTTAAAGAAATGATCAAAGAGGAAATGAAAAGACACTCCAACAGACTGGAGGCAGATGTGCAGCTTCCAGCCTGGCACAAAGAAAGCAAACAACATCCATCATTCCATCCTCTTCTGCCTCTCCTTCTCTTTCCCTCTTATTCTCCCTCACTTCTCTCTCTATGTATCCTTCTCTTACACTACCTTCCCCACTTAGTCCTCTCTGTCCTGTCTCTGTCTGTCTGTCTCTCTCTCTCTCTCACTGTCCTGTCTCTGTCTGTCTGTCTGTCTGTCTGTCTGTCTGTCTGTCTGTCTGTCTGTCTGTCTGTCTGTCTGTCTGTCTGTCTGTGCCTCTGTGCCTCTGTGGCTTCAGTTACATTGGAGACTTAATTTCGAATTAACTCCATTTAATTCCAAATAAAACGTAATCCAGCTTTGAAACCATCATGTAAACACTTCCAATTTCGGAATTAAGTATATTTGGAATTAAACTTTATTCTGAACTAGAAGCACTCAGATAGCGCAGACCTCCGCCAAGGAAGCTGCTTGATAGAACATTTGACTTTTACACTCTATTTGCATTTTAAGTCTCTCTGCCTTCTTTTTGTGGAGTTCCCGCAATTCAATTTGTGGTCACTAGGGACGTCTAGATTTATAGACCAGCAATGATGAAGAATGTTTAAAAAGGTCCTGGTTGGTGATCCGGATTACCACCACTTGTTCCTTGGGTCATTACTAACAACTCCACAAAGTTTTGTCCAAATCCGTTGATTAGTTTTTGAGTTATCCTGCTGACAGACAAACAAACAGACAAACAAACAAACAAACAGACCGAAAACATTACCTCCTTGGCAGAGGTAATAAAGTGTGTCGTTTATTCCTCTTTTACTATAAGTCTAAATAGCTTTACTCCTCTACCATATAAACGTAAATTACGCTTTTGAAAACAGTTCCGGTTGTGTTTTAACTTTGAAAATCCTTGAAAATTAAATGCTTAAAAAACTGTTCCAGTTGTTCCACGCATGGTCGTTGGGTACGCGATGACATAAGATCCAGCATTGCAGACTCAGCTCCAGGCTGTGGTAACTAAATTGCGGTTGAAGATTACCAGCTGTCCCTATAGTAGGAATCTGCTGGGCCTTGGCGACCACGCCCCCACGTCAAATTTGGCTTGTCCAGCATGTGCATCCTCTGTCCAATCGAAATGCTTTCTGATCCCCCAGATGTTTATTCGCAATTAAATGAAAGTACAATGTAAACTGGACAGAAAAAAACGTAAATTCCGAATTCATATTCAATTCCGAAATTAAAACTACCTCGTAAACGTAGCCTGCCTCTGTTTTTCTCTGTTTCTAAGTCTCTCTCTCTCTCTCTCTCTCTCTCTCTCTCTCTCTTTCTCTCACGCTCTCTCTCTCTCTCTCTCTCTCTCTCTCTCTCTCTCTCTCTCTCTCTCTCTCTCTCTCTCTCTCTCTCTCTCTCTCTCTCTCTCTCTCGCTCGCCCTCTCCCTCCCTCTCTCTCTGTGTGAAAACCAGTCATAGGTGCAGAAGTGCAGGCTGCCATACAGTAAGCACTCACTGTATACATTAATGATTTGCGAAGTGCTATAGCGCTGGATAGCTGTGTGCTAATAAGAGCCGGTCTTTTCATCAGCACATAACCTCATTTGTTTCTGCATTCCACCACTCTCCCCCTCCCCAACACCATGCTCTCTCTGCTTCATATTGCGCTCTCTCTATCTCTCTATCTCTCTCTCTCGCTCTCTCTCTATCTTTCTCTCTCGCTCTCTCTCTCTCTCTCTCTCTCTCTGTTTCACTCTCTCCATCACTCACTTATCATTCTTTCTCTGTCTCTATAGCTCTCTCTCTCTGTGTCCCTCTCTCCCCCCTCCCCATGCTGTATATATTGTTTCTCTCTCTGCCCATTTATACGCCCCCAAACATGGAGGGGAGATGTTTGTGGAGCTCAACAGGTCACAGCTCGCAGCTTTTCGAGGCTAGCTCACTCATTCGCTTAGCTGTTGCTGTTGCTCTGTCGGACGTGAGCGAGAGAGAGAGAGCGCGAGAGAGAGGAAGAGCGAGTGAAAGAGAGAGAGAGAGAGAGAGAGAGAGAGAGAGAGAGAGGAAGAGCGAGAGAAAGAGAGAGAGAGAGAGAGAGAGAGAGAGAGAGAGAGAGAGAGAGAGAGAGAGAGAGAGAGAGAGAGAAGAAGAGCGAGCGGCGGATGAATATTTATGAGACCCAGGGAGTGGGTGGCAAGGGCATGCATCACCTCCATCGCTGCCTCTCTGCTGATGCCTCTACCCCTGCCTCAGTGCCTCTCCTCTCTGCCTCTACTCCCGCTACTGTTGCTGCTGCTACTGTTGCACTTTCCGCAGTGCTGAACTGAACTCTCCCTCGCTCTCCCATCCATCCAAAGTTTCTGTCCTCAGGCATTAGTGGAAGGTGGGAGAAAAAAAAATTGTTTGTGTGTTGAGAATTACATTTCCACAAGGGAGGCACTTCAGTCGATTCCGACTAAGTAGGGTACTGGCCATATGTTTGCATGCATTAATCCATATCGCTGTGGGTGTATGTGTGTAGTTCTGTTACTGTGTTACTGTGTGTGTGTGCGTGTGTGCGTGCGTGTGTGTGTGTGTGTGTGTGTGTGTGTGTGTGTGTGTGTGTGTGTGTGTGTGTGTGTGTGTGTGTGTGTGTGTGTGTGTGTGTGAGAGAGAGAGTGTGAGTGTGTGGGAGAGAGAGTGAAAGAGTGAGTGAGATAGAGGGCAATACACTACTGTATATTATACATGGACGCATGCCTGAAAACGTATTAACATATATAGTACTATATTTGATGCATTCTGCACTTCCGTCCATAGAGTATGCACATATTTGTGTATATTTATCCTTTCACACAATACAATGGTGCACGAGAGAAAGGAATGGAGGTTGGGGAAAGTGATGACTAAATATTTGCCTGTATCAGGTTTCAATTTTTTTAAATTGCAAATGAACGTGGCCGCAGATAGTCAACAAGGCTACATCTAGGAGCTTATTGTCTTCTTTTTCTTTGTTGCTTTTTTCATTTTATAAAAAAACGCTGAAATTAAACACAGACGACGACAATAGTGTTAACTCGTTTTTCGTGGGATGTCTGGATGTGTGAATTTGAAAGGCTGGGGCTTTGGCAGGCCAATCTGTGCTAGACTAGCGAGCGGCAATCGGCACTTTCACTCCTCTGCTGGGTGGTGCTGTGTCTCATGAAGCACACAAGCTTGCTGTCAGGTGCAGAGCTATAGGAGGGGCAAGCAGGGCATTTGCCCCTGGGCCCAGAACCCTCCTGTATTGTTGGTGGGGGCCCTATTGTGACCATGGCAAGCTGTTTGAGGGGCCCTATCAGTGTTTTGCCTGGGGCCCTGTGTGCAATTGTTCCGCCACTGCTTGGTGTCAAATACATGTAAGAATACACACAGACGGTTCTACTGTCCCTGCTTCTAGGTGAAAAGCCAAAAACTCGCTGTGCATATATTTGTCCCGAGTTTCACCAGTGGAACATTTTGTGAGGCAATTTCTTCCCCATGTTTCACACTGTACACCTTCAGGCATGCACTGCCATTTTGGTGAGTCAGTTTCACATCAAGTCTCATCTTCACAGGCGGGCTGTAGGCACATGACTTATAAGCAGAGATCCAATCCCATTCTTTGTCTTTCACCTTTACTGATAGGACAGGCAGTGTCAAAACGATAAGGTGTAGTAATTATGTAATGTCTAGTGCGTTATGTCTTCTGTATTTATGTATGCATGTACTGAGACCTTAATTTCCCCATAGGATCAATATATGATACTCTACTCTTCTCTACTCTAGCAGGGAAATGGCCAGATATTAGACTTGGCGTCCTCCATGGCCATGAATATTTTGCTGTAACATCCCAAATTTGACTATACCAGACGGGCAGTTCCTGTGTTAGAGGTAGCCACATTTAACCGTTTTGTGTGTCTTGTGATGCGTCATGCAGACTATGTATTCCTGACTGTGCTCCCTGCCCAAGTCCTTCCTCTCTGTCCGCTCCGCAACCGCAGTGGATGTTCTCGTTTGGTCTCTCGATAGCGGCTCTGCACCTTTTGCTGGTCCTGATGGGTGCGATTACAGGGAGGGAGTGTGTGGCGCTGGGGACTTGGGGACGGGTGACTGGTGACGGGGACAAGTGGGGAAAGGGATGGGGGTGGGATTAGGTCAGTTTACACAGTGATTTACTTAATGAACGGGTGCACACGCACGCTTATTGAAGAGCTGACACACAGAGTGGCCTGGAGAGGGGAAAAATTAGAGCAGAGCAGGCAGCTATAACTAGAACTGGTTTCCTCGCCTGGCCCAGGCCAGTCACAACCAGGCAAGCAAACTAGGCAATTGCCTAGGGCCCCCAGCCGAAAGGGTCCCCCTGGCTAATAGAGATGGATTCTTTTATTTTATTGTCCTTTCGGAAAATCACTCCTATGTACTTGCATTGGCTATGTACTTGTATTGAAACGACAGGACTCTTAACGTTTTGAGGGAACCAAAACCAAAACCTCCCTAATTTCACTGGTCGAAAAGTGTGAATGACACTGCTATCAACATCTCTCTTGAGGGGGGGGCTAACCAATAGTTTGAAGTGAAAATAAGTCCCTATTTATCTAGGGCCCCCAAATGCCTTGCCTTGGCCCCGCCTCGCCTCGTCTCGTCCCGATTCGACTAGCGAGGCCTGGGCTTGGCTGCGGCTGTGCTTACCACTCATTGGGTCGCTGACTGCCGAGACGAGGTGGTCGAGGGGGAGGACATGGAGGTCGGGGTATGTATAATGGGGGCTAAAGGATTCAAACGGCAACGTTGGTCGTTGGATGTATGTAGGCTACTAGTATTGCCCTCGGGCTCACTGTCACCATGGCACCCCAATTACAGCCTTCCCGTGGCTATTCTACTGTTCTGTATGTACACACACACACACACACACACACACACACACACACACACACACACACACACACACACACACACACACACACACACACACACACACACACACACACACACACACACACACACACACACAAGCTCTGTCTCACTGTCTCATTCATTCTCTCTCTCTCTCTCTCTCTCTCTCTCTCTCTCTCTCTCTCTCTCTCTCTCTCTCTCTCTCGCTCTCTCTCGCTCTCTCTCTGTTTGTGTTAGTGTATGTGTGTAGTGTGAATGTATGTATGGGGGTGTTTGTGTTTCTACTGTATGTGTGCGACTGTTATGTATCTCGCCCGGTGCTTCATCTTCAATCCCTGCGAGCACAGTACACATCACACACATGAAAACGGGCGACCCTCCTGATTGCATGCTCTCAGTGCGTAATGATGCCTGTGGAAGGCTGGCAGCCCATTCCCCCAGCAACACACATTAGCACCAGGGCCGCATTAGCTTTTTGCGAGTCATTGATCCTGTTAGAATGAATGATATGTGTTTGCCCTCATTTTGATTCTCCGTGCCAAAAAAAAAAAGAGGGAGACACAATCACGGATTGCTGGCCCCAGTCCACACACAGCACAGCCACAGCACAGCACAGCACAGCCACAGCCACAGCACAGCACAGCACAGCACAGCACAGCACAGCACAGCACAGCACAGCACAGCACAGCACAGCACAGCACAGCACGACACAGCACAGCACAGCACAGCACAGCACAGCACAGCACAGCACAGCACAGCCACAGCACAGCACAGCACAGCACAGCACAGCACAGCACAGCACAGCACAGCACAGCACAGCACAGCCACAGCACAGCCACAGCACAGCACAGCACAGCACAGCACAGCACAGCACAGCACAGCACAGCACAGCACAGCACAGCACAGCACAGCACAGCACAGCACAGCACAGCCACAGCACAACACAGCAGGGGATCCTGCCAGCTTCCTGTTGTGTACTGTAGCGGTGGATGCAGGAGCTAGTGAATTGTTTTTTTTTATTACTGCTTTTTTTCCGGCTTTGCCTGCAACTGTTTGCTGAGAAACTTAAGTCATTAGCTTCTGTAGTGGCGCGGCAGCTTATACATCACAAAAGCATTTAGCCATAATACATAAACAACTTCATTTGCTTTTTTTCCAGTTGAAGGCAGATTCCCGTCATGCGTTTAATTAAAGCTGGATATACCGTTTACCTCTTTTTCTTTCTTATCGTGGCCATACAGTAACTGGTAACCTCATGAACTGTATGGAGGGCTCAAGCTTTTGCAGAATGCAGCAGTGAGGAGCTTGCCAAGACAAGCGGATAAAAAGACGACAGCCAGTGCTCGTGTGCTCGTTTGCGTTGCGCAGGGGGAAAGCTGGTACTATAGCCCAGAGGGCTGGCCTGCTAGCATCGCGCCGTCGCCTTAATTGCATGATCACATAGCTAACTGCCGAAGCAGGCGAGCCAGTTCAGACCAAACATTATGTATACAAATGAGGGTAGCTTGAAATGTCAGGCTGGATGATGTACCTCCAGACATTAACAAGTGCACTGACACGGTCTCCCTGTCCTACTTGCCATTTCTACTCCGTAATGACCTCTCAAGAACGCAAATGTCAGCCTGTTCATTTATCGTGTTTTTAAGCCACAGCCATAGCCCCAACAACCTATGTGTTTGTCTTTTACATCTTTGTCTTGGTCAGCCACGGCCCTGATGGCAAGGAAGTTGGTCTTTAGATGGTTGCAAGTTTGAGTCACGTACCTTTAATAACACATTCATCCACGGCTAAAGCGCCCTTTAGGAAGGAACCTAACCTCACATTGCTCCAGGGTCTGTAAACAATGCTATGTAAATAACTAAATCACTTAAGATTAAAGTGTCAGCTTAGTATAATGTAATATAATGTAATGTAATGTCTTATGTAGAGCTTATTCACATTGCTTCAGGGCCTATATAACCAACATAATTTAAACATTGCTCCAGAGGCTATAACCGATACACTTAACTAAGTTGCTTTCGATAAAGCCATCAGCTAAGTGTAACGTTATGTAATGCAATGTCTGATGTAGAGCTTTTTCTTTTCTTTGTCCTCCACAGGCCCCAAGGACACCCAGACTGCGCTGAGAGGATCCCCCAGGGAAAGCATGGTGCACCAGTCCAGCTTCTCACCTAAGACTGTCTGCCTCTGATCCCAACACACCTGTCCTGCCCCAGAATCCCCCTCCCTACACCCCGACCCCCCACATCAGCAGCAGCACACACTTACCCACACACACATACACACACACACACACATACCCTGAGGAGATCTTTTCGAAACTCCTCTCCCCCTCTCTACCCCCCTTCACCTTAAGTGTTGTTTACCACTGTCCAGTCTTGACGTTTACAATTTTTTAAAACATTCAAAATGGCTAACAACACTGCGGACCATGCGGCCACCAACTCGGTGGCAGAGGGTGGCGCGGAGGGCGACTTTGGCATCACGGTGATGGACCTGCGGGAGCTGATGGAGCTGCGCGGAGGAGAGTCCGTCGGCAAGATCGCAGAGCGCTATGGAGACGTACAGGGCATCTGCCGCCGGCTCAAGACCTCGCCCATCGAGGGTGGGTGACCTGCACGAAACAAGACACACACACACACACGCGCGCGCATGTACTGACGCAGTTAAGGTGACAAGCATAGTTTAAACTACTGTACACACACATACAGAAACATTACAATTCATATCACTAACAGGGAATACACTCAAACACATGATTACTTCACTATTCATTCCATTTAGTACACACACAGCCTTTTAGACAGACAAACTGTTATCAGGCATGTAAAGACACACATTCGTTCATTGGAATCAGTGACTCATTGTGTAAGATGGCATCATTGATAATGTCAATGATATATAATATTTCCATAATCAAGTGTGTCTTATGAAAGGTGTCTTAGGAATTGAAGTCAGTTTGCATCTAGCATGGAAAAACATTGCTATGTTTTCTCCCATTTATTGTTCATGCGTACCCAGTAGGCTACACTGAGAAATGCTGTTTCGCACGCTGCTCACACGCTGGCGTCTCTTGCTGTCTTTGTCCGTAGGTCTCTCCGGCAATCCCGTGGATCTGGAGAAGCGCCATGCGGCATTTGGAAAGAATTTCATTCCTCCGAAAAAGCCCAAGACCTTCCTGCAGCTAGTATGGGAGGCCCTGCAGGACCTTACACTCATCATCCTGGAGATCGCCGCCATCATCTCCCTGGGACTCTCCTTCTACCAACCTCCTGGCGGAGACAGCGAGGGTATAGCTTGACACACACACACACACGCATGCCTCTTTCAACCACTGTAAAAAGCATCTCCCTTCCCCCCCTTCCCCTTCCAAGCCCAACCGTTAATCTACCGTAGCTAAGTAACTCTGCGCACAGTTAATTGCTTACGATTTTAGCTTGTTTAGCTTACTTAGCCATTTTTTTCGCACACTTTTTTTCGCCCATCCTGAAAGCAGATCTCCCCAACTATCTCCCGCTATCTCCCCCAAACGCTTCCTGCTACTATTCCCCCAGCAAGCCAGCTTGGGCGCTTTGTTGGAATGAGTCTTTCCTCTATCTGGACTGTAGTTGCCATATAAACCTATCACCCACCAGTATCTTCTTCCCTCAGTTGATGCACTTCCTTTTTCTGCTGTAATGAGCAGGGGGGTGGGGTCGTAATGTCAGCTCCAGTGCAGATAACAAAGATGGGCTCACAGGAACTGGGAAATGGAGGCAGTGCAGCCTATGCTTCCTGGGGCTTAGGGGATGGTGGAGGTGGTGCATGGGGTTGGTGAAGGATTTTTAATTTTTATTCTAGATTATTTACGTTTATTTCGTATTACGTATTGTTTAAGTTTATTTTACCGGGAAAGAAACCCATTGAGAATAAAAAGCACTATTTTTTTCAAGGGCGTCCTGACCGAGAGGCAGCAAATTAAAAGTCCAATTACAAATAGTCTATGATTAAAGCAACAAATCATTTAAAACAGTTACAAACCAGAGATGCTGTCTCACTCGCTGGTTGGCTGGAATTACAATGGCTCAGTGGAATAAATTATTTTAGTTTCAGGCCCTCTGGCTTTTATTTGTTCCATGTGGTTGGGGCAGAGAAAACAAAAGCAGAGTGATGGTGGTGAGGTTGGAGCTGAGGTGTGGAGAATTTTACTCAAACTTAACAAAAAAGGAAAGACAATCCAACCACAACCACAAGTCTAACAATGAATGAACAAGCATTGATAACAAAATAAAACATAGAATGTGGATTTTCTCCTGTGTGGCTTTTTTCTCCACCCGTGCTAAGAGCTAAAAGTTTCATCAGAACATTTCTCCTGAGCAGCAGGGAGACGAGATGATTATTTGCATATGCACACGCTCGCTCCTTCAAGAGACGCTGAAGCCCAAAGGACCAGGAGCTTAGTGCCTTTCTTTAATAGCTTGTGTCACACTTGCCTTCCCTTCCCATTCCCAAATAGCCAGTAGTGAGCTAGCTATTGTTCCAAATGATTGCATGCTTGGGATGGTAAGCTCCCTCCTGACTTTCTTCTCTCTACGTCGATTTCACTTTCATTCTTTTTCTTACTTTCTGCCATTCCGTCTCCCTCTCTCTCTTACTCACCATTCTCGGTCTACCTGCATCTCTGTCTGTCTCAGCCAGTGTTGCCAGATGTGTCTGATCAAATCCCGCCCAAAAGGTTCTCAAAAAACGCCAACATGCGCTAAATTTCACCCAATTTTAACAAATTGCAATGATTTATATAGTCCTAAAACTGCAGAAAATGCTAGATGGCCCATTTTTCCAGTTTTTACCCGCAGATGGCCATCACAAGCAGCCCAATTGGGCGGGTAACTGGCCAATCTGGCAACACTGGTCTCAGCCTCCCGCCTTCTCGCTCCCATGCTTCCCCTCTTCTCTGCTTTCTTTTCTTCTTATGAGTGTTATACCTTCCTCACGTGTTTAGTCACTCTCCAATCACATTACTCACATTTGCTTTTTAAAGGCTGTCTGCTTGCCTTTCGTCGCTTTCTTAATCTTTCACTTTCACACTATTTAATCTCTCTCTCTCTCTCTCTCTCTCTCTCTCTCTCTCTCTCTCTCTCTCTCTCTCTCTCTCTCTCTGTCCTTAACTCCCCTCTATGATTATCTCTATCTTTACTGTCTTGTGGGGTCGGGGCCTTTCATCATACCCTTTCATTTCCTTCCTTCATTACTCTCTCATTCATTCTTCCATTCTGTCATGGCCTTTGACCCCTCCCCTCTCTCCTTTTCTCTCTGACCATTTCCCGATGTCAAGTGTATGAGCCTTGGAAGTGTGTCAGCCTAATTAGTCACGCCCAGTGATTGGATATTTCGCAGAGTTCACCAAAGAGCATCCCATCACTGGGCGTGATTACGAAGGCTGATACACGTGGAGGGATGCACACTAGACTTTGAGAAATGGCCAAAGTCTCTCTCGCTAACATTTTCCTCCTTGGCATGTGGCCAGGCATTGGATGGAATTCCCGATGAGGGCATTTGACCCCTCTGGTCATCTCTCTCTCTCTCTCTCTCTCTCTCTCTCTCTCTCTCTCTCTCTCTCTCTCTCTCTCTCTCTCTCTCTCTCTCTCTCTCTCTCTCTCTCTCTCTCTCTCTCCTCAGTGTCTGTGCAGGTGTTGGGTACCTTTGACCTTAAAGTACTTTTGAATAGTCTTCGCTCCCTCTCTCTTTCAGTCTGTCTCCCTTCTCTCAGTCTCTCACTTCCCCACTCACTCTCTCTCTCCCTTCACTCCTCAATGTCCGGCTGGGTGTCGGACTTAGTCCTCTCTCTCTTTCTCTTTCTTTCTCTCAATTATCACCATCCTCAGTGTCTCCCCTCCCCCTCCATCTCTCTCGCTCTCCTCTTTCTTCTCTCCCTCCTCAGCGTCTCTCACTCCCTCTCTCTCTCCCTCTCTCTTCCTCAGCGTGTGGCCAGGCGTCTGGAGGGGGCCATGACGAAGGCGAGGCCGAGGCGGGCTGGATTGAGGGGGCGGCCATCTTAATCTCGGTGGCCATCGTGGTGCTGGTGACGGCCTTCAACGACTGGAGCAAGGAGAAGCAGTTCAGGGGCCTCCAGAGCCGCATCGAGCAGGAGCAGAAGTTCACCGTCATCCGCAAGGGCCAGGTCATCCAGATCCCCGTGGCCGAGATCGTGGTGGGCGACATCGCCCAGATCAAATATGGTGAGGGCCGAGACGATGTAGAGGGCCTTTGGATTTCTGTTTTAATATAATAGTTGTTTTTGGGCATTTTAGCCTTTATTTAGCCCCTTATTATATAACCTTATTGTCAGCAAAATGGTAATGTCCAATTACCTACGACTCCGTGCAATGTTATATACATAGTTGAACGTTTTCCGCAAAGAGTGAATAGGCCCGTCGATGGGCCCATCTACTGCAAGAGTCTGCACAGGACAGTAAGATATGGAGACAGGAAATAAATGGGAGAGAGAGAGAGATGGGGTGGGACTCGATACCCCATAGGCGTGCAATCACATACGTATACCTGTATGGTCAGGGCTTTAGCGAGCTGCGCTACAGCATTCCTCCGTTCTTACTGAACCTGCAGAATCTTGTGGGTTAAATACTGTATGGTGAGGGTCAAGACAAGAGGACATTTGGATAATGTGCTCTTTTACATGTTTGGCTTTTCTTGCCTTTATTGAATAGACCAGTAAGGAGTGTATAGGAAAATAAACGGAGAAAGAAAAGGGAGGATCAGGAAACGACCTCGGGTCGGAATCAAACCCGGCTCTCCGGTGTAACAGTCAGCGCCCTAGCCGTTTAAGCCATGGCCAGCGCCGAATAATGTACTTTTAATGTGTACAGTAATGTTGCTCAATTGCTGAACCGTCAGAATAGCACAGACTGAATACTGTATGGAGAGAGTCATGGCTGGAGGGCATTTGTTTTGCTCACTTTCTGTGCCTTCAGTATGGCTCAGATTAAAAGCTGTATGGGGAGGGTCAAGACCACAGTAGGGGCTGTTTGTTTTGCTTGCTCACATACAGTTAGAACCACTTGTGTTCACCTCTTCTGTGCACATACCATTCGACTTACATGAGACTTACAAGGTGTTAATGTGTGGGGGATTAGTGGAAATTGTTGTAGTCGTGAAAACGTGGTACTGTACAATATCAGTGGCCCCTACTGTACTGAGCTGTCAGAATTTGAATTGGATTGAGAATCAGGGTCCGTATCAGAACCAGAATGAGAATTGAATCCTAGGAGGTCATGCGCACACACACACACACACACACACACACACACACACACACACACACACACACACACACACACACACACACACACACACACACACACACACACACACACACACACACACACACACACACACACACACACACACACACACACACACACACACACACACACACACACACACACACACACACACTTACACGGCTGTGGTAAGCAAAAATGATGTGTGTTTGACAACCAGGAATGCTCACCTTATCAGGAATGCTCACCATATCCCTTTCTGTTTGATTTTGATTTTTCTTTTTGAAATATTGGAATGTTGACGTAGTGTGGAAGTGATGAAACTATGTCTACTAGGTCTACTTTTTCTAACATATGGTGCCTTGAATGAACACCATGTAAATGGAGAAGCATATCAGTAACCAGAAAAGCAGCATGGGAATGCCAATGTTGTGTTGTAGCACAGAAAAGGTTTCTATCTACAAACAACAAAAGCAAACAAGAAAAAACTACTATGACTATGCCACCACCACACCACACCACACCACACCACACCACACCACACCACACCACACCACACCACACCGCACTTCACCACCTACAGCATCCTCAGAGGAGGACAGCAGCAGCAACAGCATCAGCATCAGGAGCAGTGGCAGCATCAGCAGCGGCATTGCATTGCTGTGCTGTGGTGTGGTGTGGTGCTAATCCAGTGATTGTGATAGATAAAGCAGCCCCAGAGGAAACTAGAGCGGAGACGCAGCCGCACTCACAAGGCAAGGCCCCATCTGCCACGGCCAGCTGCAGGAATTTAGATGATCAAACCCAAAGTAGATAGATCAGGCCAGGCGCTGGAGTGACAGGGAGACCAGGGAGAGGAAGGGAGAGATACAGGGGACAGAAAAGGGAGAGAGAGAGTCTGAGAGAGAGAGAGAGAGAGAGAGAGAGAGAGAGAGAGAGAGAGAGAGAGAGAGGAGGCGGAGCGAGAGTTACAGAGAGAGGAAGGGAGGGATACAGGGACAGAAAAAGGAGGGATGGGAGAGAGAGGGGGACAGAAAAGAGAGAGAGAGAGAGATAGACAGAGAGAGAGACAGAAAGAGACGGGGGGAGTAAGGGAGAGCAAGGGAGATATAAGAGAGGAATGGAGAGAGAGAAGAGGAGGAAGTGGGAGAGGGAAAGAGACAGAGAGAGAGAGATATAAAGATAAAAGAAAGCGGGATTGAGCGAAGGAGAAAGGGAAATGAGCTAGGGACTAGGAAATGCTTGAGATTGAAGCTTCTGAAAGCCGTGAGGCTGCAAAGCTGCGCTGTGCCACAGCTGCAGCTCGCTTGACATTTCCTGGCGTAAGGAGAGAAGGGAATCACTCTGAGGATGAAATGCATCCAGCTCTGCTCAATTTCCTTCCAAGTACTGGACCTCACTTGACATGCACACTCAAAAATACACAAACATGCAGATGCATACACACGCACACGCACACGCACACGCACACGCACACGCACACAAACTATCTCTCTCTCTCTCTCTCTCTCTCTCTCTCTCTCTCTCTCTCTCTCTCTCTCTCTCTCTCTCTCTCTCTCTCTCTCTCTCCCTCTCTCTGTCTCTCTCTCTGTCTCTTTCTCTCAGTTGAGTCCTCAAAATAAATGTTCCCTAACTGACAACCATGCATACACATACTTGTCAACTCTAGTGATGGGTCCACTGGCATCAGTGGGAGAAGGGGAATATTTGAACGCAGCATCTGCTGCTTCCACTCTCCCGCGGCCTGCACTGCCTGTGGCTGACTGCAAGAAGTCTTGCATCGCTCGCAGGCAGCAGCTCCTTGTGTGTTCTTGCAGTATTCCCTGCGTGGCACGCAATGGCCTTTGTGAGCTGAAAGCAGCTTAGTGGAGTGGAGCAGAGCAGAGTGGAGCAGCAGAAGAGCACACGTGGGCGGAAGCAGGCGGTGTGCAAGGGTCAGAAGGGCACGTTGTGGGGCAGATGCAGCACCCACAAAGCATTGTGGGATTTTTTTTTTATTTTTTGGTCATCGATCTCACTTGTTTTCTAATCTTCTCTAAGAGCCTATTACTTTATAGTATTTGACTACTGGCGGTACAGTATGACTATGTGTATGAAGATCTATAACAAAACCACATACTTACACTCAAATACATATGCATGCATACAAATAAACATGCATAAAATATTGTACTTACTGTATATACATGCATACGTACATACATACATGCATACATACATACATACATACATACATACATACCAGTGACGTGCGGTGAGCTTTATAGCTGGTGAGGCACTGACTTTTCCAATATCAGATTTTCAAATCAATATTTGCCCAAATACCTTATAATAATAAGTTTCATATGTCATAGCTTTCTTAACATAAGGTAGGCCTACATATTAAAACATACTGCATTTAGAGAAAATGCTATTAGATATCTCTCTCTCACTCACACACACACACACACACACACACACACACACACACACACACACACACACACACACACACACACACACACACACACACACACACACACACACACACACACACACACACACACACACAGAGAGAGAGTTCCCAGCTATGTATGCCATTACACACTGTGTACAACGGTGGGGCAGTGCCATTTAACAAGTTCGAGTCAAGTTCACCATATAACTGGCGGCAGAGTCACGTTTAGTTCTACCTACCTACTGCACAGGCTGCGCTACTACTAGGCCTACTCCTCCTCCCTACACCAATATGTCTGTAAGCAAGATTGTGTAGTGCAAGGTGGACACCACATTCAGATCAGACGCGATATGTGTCCAGGATTATACTGTATTTTTATAGGCCGTCAAGATACAAGGCAATTCTTAATGTTTTCTGGTCTTTGAAAGAGGGGACGCTGATAACCCCAAGCCACACGAGCATTTTGGACAAAAACGCTCTTATGGTGAATTTTGAGGTCTGCTTCTCAGCGTTCCTTTCACTCCACCACTCGAAAATACAGACCCGATGCTTGCATTGTAATAGGCTACCGCTTACACAGCAACAATTCACATTATGCATTCAACAACAGAATATCACCCCACCGGGATGATCATTCTGGTAGCCTGTGAAATAGATAATGAAGCCAGACGTGGCCGTGATCATGGACGGCTACCACCTCCGGTAAAAAAGACTAGAGTAGACAGAAAATAGGCACGACATGGTGCGTCATTTGAGGACACTCCTCCTGAGAACCGTCAACTATCCCACCCATCCTCACTAAACATCATACCACTGATACCAATAGCGGACCCAAACTCAACCTAAATAGGCTAAACAATAGACAATGACGCTGAAATATTCCACAGTCGTTCATCTCGAGGATGGACATTTCAAAGAATGTCAGACGAGCCGAACCTCAAAGCGTGTATTATAATACAGCGTTTGATAATTGTCATTTTAAACTGCGTCGTTAGGATAGCAAGCAACGTTATCACTTGGGCATGCTGGGACTGGCAAAGTGAACACACAGCCGCAAACCAAACCAAAATTCAGGAACCCACAACCCCTAGTTCGTTCTGTTGTCAAAATCACTCGTGATGAATTATTCTTTGAGACATGTAGCCATTGCTATGTCATTCAAAACATTCTCACTAGTTGCAGGTTAAGATTACGCCTGAAATGCATATGTGAAACATAGCTACTGTAAAACCAATGCAACCGATCTATTTTTCAAACAACTCTTCCTTAATCTTGACAAAATCAAATAAGACTTAGACCCAAGTCAACGCCACGGCGGGCAAATGTAATAATCACATTTCCTTACCTTGAAATGCTGTCTTGATTACAGGGCTTCTAGCAATAATATTCTCACGGTTTGACATATCCAACCCAGCAAGCAAACTGCTAACATTGTTTTGCTTGTTGTCTCCCATTCCACATAGCCAGTCTTTTCGGTTGTACCACTCACTGTGAAATGATCAAATAATCTTCTGTCCAATCTCCTGAATCAATTTCCTCAGCTCTGGTGTCGGTCGTCCATTCTTTATCACGTCTTGTTTCCCTTGGAAATCCAACTTTGAGAATGATCTTAGTTTCGTTATGAAATCCACCATGGTAGCAGTCAAAGTGAACAAGCTAGCCAACACTAATGACACAGACTATTTTGAACTTCAGATTCGCTACATAACTGCCAGCAAGACTCTCAATGCCAGAACGAGGGTGAGGCCAAGCTGCAGCTCGCCGCACTAGGCTACTGTATCTTTCAGTGGAAAGCGTTCAGAGTAAAGAAATGATAATCACACGTAGAAAATAGTAAAACATTATCAGGAAAATGAGCTCACACCATACATATTTCTATTAAGTGTATAAAACGTTTAATACAATATTACCAGGTTGCATACACAGAACGAGCAAAATGGCGCATGCGCTCAAGCTTGTTAAGGAGGGATTGCGCAATCCTGGGTGAGGCAAGTTCGGAGCTGCCCCAAAGTCAGCATATTCGGAGCAATTTTACATGAAATGGGCAAATATTACGATTTTGGCCACGAAAATGATTGAAACTGTTTAAATACTGCACAAATGGTAGTGATGGCGCAGATGCTCGAAAACAATAATTGTTATTGTTACTATTATTCACATTTACTGCATCTCATCATTCTCATGACTGGTTAGGCACTGCCTCCCCTGCCGTATTGGAGCGCACGTGCCTGATACATACATACATACATACATACATACATACATACATACATACATACATACATACATACATACATACATACATACATACATACATACATACATACATACATACATACATACATACATACATACATAAAAATGGTATGTATATGCATATGTACATGGATGGGTGGATTTGCAGATGCATAAAGATGTCAAGTATTTTTATGATGTGCCATAAGTGTTTTTTGAAAGAGCTTGTGGGTCTTGTCCATCTCAGGTGATCTGCTTCCTGCGGATGGTGTGATGATCCAGGGGAATGACCTGAAGATCGATGAGAGCTCCATGACCGGGGAGTCCGATCAGATCAAGAAGTCCCTGGACAAGGACCCCTTGCTGCTGTCCGGTGAGTTTGCCTGTTACAAAAATGTAATTTTTTAAAAAGGGAAATTAACCTTTAATTTATTTTGTCAGTAGCAACAAAAGGAATCATAGTATGTTAGTACCTCAAATAAAGAATCATCATATATAATGGATGGTGGGACTTCTTTATCTATGAATTATTTAAAAGCATGATCTTGTTGAGACCATAAACCAAAAAGGGAGCTTTAGTCGTTACCTTTTATAGTCCATGCATAAAAATCCCTTATTTTATTGACTCTTGTCGAGTAGAGATGTGTTTTACTTGTCTGTTTTGGTTTGAGAATGTATTATTGTATTTATTTTATATGTCATGCATTATGTACATTTAAGAAAAGGTAAATTTTGTGTATTTCAAACCCCCATGCATTTTTGGTTGACCATAAGTTTTTTTGTACTCTTGCTTTTATTGTTCCTTCTGCATCTCTCTGTTGTGAGTCATTTTAAATAAAAAATGTCTATAAAATGTCTATAAAAATCTAATGTCAGGCGATTAAAACCGAGCCATCACTTTTATGTCAAATGCTGTAATTTGACTTGCTGGTCGTACGTCCACATAATGATGACATCTGCTTGTCTGGAAAGACAGTGGTGTTCTGTATAACTTATATTATTAATAAGTCATATTGTTGATTTTGTGCTGCATTGTTTACTGTCACTAAGGAGTGCACTTCTAGATCAGCAGGTTCTGTTGCAGTTACAACACAGTAGTAAGCCTGGTGTAAGTCCTGTGAACACAAAGAAGATGTAGGTCAGAGGGCTTTGGCGTTCTGTTCAGTAGCGTGAAGGTGCTCTTTGGTTAAACGGGACTTTGAGATGTTGAAGAAATCACCCTTCGTCTTCATTAAAAAGCTTTTAATTTAACTGTGCTGTCATAGTTGAACAAATTAAAATTGCCAATATGTTTTGGGCTGCAATGGCCTTCATCAGGGCTTTAAATAAAAGTGTGTAAGCCCTGTTTTGTGTTCCTGTCGACAGGCACTCATGTAATGGAGGGGTCCTGCCGAATGGTGGTCACCGCTGTGGGACTCAACTCTCAGACCGGCATCATCTTCACCCTGCTGGGCGCTGGAGAGGATGAGGAGAAGAAGGTGAAGAAAGGTGAGCAACGCCAAACAGGTTGGCCACTTCCACTGCCCCCCCTTCCCCAACTGAACCCCTCAACGAGCCCCATTTTACTGCACATAAAGCCTTTCTCCCTGCCATATCCGTGTAAAGCAATGGGAGGCCCGTCCTGGTACCACACGGTAAGGCGACCCTCCCTTCCTCCCTCCCTATCTCCACGACCTGCCATTGAGTTTTCGCGTACACTCATCCAAAGGCTCCTTATAGCCCCCCTGTTACCTACCATTACCTACCTGCCTCCCTACCTACCTACCTCCCCCTCCCTCCCCCTTCTTCCTCCCCACACGTCATTCAGAAATGACCGGATCCCTGGAGATCCCAGCTCCTCGATTGGTGGCTTTCTTTCATCATCTGGCTCACCCCCTCCAAATCTCACGCAATGGGAATCAGGACTGCATTCTGGAACCAACAGACCAACAGAAATTCAAAATAAAAGTCTTCTAAACTTAAATAAAAGAGTTTTGGAAGAGCAAGAGGAAAAGATGAGAAGAGAGCAAAACAAGCGTGTCTAAATCACTTATGAGTCATGTCTCACTGAGCCTGGTGCAGAAAGGTGTCATAGCAACATTGGCTGAAGGGCTGTATTTTTTCGTGTCTTGGTTTTGTTCCATACTAACCCTTGAATTTTGTTTGAGTTCCATTTTGTATATTTATATTTTTGCTCAGTTTTCCGAAAGCATTCATTCCTAATGGGCAGAATATGTTTTCAAGGAGAGAGATGAATAATAATGAAGTCTAGTGTGGACTCTGAAAGGATTGATGGTCTAAAAAAATAATTCTAGTGTTTGGATACAACACTGTCAATTTTACAAGTGTATACAACCATCAAAATGTTAAATAGTTTTGCAAGTACAGGAGTGCAAGAAGTATAATCAACAAATTACTTTTTGCTACCTGGTACATTTTCGCTACTTTGTATATTTCAGGGAAAGTGATAGTATTATACTATCATTTTAGTTTGATAGAAGTAACGTAACATGCTGTGTTCTATGTACTATGCATGTATATTGCTTTTGAAGCATACACAGCATTGTGCAATATTGTGAAATATTATTGAAACCATATGAAACAAAACAAAAACACTAAAAAAGATGGTTTGCTTTGATGTCGAACTCTCTCCCTTGACACGACATATTCAATCCCATATGACCACATGTGAAGTTGTATTGATTTTTTATCTTTTATCCGTTTTTGTTCTTTACTTTAAGCCATGTTATCAGTGCCCCGCCCTCTCCTCTCTCTGTTTGAACAGGTACAAAAAAAGGACCCCCCGAAAATCGCAACAAAGGTAACCCCCCCTCCCCCTCCCCCCCCCGCCCCCTCCTTCCTCTCACCCCAACTCCCCCACTCTCCGTCCCATTCCAGCCAGCCAGTCTGCGAGTCTTTGTGTGTCCCACACCTCCTATCGCTCGCACGTGCGTGCCCTGTCGCTTATTTTCTTCCTTTCTTTCTCGTGTTGTTTACTTTCCTTTCCTGAGGGTGGTTTCGGCGCCCAGCTTTTAGCTTTGAGAGGGTGCAACTCTCACCTGTCTTGAGTGCAAAGCCTTTGTGAGTGAGTGCTCCTCAGTGTTGCTTCACAAACTAACACATTCGCTGCTCTGAGTGTGCGGTGTCACTGTGCACATATGCTCCCACAACACAATGTGTTTGTCTTTTCTCCTAGCTTTTTTCGTCTGTTCATTGAGCCCAATGAAGTGCAATAAGCCCGGTGTAAGATGCATTGGTGTAATAACATTCATTTGGTTGTAATTTCTAAAATATGACTGAAATCACCACACATACTTTGAAAACGTATTAATCTTAATTCATTTGAATAATGACAGGATGGTTGGTTCATTTGCATATTAAACCTTCCATGATTTAAAGAAAACAATACATGCAGATATTAAACATGGCAAGAGATGGACAACTGTTGACAACAGAAAATTAGGCTTAAATGTAATGCCTTTGAAACTAATTTCCCGCTTTTGCTCTCTCTCTCTCTCTCTCTCTCTCTCTCTCTCTCTCTCTCTCTCTCTCTCTCTCTCTCTCTCAGTGATGTCTAGTATGATGCGATAGTATGCACATTTTGCTGTGTTAACTGAACACTCAGAGGGTAACTAATACAAAAAATGTAGATTTAATTCCAAACTTACACTACTTGGTCTGGGACCAAATACAATCTAGAAGATGCTAAATTCACTCTCTAAAGCTAGGCTCAAACTACATGACTAATGGCCCGATTCTCGGCTGAAAACCCCCCTTACGACAATCGGTGGAATGTTACCCCGCAGGACCATCGTAAGCAATTGTCGGGCAAGATTTCCTCGTCGTGTGCGATGCTCTAAGATAGAATTTTGACAGCTCAAAGAGTCGCTGATCGCAAATCGTAGAAATCAAACACTGTTTGATATTTGCGACTGGAAATAGAACGTCGGCCATTGTCTCGGGTGGTTAAGACCAGTGGTAATATTGACAGTTGCGATTCTCTTTATGTGTGCGGCGCACCCCGACGTCAAAATCGGACACAAAATCGTGAGTTGTGTAGTTTGAGCCTGGCTTAAGTGTTGAATTAACACTGCATTGTTTTAATGAGTATTACCAACTCGACAAGTTGAACTGAACTCCCCAGGTGTTGAATTAACACTGCAAAAGGTATACTGTGTTCAAGAAATGCTTCCTCTGTGTTGTCTGAGGTGCAGCAGGTGTCTCTGTGTCTCCCTAATAGCACTCCTCCAGCCAGGAGAATCTGTCACCGTGACAGCAACACCAATAAAAGACCCCCTAGTTAAAGGTCAAGCCAACTTCTTGTCTCAGAATTCACCGCAAAAAAGGAGAAAGAGCTCGAGACAAAAAGCTCCCTTATTTGTCCAATTTAGAAAAGACGTTTCCTTTTGGGTTTTTTGTCCACTCGTAGTTTACAACCCAATTTGAGATCTGAAGGGATGCCTATTGTGCAAAAGTGCTTTATGTGACTCTTTAAACGAAGTAAGACTAATCTGATCGTGGCTGTTTTGAGGTCGTCTCATCACATTTCATTCAGACGGATTGCATTACAGTAAATCAGGCTCCTCTCCAACACCAGCAGTTCACTTTATCCTTCTTATTCCTAGTGTGACGTGGCACGGCGAGTTGATTTAAGCATACACCGGGCAGGAAGGAGTTAACAGCCTCTTGCCAAAGTTATTGGTCTGTTGTGGCTCTCGACCTTCGCTCACCCTATGTGAGAGAGAGAGAGAGAGAGAGAGAGAGAGAGAGAGAGAGAAAGAGAAAGAGAAGGAGAGAGAGAGAAGCATCCACCCTCCGCCCTCCACAAGCTGTTCACTTTAGGTCAACCCTCCCCTGCCCTCGCCAAACCCCACCCCACCGCACCCCACCCCATCCAGTCCTTTTTCTCATCCAGTCACCCACCCATCCACACTGACCACCAGCCCTCCCCCTAGCCTACCCTTCTGGGACAGGGCATCTGCTGAAGACACACATGCCCCATGGGAGAAGAGAGGAGAGGAGAAGGGAGGGAAGGAAAAGGACGCCGCCAATCACTCCTCTTTCCTTTCCTCTCCTCTCCTCTCCTCTCTTTTCTCCTCTCCTCTCCTCTCTTCTCCTCTAACGCTCGCCACATCGCCTGTGGGCAGTCATGTCGTCAGTCTCAATTAGAAATAAAATAATGAATGAATAAGGAATGAGGTGGGGAGGAAGAAAGAAGGAAAAGGAGCAGAGCCATTTGCCACCGAGGGGTTCTGCTCATGGCGGCAGCTGGGACGTCTTTTTATAGCTGTTATGGTCTTTGGCTGAGTGTCTCGGTGTGTTTTCGCTAATGACTCCGCCGTGAATGGCATAACAAGTGAAGGAACAAAGAAGTGTGCCACCCCTATAATGCAGACTTAATTAAGTGGAGGGTGTGTGAGCGTGTGTGTGCGTGTGTTGCCTGAGATAGATTGTCAGATAGATATCCGTGTGCTTGTGCATGTGCATGTGTGCGTGTGCGTGCGTGTGCGTGCGTGTGCGTGTGTGTAAGTGAGCGTGTGCATGTGCGTTTGCGTGTGCGTGTGCGTGTGCGTGTGTGTGTGTGTGTGTGTGTGTGTGTGTGTGTGTGCGTGCGTGCGTGCGTGTGTGTGTGTGTGTGTGTGTGTGTCTGTGTATGTATGTGAATGTGTATCTGTGTCTGTGTCTGTGCGTATGTCTAGCAGCAGCAGCAGCACTGGGAAGAGGCTGAAGTGGGAGTTGCACCCTTAGCAGAAGTCAATTGGCTGTGAGGTGTCATGGAGTGAATTTTATTTTCATATCTGTTGATCGTTATTTTTTATCGTTTCTCGTATTCGTTTTTGTTTTATGATTTGACTGTTGCCTCCTTCCAGGAACTGCTCAGGAACCCCATGCTGTCTGTTCTGATCTTCTTGCAGTCTTGTTCCGTGGTCTTAATTTTCCTCCTTCCATGTCTCCTTGAGTCTCTGTATTTTTCTGATCTGGTCTGTGTTGTTGCAAAAAATTGAGTTTCTCTCTGTTTCCATCTATCTATCTATCTATCTATCTATCTATCTATCTATCTATCTATCTATCTATCTATCTATCTATCTATCTATCTATCTATCTATCTATCTATCTATCTATCTATCTATCTATCTATCTACTTTGTATCTGTCTGTCTCTTTGTCTCTGTGTGTGTGTGTTGGTTCGTAAATTGCTATGTGTCGTAATGCTGTGCGAGTTTTCTGTTTCTCACGCTTCCTCCTCCTCCTTGTGTGTGCCGAGTGCATTTCTTCATCGGCCTCTTTTTGGTCTCAGTCGCTCTTGTCCTTTCTGCTCTGCTCGGTTTTTTGTGAGTGTGTGCTGGTTCACAGAACTGGCCCCCCTTCAGTTCATAAGTTATATTTGTGTGACGTGTGAAGTTTCAAGTGGTGAAGATGTTTGAAGACAAGTACAATCCGTTGTGTGATGTGAAGTGTGAATTTTCCATTAAGTCCATTTTTTTCCCCCTCGATTCTTGTCCATCGTTAAAAACAATACGTTTAGTCCAGTTACTTCCAGTCGACATATCTGAAAAAATGTGTCCGTTCAAATCCCGCCAAGTGGCAAAATGTGTCGTAGGGGCCATTACAGGAGTATTGAATGTAGAATGGAAAACCCTTCAGCGTGAAATTGGGAGACGAGTAAACAAAAGCCATATCAACGCGTAGGGCTTTCCTGTCCGCTCCTCAAGCAGAACGGCATATCAGTAGCTGACTTGTCTTGTCTGCTGTCTGACACTGTTTCCCTTGGCCTTTTTCTCTCTAGCCCGTCCTGACACTTATCAGAGCCTTTCCGCTCGGTGACTAACAATGTTCCTGCTCTGTTCCATCTTATGCTTCCCTCTCTCCACCCATTTGGAACCTTTTTCATAAAAACACCCCCCCCCGCTCCCCCCTCACACCCACCTCCTCCTCTATTTCCAACCAAACCAACCTCCCCCCTACCTCCCCTTACACATCCCTCACACCACATCTCTACCCTGCAGCCAAGACCCAGGATGGCATTGCTCTGGAGATCCAGCCTCTCAAGAGCGAGGAAGGCACCGAGTCCGAGGAGAAGGAAGAGAAGGAGGAGAAGAAGGAGGTGAAGAAGGTGAACGTCACCAAGAAGGAGAAGTCTGTGCTGCAGGGCAAGCTGACCCGGCTGGCCGTGCAGATCGGGAAGGCAGGTCAGTACAGTTCAGGCGGCCATCTTGGGGCTCTACCGTTCCGTTCTCTGGCAGTGCTGGCTAATTGCTAGCGCCGCTTCTTGTCCCAGTTAGAAGGACACGTCGTCTCTAAAGGTCACCGTTAAAGTTCAAAATGGTCACTGAAATCGGGGAGATGTAATTGGGGTGGAGAAGTGGGATAAAATATTCACAGCCGGCAGGTTCATGTCCTTCTTCTTATAAATGATTCAGTTTTCCCCTCAGATGTCCTAATGACCACTGTTACTGAGGCACTCTGCATTTTAATCATAATTGTTATTTTTCTGGGTGACAGTTAGTTCCATGGTTTTCGTAACATCTGACTGTTTGAGAGTGGAGAGGCAACTTGTCCTCCAAGTCCCCAACTGTTATCGCCCCACTTGAGAATTTGTATTATTGAATTATAAACCACTTGAAAATTGAATGTCTCACTCTCTGCCTGTAACGACTAACCGCCAACTTGTATCACCGGCAGGCCTGATCATGTCCGCGCTGACCGTGGTCATCCTCATCCTCTACTTTGTCATCGACACCTTCGCCGTCCAGGGCCAAACCTGGAAGAGTGAGTGCACCCCCATCTACATCCAGTTCTTCGTCAAGTTCTTCATCATTGGTGTGACCGTGCTGGTGGTGGCGGTGCCTGAGGGTCTGCCTCTGGCTGTCACCATCTCCTTGGCCTACTCTGTTAAGGTGAGAGACTGGACAGTGTTCCCTGTGAGGTTAAGGTATGATACTGTGCATCAGTAGGGAATGAACGAAAGATAAAAAATTAAGTGCTCATCAATGCTGTAAAAGGCTTCTAAATTATATGCACGTATGCTGGTATATATTTAAAAAATATATTATTGTATTATGGCTCAAAGCTGTGGACAGCCCTCTTTTACAAAGAACTCTGAAAGAAACTGAAACTCTGAATCCTCCTTTAATATGTTTTAAGGTAGCTTCAACAAAACTGATTTTACTGGTATTACGTAACTAAGAAGCATGTTGACCCTGGTGTAAAATGGAATTAGAATTGCATTACAAAAAAAAAACGGATTCATTGGCAGTGGCAGGGCTAAATGGCTCTTATTTTAGGTTATACATGTGCTTATAATATACCTGTAACATTTCCAATACTGTCAAGTGCAGATCTTTCTTTCCACAGCACAGATTGTATAACGCACAGCGTTCACTCACCAGTGAGCACTTACAAACAGAACAAAGGAGAGGCTCTCTTTGTTGTGCTAACAGTGACAATACTGTAAATACATAATTTAATACATACATTCTGCTCTGTTGAGTGATCTACTAAGACGTGCAGACTAGAGAGAGCATGGATGATGATTTCCTTAAGCAGCCGGTGCTGCTCTGGCAGAGCACAGCACAGACGTCGTGGCATGCTACAAAGGGTTTACACGGCTTAATGCATCTCTAACCGTGCCTCCCTTCCCTCCCTCCCTCACACACACACACACACACACACACACACATACACACACACACACGCACACACACACGCACACAACTGCAGAAAATGATGAAGGACAACAACCTGGTGCGCCACTTGGACGCATGCGAGACCATGGGCAATGCCACGGCCATCTGCTCCGACAAGACGGGCACGCTAACCATGAACCGCATGACGGTGGTGCAGGCCTACATCGGCGGCACACACTACCCCAACGTGCCCGACCCCGAGGTCATCAAGCCCGAGACACTGGAAGTCATGGTCAACAGCATTGCCATCAACTCGGCCTACACCTCCAAAATCCTGGTGAGAGCATGTGAAAAATTCATAATTTTTAATAAAAGATATACTGTATGCACTTCTCTAAATATTTGGCCTGGTTCCATCTCTGAAGCTCATGATCATCAGTATCGCCATCAAGTCCAAGTGTTGGCAAAAACCTAAATTGTGTGTCAAAAACATGAATTCCCATAATATAATGCGCTTTTCTGTTTGTTTGGCCTGCTTTAATTTCCTCCAAAATCCTGGTGAGGAGAATGATGAACATCATGATGTATTTAAAACACGAGTCATCATGGTCTTTTCAAATGAATGCGCTTTACTAAATGTTTGGCCGGATTTCAATTTCTGGAGTTCATGATCAATAACATTGCCATCCGCTTGGCCTACACTTCTAAAATCCAAGTGAGAGGGTGTTGAGAAATGTACTGTACATTCTGTATATTTACAGATACTATCTGTATATTTTTTAAAAATGCACCAAATTCCCATGTTTTTCTATTGATGGCGTTTTCCAAACGTTTGGCCTGGTTCAATTTCTGTGATCGATTGGCATCTTTCCCGAGTCAACTTGGCCCCTGGAGTGTGATCTGACTCTGGGTGCATGGGATGCATAGCAATGAGGCACAAAGTCAACTGGCTGTAGGGGAGAGAAGATACAGATGATCTCCTTTCTTATGGGGGATGTCCTCCCCTCACACACTTCACTTTATAGATTTTTATTTCTTGCTTTTCCTTTGTACTTGGGGAAGAAAATACAGAGTATTTATAACCTCTTTTGTCTCTTGCTGCAAACTCTCATGTTACTGCCCGCTTGCCCGAGGACCCTTTAAGAGCTGTGAGACGCAATAGATCTGAAAGCGATCCTTCAGAGTAACAAAAACAAGTCCCTTCAGAGCGACAGAGGAAGAGCACTATTCTAGTCTCCCACACAGGGCCCTCTGTGCGGAGACGGCCCATTGCACAACCTTGGCCAAAAGGAACACACCCATTAAAAAGCCCAGTGGTGCATCAGTCTACTGCAATCAGACTGACTCATACGGCACATGATGAAATGCACAAACAAAATTTGCTGATGGAAAATAGCAAAGACACCAGATGAGGAAGCATGGAAATCCAAGACACACACTTCATGAGGAAAGAGAGCAATCACATATCATCTGACCCCTTTCAGAATGTGTAGAATGTGTTTCATTTGATTTTTTCCGCGACGTTTCGAGTTAAAAAAAACATTCTTCAGACTAAAATGAAATAAGTGGGAACAGAAAATTCCGGATCAAGCTGACTTTTTAACTTTTTATCTGATCTGGTCATTTGTTTGTCCTGCTCCCAGGATGTGTGCAATTCACAAGGTAGTGCACATACTACTACTGTTTACTGTTTACTTCATTGTGAGTAATAATACTTTCTTGATCGACCAGGCATTAAGAACACTCACTAATTGACAAACAATTCAACTGAATGACAGGACTTACATATGTAGTTTCCAAACCAGCCAGTAAGTGGCTTACTCCATGCCTCTTTGGCTGCATGAGTCAGCTGCCCTAGGCCACTGTTGCTTATTCCCCCTGGCGGTCCAGACACACAGTACTGTAGCCTCACCCCCAGAAAAAGGCAGGCCCACAACCACCAGGAAGCCAAACAAATTATATTTCAACCAGCTGAGGTAAATGGCAAATCAGTCAAGACAGCCTTCCAATGCCACCACCGTTCCTCTCCTGAGTAGAGTAGAGTAGAGTAGTAGAGTTCCTTTGTTTATCCCAAACGAAATTACAGTAAGGTGTCCAGCAACTTGCACATGATGAAAAATATGAAGACGCATATAATACACATTACCAGACTGATCAAGTTGCACACAACTGCATACCCGCAGACAATAAACAGCCAGACAGGCCGTCCAAGCGCAGTATAGACTAGGGCTCCGTTGTGACAGTGTCCCCATGTACCACGGCCACTGGGTATGGCTCACGTCGAGGGAGCGGTCTGTCAGGCCGGAGGCACCACTTGGCATCTAGTCACTGGAACATCCGACAGGACATCAAGGGACAGCCAAGAATAGATGAGTGATCTCAAAAGCTCGCCTCTCGCTGCAGTTTATACCCTTAAAGGAAAGGAGACATATGTATCTACAGTACAGACCTATGTGTAGCGCTGTATGTGCGTCATGGATAGCCTACACTGCTGTCACATTGCGATGTAAATGTATGACAATCTCTTGTAATGTCTCCCTGTATGTCAGGACTGACTTTATCTTACAGCTGTTTTCTATGCCCACACGATAAGCGGGGCATGTCTGATATTTAAAGGAAATTGCCCAGAAGGAATCGAAACTGACCCATATTGAAGTCCCATATTTTCTAACTCTGACCCATATAGCAGTCCCATATTTCACTGACACATATTGTGGTGCCATACTTTTCTCACACTAACTAAATTTACATGGATTCTTTTGATCCAACCAGAAATGCACATATTGTATACTGCACACCTCGATCAAAATAACATGCTACCTGTTTACATTGTCAATCAGATTTTAAGGGATAGTGTAGCGCCAGTTTAAAAAGAGGTACGAGAATCACAAACACAAGGTTCCAGTTTAGTGCTGTGTTTACTGATAGTCACCGGGTGAACAGGACAGCAATAAGCCCGACCGGTCTATATCCGGCCGGTTGGTTATGTCATCACAGGAAACATACTAACACTCCTGGTGTAGTCCATTACAACCAGGGGCGCAACTACAGTATGCAACGTATGCGTTGCAGGGGGGCGCCAGAGAGAGGGGGGCGCCAAACAGAGGGCGTTGGAGGGCGCCAGATAATTATTACGTGTTTTTTTGGGAGGGGGGGCACCAAAATCGTTCTTGCATACCCCCCCAGAAAAGAGTAGTTGCGTCCCTGATTACAACCACTGTATTCAACTGTTTCTGTCCAGCTAATATGACATTCTAAGAAATCCGTCCTGATACCTGTGCTGCAATGACTTCATTGTATTGCCATTCTGCTCGGACAATCGAATTTCAGTCTGATCAGGAAAAAAATGGCTGCAGGCTTCAATTGTTTTACAGTCTGAACAAAATGGCCGCCTTGCTGACTGATACTGCGTTGTTCTCTGTCCCACCCTAGCCTCCAGAGAAGGAGGGTGGTCTGCCAAGGCACGTGGGCAACAAGACGGAGTGCGCCCTGCTGGGACTGGTGCTGGACGTGAAGAGGGACTACCAGCCCATACGCGAGGAGGTGCCTGAGGAGAAGCTCTACAAGGTCTACACCTTCAACTCCTCCCGCAAGAGCATGAGTACCGTGCTGAAGAACACTGACCGCCCAGGCTACCGCATGTACAGCAAGGGCGCCTCCGAAATCGTCCTGCGCAAGTACGAACATTACATTCACTTTGTCATACATTTTTTTACTTGTCATAGCACTGGATTCATACTGCACTCTGGTTCTCTGGCTGGACCGGCCATACATTAGTCGGTTTGCCTGTGCATCTGTTTTCACAGATATGGCTTTGGGTGATGAGTTTGGAATGGGTGTACGGATTTTGACCAAATCTTGTTTGGTGTTGGTAGTCTCATATATTCATATAACTGATTAACAACACCTAATGATTGACAATGGGTTTCAACATACCAGACTATAGCCTTTTGTGCTATGACATTACTGAGTGCCTTTAGTGACAGATTGAAACTTGGTCATTACAATTTTGGCGACAATTAGGGTATAGCAGAGGCTCTGCGCAAAAGGATTGCACACAGAGATGTCCATGTAGGCATCAGAATCAATGTTCACATGTTTTCGTTATTGTTGGTGGTAGGGAGGAGGGTGTGGATTAATCAGGAACTCAGCCCTGACATTTTCCGCTGACATATTGGCATATCCTCCTGCTAATTATTACAAAAAAATGTTTTCATTACTCATACCCTTCTCCCTTCAGGTGCTCCCAGATTCTGGACGGCTCCGGCACGCCCAAGCCCTTCAAGCCCAAGGACCGCGATGAGATGGTGCGTAAGGTCATCGAGCCCATGGCGTGCAACGGTCTGCGGACCATCTGCCTGGCCATGCGGGAGTTCCCCGGCGAGGAGGAGCCCAACTGGGACCAGGAGGCGGAGATCCTCAACGACCTGACATGCATTGCTGTAGTGGGCATCGAGGACCCCGTACGGCCAGAGGTCAGACTTTGCTTTATGCTATTGTTTCTCAACGGGGGGCTACAGCCCCCCTGGGGGCATTGGGGAGCTTTAGAGGGGCGGGTGAGTCGGAATGGGGCTTAGTTCCCATTGGGGGCATTAGTTTATTCTATTTTTCAATACTAAGGGGGGCGATGGGAGGGTTATCATGAGGTCTTATGGTTGAGAGCCACTGCTTTACGCCATCACCCAAGACCTCCCACAAATGCATGTTCACATAGACGCACAGACGCACACACACACACACCCCCACACACACACACACACACACACACACACACACCTACACAGCTCCCCTAGCGTAGGTGGCACCCACGGGATCACCCCTCTGATGGGCTTGTCTTTAGGTCCGTCCTCCCGAGTCAGGCTGATGAATCAGCCAATCAGTGTTGATAATGTGCTCCGCTGAGGGGCCGGCACAGTAATAATTACAGTAAGGAATGGAAGGGGGCGCCCATAGAAACAGTGACGGATGACTCTGCCATTAGCAACGTGTGGATGTCATGAATCAGGCTCGGGGGAATGTTTTGATTTGCGAGCGGCGGTGAGGTTTGATTTTGTGGGCCGTAGATCAATAGTCTGATGTGGAAGGGGGGAATTTTTGCCCGCGTGCAAGCCGGCTGTACTTTACAGACCACGGCTCCCCAGTCTTTGCTATTGTCAGCACCGCAGGGAAGCTTGAAAACCTCAATTTACAGGTTTAGCATTTAGCTGCTAGAGATGTCAGAGTCCATTCACGCTGCTTTGCATTTCCATTTAGGAATGCATTTGTAGAAGGGACAAAGTGTAAAATTCATCATTTGGAAAATAAAATCACTCACTCACTCTGTCACCAGGGTTATTGGATGAGATTAGGTCTCACCTGCAGTGTTCTGCTACAATATTCATACATATTTAAAAGCCCCGGGGGAGCAGCACATCAGGATTTTGTCAGCCCTTGTTTTTCAACTGGCCGGAATCAAGTTTCATGAATATTCCCTGTGTTTGTAATGGAGTTTTAAAAAGTGATGTTTTTAAAGTTTAATGCCAGTGTTTTTTATCTACTCTCAACTGACTAATGCTATTGCAAAACACTCAGAAGATGCACCCTTTATTATTTATCATGCTATAGTCTCACTAATAAACTGGAAATTAAGCATGCCCACATGTGGCCATAAAAGCTAATGAAATATTATTGAATTAAACATACCCGATACTGATGCAATGCCTAGTAGGCAGGGCACTGTGTGTCAGAACTGTGATTGATGCTTCCGTAGGGAAATTAGATTAAGTATTGAATCCATGCATAGCTGAAATCCAAGGCTGTCTGCCGTAATTCTAGGCACTGTAAAACAGTGAGTGATTACAGACATAGATTAAGCAATAGTATGTACTAGATATCATTGATTACAGATAGCCTTTATACTGTACGTATGTCAGTGACTACAGACATAGACATGTCAATCGTATTTATTACATATGATTGATAACAGACATAGACTAGTATTATTTTGATATTAGTGACTACAGACATATGCACAGCAATAGCATCCTTAAGATATCGTTGACTGCAGACAGCAATAGTATTCTTTAGCATATCACTGACTAATTGCAAACAAAGCAATAGTATTCTTTGTAAATCAAGCACTACAAAGCAAAGAGATATACGTGCAGTACTTTGACTCCCAGTTTGTTCAATCAGGGCAAATTTTGCGACGAATAGGCAGTGTCATAATTACAACCTAGAAATTAAGGCTAACATGTCTACCAACTGTGTTCAACACCACAGGTGAATTTTTCAATATTACATATTGTCACAATTCTGCAATATTTCAGTTTTGGTCAATCAGGGGCTCCCTGGCAGGTGGATCCCCCTAGTCTGCAGCCATATCTAGCCTGTGCTTTAATCTGGTCCTGCTTGCGCTGTTCTTTCCTCACTTGTCTCGTCTGTCTTGTCTGCAAACCCAACAGGTGCCAGAGGCCATATCCAAATGCCAGAGGGCCGGCATCACGGTGCGCATGGTGACTGGAGACAACATCAACACGGCGCGGGCCATCGCCACCAAGTGCGGCATCCTGTTGCCCAACGAGGACTTCTTGTGCATGGAGGGAAAGGAGTTCAACCAGCAGATCCGTAACGACCAAGGCGAGGTGAGGTGAACATCAAACGTCAAACCACTGCCACAATCACCACTGATTGCAGCATGGCTTGTTTGCTTTGCATCATACCCTAGACTCCTGGGGTTTGTGGGAGATCATTTTTAAAAATGATCACACCATGCTTCGTAATCACCAAGAGGCCAGACCGTCTGTTTTCTTAGTTTCCTTTGAATCAGCATTTCTGCTTGCGTTAGACCAGTCTCAGTTTCCGTGACTGAAAACGAGAAGTTGTGTATCTTGAAGTGAGAATCCTGCAAACAGTGTTTCTTCTTCCTCTTCTTCATCGTCTTCTTGTTGGTTTGGCCCACGTGTTGCCATGGCAAAGGCTTCCGTAGCCTCTGGCAAGCCGACAAACCGCTCTCCAGTGGATCCCTCTTTTTGAATCTCAGCTCCTGACTTTACCACATGATATGCTGAGCACAACTGCACTGTATTGTGGCTAGAGCGCAGGGGAAATGAGCACAGATTGCCTTCCTCTACTGCCAATGGGACTCATTACCATTGAGTACAATATGAGATGCAGCCTTTTGTATTTTTAGTTCTACAGTAACTTCAGGTTCAGTTATCCGGTTTCATAATCAGTGTGGTTATATGTATTGAGTATTTTTGCACATTATTATCGGGCTAATGAAATCAATAGGACTTGTAATAAGTCCCCGGTTCTTTGAGTGAGATGAACGAGTCATGTTTATGGGAGTCACTCATTGGCTGACGACGAGTGAATCGAACGAAAAATAACCTGTGTTGAGTTCAATGGGTCTATTACTCCTCCAAGACAACATTCCTTTACCTGTGCTTGTTCCTTGCCCTAGGTGGAGCAAGAACGCTTGGACAAGGTGTGGCCCAAACTGCGCGTGCTGGCTAGGTCCTCCCCCACAGACAAACACACCCTGGTCAAAGGTAAGCAGAAAAAGCGAAGCCTTGAGAAATAGTAAAATAACGTCTAATCTATTCTGCCTCTAGGAAGGTTTGCTTTTAGTGAGTCACTGTACACACACGTGCACGCACGCACGTACGCACACACACACACACACAAACACACACACACACACACACACTGGTGGAACTCCTTGTGTGTGGAGTGTCCAACGTATTGTCTCAGGCCCAGCATTTGGGAGGGAGTAATAACATATTTATGGTGTTTTCATATTTTCTCTAAATTATAGCCGACAAGGAGTGCCTTCTTTGATCTGCCTGGGAGAGGCTGGACACCAAACACAAACATTTGCTTAACATATAAACTATCAGCCAATGAATAAAGTCACAGTAACATTTATCGTGAAAGCAGGCTTACAGACTGTTTAAGGAAATGAAGAAGTTATTACGTAAAAGCACATGGTAGCAGGCAGACCTCTTAGAACTGTACTGAACCGTATAAACTGTACAGATTCTGTTGGCTCCAAAGTGTGTGTGTGTCATGCCGAAACCTTGGCGTGACATTGGAGCATGCAGGGAGGGAGAGTGAAGGGAGGCTGAGGCCAGACATGTTTCTGTCCCACAGGCATCATCGACAGCACAGTCGGGGAGACCAGACAGGTCGTCGCGGTGACAGGAGACGGGACCAATGACGGCCCAGCGCTCAAGAAGGCCGACGTGGGATTCGCCATGGTAATGCGTGTCATTTGATATACCCCCACCGGATGCCATAAAAGCATGTATCACCTCCTTACCCTTGCCAAACTCGCCCCTGCCTGTGACGTTCACGGGGAATATCTCATCGGCTGATGTCGGTAACAGCCAACCGCAGCCCCAGAAGATGTCTTATGAGATCAGTGTTGCGACAGTTACGATTATCAGTAAAATGGACGCAGGCATCAATACCGTGATTACAGCAGACTATGGCAGTGGGATGAAAGACAAATAGCTGCTTTCATGGTTTGCTTCCTTACCTCATGGTTATTATCACCTCAAAATGATTTGGCTACATGGGTGAATATTACACTGTGCTTGATTACATTTGACAAAGATGCGCCACTTCAGACCAAAAACATAAAACAAAAGACGTGGTTCCATTCGGTGGAAAATATACTTCTACATTCAATAAGAATATACGTATTCAGTGACATGCCAGCAGCATTAATGTTATTTGTACCACTGTGCGAGGTATTTTCTAACGTGTGAAAAGATAAGTGTCATGAGCCTTGCTGAAAGGAAACAACAAGAGAGAGCATGGAAATGTTCTCTGTAAGTTAAATTTGAACCAATTAACATCTGCGGATTCTTTTGTAAGTCTTCAGCCAAATAGCTTTTTTTCATCTCCTCGGTGCTCATCATAGTTTGACTGTGAAGATTTTTTTGTACATCTGATATGATAAAAGCCATTACATTCCTTCTTTTCTTCCTTGACAAACTGCGATTCATTGGTGATTTTCCCCTTTTTCCCTGTCCTTGTGATTTTAGACTCCCAATTTTTCTCTTTGCTCTTTTCAAGTCAAAGCAGTTAATTATCATTTAATTGGTTCAGACTCTCAGCACTCACACTTAATAAGATAATATATTTTAATTTCTGCTGAAGTGTAATTAGTTCGTTCAGCCCACCTATTTCTACAGTATATACAATTCTGTGACGTCACTGCCCTTGTTACTCTCTCACCTCTTTAAAATAGTCAATTTTGACAGATTGAAAACATTATTTGGGAAAATATGCTAGGCCAGAATATTCCATCCACATTTTAACACAGAGGCCATCACAATCTCTACAATCCATTTTGGGGATAGAAAATACCATGAGGATACTATTATAATTCCTTCCAAGATTTTTTTCATTTCTGAATGCTCTAGTTCATCAAATGTCACGTTTGCCAAGAATCAGCCCGGGGTTGTTACGAGCCCATTATTTGGATGACGTTGTGACTATCCGGTGGAGAGCAGCAGACGTGAATGTGGGTTTGTTTTATTGATGGCACGTCTGTGTTGCTCCATATGCAGGGTATCGCCGGAACAGATGTGGCCAAGGAGGCATCTGACATCATCCTGACAGACGACAACTTTACCAGCATCGTCAAGGCCGTGATGTGGGGCCGCAACGTCTACGACAGCATCTCCAAGTTCCTGCAGTTCCAGCTGACTGTCAACGTGGTGGCCGTGATTGTAGCCTTCACAGGGGCCTGCATCACGCAGGTACAGAAACGTAATTAATGTCCTCCTGTCCTTACAGTTGGATTTGCGGTAATGATAGACATTTTCAAACCGGTATGGAAGAGTTGTAGGCGCCATTCTTTTTGTTGGCAATATAGTGCTATGCTAACCCCTACCCATAGCATAAAGCCCACCTCACGCCCAGCCCCCAGATACAACCACTGAATTATTTGCTAGTAGGCTGTCTTCAATAAGCCAAGAGATGTTTTTTTTCCTGAGTGGGGGGTGCAGTGAGAGACCTCCATACTCTATTTTTATTTGCCGAGTTAGGATAGCAGGGCCATTCAGCAGGGGGGAGGCTGGCCTCAGGGGACTTCGCCAGCCATGAAAAGAGCACTTTGAAGCAGTCATGGGACTCTCGATTTGCTGCCATGTCATATTCCATTGGAAATGTCTCCAAGATGCTGCTGCCGGTGCTGGGGCCATTGTCTCAAAGTGTCATCATTCTGCACAGACAAAACAATCAAAATGTCATGTGCTTGGTAGTCTGTACAATAAGGCAGACTGCTATTATGAAAGGGATGTTTACATTTATAAATGTTACCATAAAAATGAGGAAGTTTGGCTAAGTGCTCCCAGTATTGTTTTTATCCATCATAAACAGATGCATCCAAATGGCATGATGGGAATTTAATTATCAGCTGTAATCTCTGCTAGCTGTCTAGTACATATGGCAGATTTCACAGTAATGCTGAATTTGACTTTTGACTTTGAAATGCAAAGTGTACTTTTTTCTTACAAAAACAGAAAAACACCCCAGGCAGTGTGTCTAAGCCAAAACATTCTGTCTGTGTATGCTCTGAATTGGGGTTATTTGGGTGTTTGGTGGAATGGGTTCTCTCTCCTCTTCCTCCTCCTCCACCTCCTCATCCTCTCCTCCTTCTCCTCTCCCTGTCTTTCTTCCCATCATCCTCATCGTCTTTTTTCTCCTTTACCTCATTCTTTCCCTCTTCCTCTAACTCTTCTCCTACTGCACCTCCTGCCTCCTCCTCCTCACCCTCCTCCTCCTCCTCCTCCTCCTCCTCCTCCTCATCTTCCTCCTCCTCCTCATCTTCCTCACACTTCATATCTGCCTTCCTCCTCCTTCTCCTCCTCCTCCTCTTCCTCCACCTCTTCATTTTCGTCCTCCTCCACCTCCTCCTCTTCCTCCTCCTCCTCCTCCACCACCTCCTCCTCCTCCTCCACCTCCACAGGACTCCCCCCTGAAGGCAGTCCAGATGTTGTGGGTGAACCTGATCATGGACACGCTGGCGTCTCTGGCCCTGGCCACCGAGCCGCCCACGGACTCCCTGCTGCTGCGGAAGCCCTACGGCAGGAACAAGCCCCTCATCTCCCGCACCATGATGAAGAACATCCTGGGACACGGCGTCTACCAGCTCGTCATTATCTTCACACTCCTCTTCGCCGGTGAGGAACTTAACTTAAGATTTAAGGTTTCAGTTTGTTTTTGTTTTTTAAAGTGGGCAGTGTACAAATCAACATTAATCATAAGTTTAAAACAATCTTCACACTCCTTCACTTGCCGGTGAGGGAAATTTAAGGCTTAAGGTTTATGCTATAAATTTGTTGTGGAAAATGTAATCAACAACCATAAATCAACATTAATCTTTCGTTAAAACGATCTTCACTCGGCTCTTTGCCGGTGAGCTCATTTGTTATTTATATTACATTACATCACATCACATTACATTCAGCATTTATTCGAAGCACTGAATAAAAGAGGGCATTATCAGTAGCACCATAAAATGTGTGGAGAAAAATACACAGTGCACTGGCATTAGAAGGTTATTTATGTTTGATGGTTAATGTTCTAGTTTAGGTTTTGCTGTTTACTCTAAAGTTTTGTTTTTCTTTAAGCTAGAGTATATGGGAAATGTTTGTTCATTCCCATTATTTTTTTATGTGACAGCCTGGAGGACTGTTGGTGCGTGTGGCCCATTCTCCGGCTGAAGATAGAGTAGAGTGGTAACTCCATCAGGAGAGAAAAAAAAAGCGAGAAAATATTTATACGCCAAACATTCATGCGCTAGCCTGTGAACCACATGGTTGAAAAGATGTAACATTTAACATTACTGGACATGTTATAAGTTAGTATATGAATATTTAGTTGGGGCGATACGACAAGGTCACACATCACCATCTGAAAGGCCCTTCCATTTTGTGCTTCTAACCCTACTGAATTGTTTATGAATTTGACAGGAGAGAAGATGTTTGACATCGACAGCGGCCGTAACGCACCCCTGCACTCGCCTCCCTCCGAACACTACACCATCATCTTCAACGTCTTCGTCATGATGCAACTCTTCAACGAGATCAACGCGCGTAAGATCCACGGCGAGAGGAACGTGTTTGAGGGCATCTACCGTAACCCCATCTTCTGCAGTGTGGTCCTGGGCACGTTTGCCATCCAGGTAATGGGATGGAACCAGCTGCTGCTGTCACCGTTTTCAAAATTATGTATTTATTAATTCAGTTAATTTCAGTAAAACCATTTGGATCATTTCAAATTTGTATTGGAAAAACATTAACCCAGTTCATTATTGCCATCATGTTGCCTTGAAATCATGTTTTTAATTATTCATGAAAATTGCATATGAATGGCTTTTGTAGTCTTTTGTCATTTGTTTTTTTGTTCTCCCATTTTGAATGGAAATCTGGAGTTCATGAAGCAGTTTTTGGCATAAGTACCTTATCAATGGCTCAAGCCAATCATCAGCACAGTGGGGTACATTGCCACTGAATTACAGTAAAACGTGCTCCTTTTCCTGTAGTGGATTTAATAAACCATTGGACTTTCACAGCCTTTGTGTTAAGAAGACTGTCTCAGCAAATTGCTACAAGAAAAGACGTGTGTGGTTGGCCCAATTTGGCAGAACAGCTTGGGAACTTCAATGGCTCTAAGTTGCTCTAGTCCTGGCAGGTTTTTTCTGGCTTGTTCCTTACAGGACGGCAGTCAAAAGTGTACTGTACAGCAACAGCCTTTCCTAAAATACATCAAACCATATTGTAGCTTGCAAAGATGTGAGTCATTCACAGAAGTTGGTCAGTGGGTATAACGGACGATGTACTGAGATTAAAAAAAAAAAAAAAAACATTTTAAAGTCTACCCCTTGAACCATAGTAGTACTGTACACTCAAAGCACGTTTATAATTCAGGAACTCGCCTCGCCTTGAAAGGGCCTAATGGTACAGCGTTGAGCTTTGCTCTTTTAAAATACCTCTCTGAGGAGCCATCGCTGGTCAATAGTGGAAACTCTACTTCATTGTGTTTTTATATCCCACAGTTTCCAACAGCCTGCGGTCTCAATGGTCAAGAGGGGTGGAGGCCATTCACTGACCAGCCTGCCTGTCTGATGTCGGCTTGCTTTTATTTTGTTTCCCCCACAGATTGTCATTGTTCAGCTGGGAGGGAAGCCCTTCTCCTGCACGGCTCTCACCATCGACCAGTGGCTGTGGTGTGTCTTCATCGGCGTTGGCGAACTGCTGTGGGGTCAGGTAAGCTCAGTGCACAAAAAAACCCTCTCCCAACTTCTCTCAATTCAAGCATCTCACATCACATGCGACTGAGCACAGCGTGTGCGTGCGTGCATGTGTGCGTGTGTGCGTGCGTGCGTGCGTGCATGTGTGCAACCTCTGCTGACCTCTCCCAAACCCTTCTTGCATGCCACTGAGCAGGTATGTAGGAGTGTGTGCTTGCGTGCGTGCGTGTGTGCGCGCGTGTGTGCGTGCGTGTGTGCGTGCGTGCGTGCGTGTGTGCGTGCGTGTGTGCGTGAGTGTGTGTGTGTGTGTGTGTGTACTCGCCTGCGTGTGTATTTTGTCATACAGCTGCCTTGCTAGATGTTAAAGATACTCCTCACAGTTAATCTCATGACATCATCACCATGGTTACTGTAGCACATGCGATGTGATTTGCAGCGTATGTGACTGCAGAGGCAAGTGAGGTGTTTGTGAGCGGAGAGATACACTATATATAGCAATCTATAGCCAAGAACCAGCTCTCTTCTTTACATTTGTTAGGCTTTATTCATGGCGCACAGAAACACACTCATGCCTACACAAACACGCACTCAATGAACACACCTATTGTATTTCCAGTCTTTACTTAAAATCAGAAAGAGAAACACAGGTTGAGAGGGAAACAGTTATACCTGTAATAGTGGGAGGCAAGTCTACACGACTTCCAGCCTGACATGAGATTATTTGGTGTTGAACTCCCAGTCAAAAGAAATCTCTCTCTGTGTGACAAAACGAACGGGGGGAAAAAATGTCTGAGCAAAGGCCTTTCATTTCTGTGCGTCACCCTGGTAATGAACACCCCGCCACTCTAGGAAACGGGAACTGTGTCCCACATTTACTACTCCCCGAGGGGGCAGAGAGAAAACTCGTCGAGATAGTCCCACTGCTACCACTGTGTGGGCCTTACATCCGTAAATGCCAAACGTATAGCCCCTGAGTACTGTACCGTAACAAGGCACAGAACACAGTAACCGAAGAGGCACCATGAGGCATCATCTCCATCATCAAATGCTCTCCATTGTGTAAGCCATGTGATTGGGGAACAGCGTCTCTCTACAGTCTGCACCGCGTGCGCTGCACATTTGTCAAGAGTGCCCGGTGAGAGTTCCGAACACCAAGGCTGTGTCTTTGATCTTATGGTACTCTGGAGGCTCTTGGAGACTTAAATCATTGGGTTAAGAGCGCTGGTGGCAAGATAACCAATACACACGAGAGGTGAAAAAATGTTGCTACCGTTTTTTTAAGCGTCGAAATTTGAGGTCAGTATTTATGCCGGTTCGGTGGAAAATATAAGATAAGGAGGAAATTGTTAAAGTAAGTCAGGGTCAGATTGCTCAATTGAAAAGCACTTGTGTAAACTTGGGTGTAGTGCTCTATTGCAGTTGCTGGCACAATAGTAACCAGTTGTGCCTTTTCAGGTGTCCTTGAACTGAATTGCTGTCGATTGTACTATTGCTATTTTTCAATGAACTGATGTAGTATTTCGTTACATCGTGTAGACACTTTGTAAACTGTGATGGTAGGAGAACATTTCAGGCAATCAGACAGTCATTCAAAGCCACGGCGAGAAAGTGTTAGTTAAAATAAAGCTTGACATTTCAGGTCATTATGTCCGCTGATGAAAAATACCCATTTGTGTTTAAAGGGGAAAATACATGTAGTTTACTCGGTTCTATGTTCAGGGTCAAGTTATTCCATTAAAAAGCACTCATGTAAAAGGAAGTGACAGGTGCAGACAGAATAGTAACCGAGATAGTTGGGCCTTTCAAGGTGTCCTTGAATTGTAGTTGATACTACTGATATCTATCAGCACGTTTATCTCACAATATCATATGGATGCTTTGAGGTTCAAGCAATGTCAAGCAGTCAGACAGCCATTCACACATTATTGGCATGTTGGGCATTACAATTTTTCATTTCATTTATCCTTTATTTAGCCAGGATTGTCCCATTGAGACTACAGTCTCTTCTGCCAGGGAGTCCTGGTCAAAATGGCAGCATACATATAGTTACAGACACAGACAACAACATAGACAAAAAGGAAAATAAATGTACAAAAAACACATTAAAAAGAATAAGTTTACATAAAACGTATTTTGAGATAAAAAAGTAGCCTATGTGCTGCATAGTCAGAAACAATGACACTCCTCTGTGTATACTGTATTAATTTCCCTCTTAAAAGTCTCTAATGAGGGCAGAGAGTCCATACAATGCATGGTGCAAAGATTAAAATAAAATAAAATAAAAATAAACAGTATCACTAAAAGCAGAATACAGAAATAGAACTATGTAGAACTAAATAGAACTAACATGAAAGAGTACTCCTGGTTTCAGAGTTAGAGGCTCCTTTATAAAAATTCACATGTCCGAAATATATGACAAGAAGGAGATGGTATACTGAAGGAAACAAACCTGTAGACGCGTGGGTCTCACCACAGCCTGTGTCCTTGCTTTTGGCTGATCTCTCCCCCCTCTCCTCTCCTGTCGTTTCCCTCCCAGCTCATCACGGCCGTGCCCACGCACAAGCTCAAGTTCCTCAAGGAGGCCGGCCACGGCATCCCCAAGGACGAGATCCCTGACGAGGAGGAGGAGGGCGCTGACGAGATCGACCATGCCGAGATGGAGCTCCGCCGCGGACAGATCCTGTGGTTCAGAGGGCTCAACCGTATCCAGACTCAGGTACCTACTGTACTAACCTGCCTGTGTCTGTCTCCCCATGGCTGCTTTCTCCTAGGGGAATACAAGCTGAGTTCTCTGTGGAGCTCCTGATGGATTGCTGCTGTTCCAACAGGAATACAACAAATGTGTTGTGTCTTCTTCTGTATTTTTGTGTCTTTTGTTTTCTTGCCAAATTGTTGAATCATTTTGAGCTACATTGGTTATAAGAAAGGTGCTACCCTTGTACTGTTTTGTGTTATTAAGAGTGGCTATATAGGTACTATATATGAACATCTTAACTCCTTTTCTCCGTTTTCTTAATGCTTCTGTTTTGAGAATTTTAGGTTTTTGCTTTAGTCACCCTCTGGTTAAGGCAACATTAGGGAAATATTAACCGCAGCAAATCTTTGATTTTAGTTATCAGTTGTTTTGAATGGCTTAATGATTTAACTACACAATAGTAGGTGATTATTGCTGAATGCAGATCATTTCACATATTCAATTCTAGTTATTATAGTTATACCATTATCGTTTGAACGTCTAGCCTCTTTTAAGCCGCAGTCCTAGACTAAAGGCTTGGTTGAGTAGTTGAGAGGGCTCACTCAACCCCATCCGCTCAGGACTCAGGTACACGCACCATTCCCTCTCCCGCCCCCAACCCACTACCCGCCTGACTAACACCACTCTGTCATCAGCCTGGAGACAAGCACCTTCCATCTGCTGATCGCCCACTGGGTCCAACACTCTTTTTTTCCCCTCCACAAAGCACTGTATATGTAACATGTTCTTCAATAAATAACGACAACCCCCTCTCCCCCACCCCACCCAAATTACCCCACACCCTCAAAAGCAGCTCAGAAGGGTGGATCCATCGGTCTTTCCTCCACTCCTAATATCGTTTGTCTTTTCATCACGCCTTATCAGATTGGCAGCGCTCTTGACAAATGTGTTCCTCCTCTACGCAGATTGTGTGCATTCAGTCATGACTAATTAACCACGGTTGCATTGCCAACCTTTTTTTTTTCGTGTATGTGCAACAATATGACACGCACACACACACACACACACACACACACACACACACACACACACACACACACACACACACACACACACACACACACACACACACACACACACACCTTTCCATGACAGTTCTGCATTTCTCAGCTTTTTTTACTGCACACGACTGGAGACATGGCTTAGCGGAGCGCTGGGAGATACCGCACGTACGTACGTGTGCATGCATACAGCGCACGCAAGCGCATTCCTCCAGAGGCGTCGATATCCCGGCGAGATAGCTATAGCTCCCCGTCGGCTGTGTGCCACCAACGTAACATGCTGCATGACAGCAGGTTATGTGTCGGTTTACCCGAGTGCCTGCTGCTGCCTAGCTGCCGAGCATGGCTGTATTGTGAGTGAAGCAGACTCAGAGCAATGCTGGAGGAGGCAGCCTCGCTTCCCTGTCAAGCTGGGGGCCGAGGTGTTGCTTGGCTCCAGCTGTATGCTGCGTGTTTACCAGTGCAGCTGAACCTCCAGCGTGGAGTAGACCGTGTTCCCATGGGTGGGTTCTCTGAAAAGGCAAGCCTGCTGCTGCTGCTGCTGCTGCTGCTGACAGCCATTTGAGCTTCAGCCCACACAAACCCACTCCTTTCCTTTCTTTTCTCTCTCCTTTTCTCTTTATCTCGCCCTCTCTCTCACTCTGTCTCTCTCTCTCTCTCTCTCTCTCTCTCTCTCGCTTTCTTCCTTTCTTCCTCATCCCCCCTCTCTCTCTGGACATGAAATTTCAGAGAAATAGACAAACACACACACACACACACACACACACACACACACACACACACACACACACACACACACACACACACACACACACACACACACACACACACACACACACACACACACACACAACACACACACACACACACATACACGCAGACACACGCACGCTTATTTACTCAGACACGTACCTGGCAGTGGCTTGCGCTGCCCCCATGTGGTGGGAGAGAGGGAACACACCCCCACTGTGACCCATACACAGACAGCACCTGTCACCATGCCTGTGCATGTGCTTCACATGTTTATTTCCCTTTCAATCTCCCCCCCTCCTCTCTCTCTCTCTCTCTCTCTCTCTCTCTCTCTCTCTCTCTCTCTCTCTCTCTCTCTCTCTCTGATCATCTCCATGTGCTTCTTTGGAGAAGACATATTGAGACATTGTCTCTGTCGTTGTTGTCGGAGGTGTAGTGTAGGAGTGTCCATTTACACTGGAGGATGATGTAACCTGACACAGAAAGCAAACATCCACATGCATTTTTTCCTTTTTTCTTCTGGGTTATTTATTTATTAATTTACTAGCTGAAAGGATTTTTTTTTCAAACCATCTGCATGGTGGATTTTGAGGAGGTGGGTAAGGTTTGAGGAGCAGAGGGTTGGTGAGGACGTGTTTCAGGGAGGTCTGTGGAGGTTTTTTATTCAACCGTGGGTTTCCTGCAGGAAAGGAGAAAAAAAAACCCTCCAGCGATTCGGGATCCCTTTAGGCTTCATTATGTTTCTTGTTTTTCTGTCGAAGACTGTTGAGTTGAGCCTGGACATACAGTGTATTTTATTATTTAAATAGCGTCAGTCCTTTATTCTCCCTCGGACTGTTTTCCACAACACATTTGCTTTGATCATGGCTAGTTGAAGGTTGGCTGTCGAGTGCGAGCAAGGGAGACGGCGAGCGAGTGAGAGAGAGAGAGCGAGAGAGAGAGAGAGAGAGAGAGAGAGAGAGAGAGAGAGAGAGAGAGAGAGAGAGAGAAAGAGAATAGCTGCGGTGGTTTCTACTCAGTAAATGTTGTCGTAGTTCTCATCTTCTCTTTCTCTCCTTCATGTCCTCTCTTTCTCTTCTCCATATCGTTTTCTCATAGACTGCTTCGCTTATCTGGCCTCTTTCTGTCTCTCAAAAGATGCAACAGCCCCAACTCTGAAATGGGTAACCCGAAGACTATTCTTTGCAAAACAACAACAACAACAAAATCCACAATTGCCACCACCAACCATTCAACATCACCTATTTGGAAGACTGTGGAACTAGAAGGGTGGAATAATAATACGCCCAGTATAGTTTTGAATTGTGACCTACTTATATGAGCTTCCAATGGTCTTTCTTTTTTTAGTTCATAGCCATTCTAGTTCAATGTGTTTTTAGTCCATTGTCAATTGGATTTTTCCATTCCTTTTTTTTGTGGAGGTGCTCATCTGTGGTCTGTGATGGGATCAGTAGTTATTTTATACACACCGGTGCAAAAAAAATGGAACCGTAGGCTAATCTGTTGTGTTCAAAGAAGCGTAGACCTCCAGAGAGGCTCTGAAAGGCATGTGTCCTAAATTGCAGTTAATGAAAAAACCAACTTCATTAAACAACTTGATTAGAGCTCTTTTCTCTTTTGACTGGGCCCTTAAGCCAGCCCATAACAATATGTTGCCTCTGTCTTTTCGGACATGGCGCAACACGGTCTGGCCCAGTGGTTTCCAAACTGGGGGTCAGGAGCCCGAGGGGGTCGTGGAAAGAATGGACTTTTTATAAAATCGTTAGCAAACACAGGTTAATAGTTAACATAACTCCATAAATTAGTGACAGTGCTCCTTTCTGAGGCCATTATACGTTTATACTTTTCATGTTAATATCAAATTAGAATTCAGCGATATTAACAGACAAAATAATGTTTTTGTTTGGACAATTATTCTTAGGTGCAAAAGGGGGCCCTGGCAGAAGAGGTTTGGGAACCTTGTGGTCTAGCCTAATCAAAGCGGCTGTTTCATGCTAATGTTGAAGCCATGCATAAACAGGTGGATGGAGAGATGGATGGCTGGGTGGGAGCTGACTCCATTACTGTAGCTCCTTGACAGTGGGAAAATAATACAAATGGCCAATTTCTCCAAACCACGTGAAACCTCCTCTGGCCAACTCTCGCACTGTTGTCATGACGATATGTAATCGCAAAGCCGCATTTATTGTTCTCCTCTGCTTTCACTCGAAGCCAAATCTGAATGCAGCTCTTTATATTTTTTTTCCCTCACCACATCTGAAAAAAAGGAAAGAAAAGAAGACAGACCTGGCATATGCCAAAGGTTACCTCAGTAGCCTGCTCTGCTAGTGCTAGAGTAATATCAAACATGCAGCACCGCACAGCGCCCACTCAAAGGCCAAAGCTGCTCTGCACATGCACATGCGGCTTGGTGCAGGTTACCCTCACAAGGGCACTTGTGTATTCCGTGTATTTTTTTCCTCCCCTCTGCACATCGTTGTGTTTTTCCATTTTGGAGCTTTATATGCATTCGTGTGGGAGGATGTTTTCTCTGTTGGTCTCCTCCACTTGCACTAGCCACCCATGCTCATTGCCTATCAAGTGGCTTCGTGTTTACCGCTGCCACTAATGGGGGATTTAGCATTCTCTGCATTACTCTTTTTTTGCTGTCTCTCTTTTTCTATTACCTCCTCTCTCCCTCCCTCCCTCTCTCCCCCTCTCTCTCTCTCTCTCTCTCTCTCTCTCTCTCTCTCTCTCTCTCCCTCCCCCTCTCTCTCTCTCTCTCTCTCTCTCTCTCTCTCTCTCTCTCTCTCTCTCTCTCTCTCTCTCTCTCTCTCTCTCGTTGTTGTGGTCTTCATTTATTTCCCACCTAGTGTATGCTTGTGTGTTTTTTTGCTTGAGTTTGAAAGAATAGAGTAGGCCTATGTATTGTTTTTGTGAAATGCGCTTCAGAGAAAATATCCGATTGCTTCCTGGAGAAACCGCAACAGATCTATGTCCTTGTTGCAGACATCCGAAATTGTGTGTGCTCGTGTTTGTTCTCTCACAGGATTTTGATTCATTGTGGGGGTTTTTCCACGCTACAGCCATACAAATATGTTTCTCCTTGTGATATTTATCCTTGTGGAGATATGTCCTTTTCCGGCCTTTAAAGCGTTGGTCTTCTGATCTTCCACATGCTGCCCAGTCGATTAAGAAACATTTTGAATTGTATTTTACTGTTAACATTCAACAGTGACATTTATTCCCCCGAAAAGAAAGTTATCCTGGTGCTGGTGAGAGGAAAGGTGTTTATACAGTAGAGTTTGCATAAGTCTCTTTATCCAAATATTCCTAGCTAAAAGGAATGGCAATAGGCCTATGGGGTAAAATTGACTTAATCCAGTTGTCTAGTTAGCTAACTAAAAAATCGTGAATATGTTGTCCTAATAGCAAAACATATTTGATCATTTAAATATTCATTTATAACCTATTGGTTTTTACAACAAGAGGATTTATACTGTAAATGCCGATTTGTCTCCTAACAAACGGTACATGAAGGCTTTTAAAACACGTATGTTTATCCTTCCACTACTACACCACCTGCATTTAATCATCCTTCTCTCCTACCCACTGGGATACACACACATCCCGTGGTGTGTGTGTGTGTGTGCGCATGTTTGTGTGCGCGTGCACGTGTGTGTGTGTTTATCCGTGCGACAGGTGTACCCGCTATGGCCAGGTATGAGACACATAATCAATAATGTGCACTGTAACCGCCCCCTGGCCCTGTCGTCTCTGGAACGGGGCTCGCCTTTTTTTCCACAGTGAAAATGCATTTTCCCCTCCAACCGTCGGTCCTCACGGGGAGAGCCTTCTTATCTGCCTTCCTTCTAATCCTCCATGTTACTGCAGCTTTGTTCTGCTGATGTGCTAATGCGCGCTAACGTGTTCTGACTCTGATTCTTCTATTTATTCTGCCTCTTTTTTCTTCTTCTTCTTCTTCTTCTTCTTCTTCTTCTTCTTCTTCTTCTTCTTCTTCTTCTTCTTCTTCTTCTTGCAATAACTAATGAAATGTGTGTGCTAATCAGTGTCTTCTCTGCTTCCTAACCCCTCCTTTCTCTGCCTCTTTACCTTTCTCGATTACCCTGCCTGTTTCTCTATCTTTTCTTCTTTTTCTCCATTCCTCTACCTCTTCTCTTCTCTTCTCTTCTCTTCTCTTCTCTTCTCTTCTCTTCTCTTCTCTTCTCTTCTCTTCTCTTCTCTTGTCTTGTCTTCTCTTCTCTTCTCTTCTCTTCTCTTCTCTTCTCCATTCCTCCACCTCTTCTCGTCTCTTCTCGTCTCTTCTCTTCTCTTCTCTTCTCTTCTCTTCTCTTCTCTTCTCTTCTCTTCTCTTCTCTTCTCTTCTCTTCTCTTCTCTTCTCTTCTCTTCTCTTCTCTTCTCTTCTCTTCTCTTCTCTTGCATTTCCCCTCTCTCCCTCCCTCTCTCTCTCTCGCCCTCTCTCTCCTCTCCCCATCCGTTCCTTGCAGATGGACGTGGTTAACACATTCCACGGCCCCGTGCCGTCCCTGCGCCGACAGCCCTCGGTGGTCAGCCAGCAAAACGATGCAAAAAGCGTATCTAGTCCCACCCATGTAGAGATTTCCGCCAACTCTGCCGCCTCCTCCTCCAACGCTGGCAGTGAGTCACACGTCACGGCCACCGCTGGCCACTGCACTGAAGACAATAACATCAGTCAGGCTTCTCCCAGCACTGCCTGCCCTGCCCTGCTCCCCCCCATCTTCACCACTACCACCACACCACCACCTCCCAAGACTTCCTGTCACAAACACACACTCTCTCATACACTCACTCCCTCCTCCACTCGCTCACTCGCTCACTCGCTCACTCACTCACTCACTCACTCACTCACTCACTCACTCACTCACTCACTCACTCACTCGCTCACTCACTCGCTCACTCACTCACTCACTCACTCACTCGCTCACTCGCTCACTCACTCACTCACTCACTCACTCACTCCTCCCCTCACTCACTCACTCACTCATTCAATCACTCACTCACTCAGTCAGAAGCCCATCCTGCTCTCTCTCGCTCTCTCACTTACTCGCTCATTCTTTCGCTCCCTCGACTCCACCCTCAGATGCACTGCACTGTGCAGTAGCTGCAGCTGCATGGGTGGATGCTGAATGGCCTCTGCTGCTCCCCCATCACCAGTGCTGAAACACTACTCTACCACGCACTTCCTACCATGCACAGAGATCATGCAGATGCAGATTCAGTCAGTCAGTCAGTCAGTCAGTCGGTCACAGTCACTCACTCACTCACTCACTCACTCACTCACTCACTCACTCACTCACTCACTCACTCACTCACTCACTCACTCACTCACTCACTCACTCACTCACTCACTCACTCACTCACTCACTCACTCACTCACTCACTGAATGTTGAATGCCAGTCCATGCCATCACTTTGCCTATGTCTGTCTTTGCCCGTGTATCACTTTGCCTGTACTGTAATTCTTTACTATCTATGAAGCTTACGCTACCTCAGGGTTTCTTTCTTTCTTTATTTATATATTTATTTATTTTTCTTTCTTTCTTTCTTTCTTTCTTTCTTTCTTTCTTTCTTTCTTTCTTTCTTTCTTTCTTTCTTTCTTTCTGGCATTCTTTATAATTTTCTTTGTTTCTGTCTTTCCATTTTTCTGTCATCCCTCAGGTATTTCTACCCATTCGTCTTTCTTTTATTCCAGAGCTTCCTAATCTATTCCATTACCCCTGTTTTATAATGTAATTGCTCTTTCTTCACACCTCCACGCTGATCTTATCTTACCGTTTTCACACGGACGTCACACGTTCACATCCCCCCTCCCCTGCCCCGCTGTTGTTTCACACCTGCCACTCCATCTCTCCCTTTATATAGAGACTACCTGCCTGCCTGCCTGCCTGCCTGCCTGCCTGCATCAGTTGTTACGTGGTTACTTACTGTACTTGGATCTGCACTAGGGCTGCACAATATATCGAAAGTGTATCGATATTGCGATATCAAGAGTGGCAATATGCATATCGCGAAAATTACTTAATTATCGTTAAGAAGTAAAACATTTCTGTGTGGTCCAATCACTAGCTGAGCAAAAAGCCCACCATGACTAGAGCCACGGCTCCCACACAGACCGACAAATTAGTGACAAGAAAAACACTCGGCTATATTTCTAAATATCGTTTAAATATCGTTATCGAGATATTGCATGCTCTTATCGAGTATCGATTTTTTCCCCTGATATCGTGCAGCCCTAATCTGCACCTGTCTCTATGCTTCAGTAATGCTGTTATAATTCATTTCCTGTGCCTACTCTGCATGCATTAAACAAGCAAAGAGTTCTTCAAAGAGCTTTTTGTTGGTACACAGGGACCAAAAACATTGCTTTTTTGCACAGTTTAGATGGACTGTGGCCAGGATTGCTGCTCAGATAATAATGACTACGTTTTCATGCTGCACAGTCGTTGCAGGTGCAGTGTGTGCGTGCGTGCGTGCGTGCGTGTGTGTGCGTGCGTGCGTGCGTGCGCGCGTGAGTGTGTGTGTGTGTGTATGTATGCTTGTGCCACATGCGTGGGAAGGCTGCAAGCATATTTGCACATATGCCTGTGTGTCTGTGTGTGTAAGAGTGCGTGTCTGTGTGTGGGCGGGGAGGGTCACAGGGCTAGCAGATAGTTTGCAGGGAGGACACAGGGAAGGGAATATAATAATCTCCATAATTTCCAAGCTGCCTCTAAATTACATTACTCCCAGGCCACAGAGATAAAACTCAGACATTAGATGCACACACACAGTCTGTTACTTTAGTAACAGTGCCTGGCTGCACTGGGGATAAGACAAGGTGGTTAGGTTTTGAAGCAAAAAATTTTATTTAAATCATTGTTTCTGACACAAAGCGTAGGCAATTTAGTGAGAGAGTGCATGTGTGCCTGCCTGTATGTATTTTAGACAGGGGTAGATGATAGGGTGTGTAGGATATGTGTGTTATGAGAGTTCTAGCGGCACATGTGTGTCATGTACTGCATGTATCCTCTACAAAAACATATTTGCCATTCCTTCAGACAGTGGTTTCTTCCTCATTTAAAAAAAAGTAGAAATCATCTCTCTCCCGTGAACTCCCTCATCTCAGCCTCCCTCGTCTGACAGCATTTTTAATTTGAAGGCACGGATATTGTCATCCTCTCCCACTACCTCTTCCTTGCACTCCCCCTTTAGCTCGTTCACGTTCTCCCTCCTCTCATCTCTCATGAATTTTGCGCTTGGGGTCGTTCGGATGACTTGTGTTGTGTTTGGTTGTCATCGGCATTTTAATTTTTTTTATGATCGTTTTTTTATTGCTTGTGTTTCTTTTTTTAAGTTTTTTGAATTTGTGTTTATTTTATTTATTTATTATTTTTGGAGGGGTATGGGGTGGTTGTGATGGTTGCTATTGCATTTACAGTACCTTGTCCTAGATTCCAGCCTGCTTTTCTGTTTTGTGTTGTGTTTTGTTGTGTTGTGTTGTGTTGTGTTGTGTTGTGTTGTGTTGTGTTGTGTTGTGTTGTGTTGTGTTGCGTTGCGTTGCGTTTTGAGATGTTGTCTTGTGTTGTATGGTGTTGTGTGTGGCTCAGGTTCAGTAATGGTGGCTGTCCCTGTTCTCAGCATCCATATCATCACCCCCGACTCTCTTCACCAACTCCCCCCACGCACATCACATCACTGCTGGGTCCCATTCTCATCTCTGAGTGGGCTACAGCAAGGACTGTCTGTACAGACATGCCTCCACATCAGCTCCATCCACACCAATAATCTCCCCACCATCCCTGCTGCGCCTCGCATTTGTAGGATGACATTAATTCTCTCTTTCCTTTGTTTCTCTTCCCTTTGTCTGTGGGGTTGTCATTTTGCCTGCCCCTGTCCTTTTCTCTCTCTCTCTCTCCCTCTCTCTCTCTCTCTCTCTCTCTCTCTCTCTCTCTCTCTCTCTCTCTCTCTCTCTCTCTCTCTCTCTCTCTCTCTCTCTCTCTGTCCCTCTCTCTCTCTCTCTCTCTCTCTCCGCTCACAGATTAAGGTGGTGAACGCGTTCCGTAGCTCCCTTTACGAAGGCCTGGAGAACCCCGAGTCCAGGAGCTCCATCCACAGTTTCATGTCCCACCCAGAGTTCGTGCCCCTGTCTGAGGAGGAGGCGCGGAGGATCCCCGAGGAGGACGAGGATGATGAGGAGGAGGAGGAGGAGAAGGAGGTTGTTGAGGAGAAGGAGCAGTAGAGGGAGGGAGGTGCCCTCTCCCCAGCCCATCCATCCAGCCTGACCCTGTACCCAGAACAGAGTGACCAGCATTCACACACACACAAAACTGGGACACCCTCCTCCTCCATCCATCCACCCTAAAAAACCCTGCCACCAACCAAAACCCTGACCCCATCAACTCCACTTCATCTTCACCCCAAGCCCAAAACAACCAACCTTTCCTACACACTGAAAAAAACACTGCCGGATACAACCCATCACCCTATCCCCTGTTACTCGTTGTAGTTTTGTGTCTCGTCCAAGGCGACACTAAAGTGCACTCTGTTGCACACGTGGTGCACTCTGTTGACTCCCAACCACCTCAACCACCTCCACCTTCCATCAGCCACCAGGTCGCCCCCCTAAACAGAGCACCGGCAACCAAACTCTCTCTCTTTCTCTCTTTGTGTACAATCTCTTCTCTTGTCCTCCTCCTCCTCCTCCTTCGCGTCCTCCTCCTCCTCCTCTCCCTCTCCTTTTTGTTCCCTGCCTCACCACTGTCCTCTAGTGTTGTTATATCACTGCTACATCCATGTACAGACAGTGTGAACGCGCAGTGAGAGCATCCAGACCGGAAGGAGACAGCTGCAGACCATCAGGCCTGTAGTGCCCTGTCCCCTGCCCACACTGACAATGTCACCCTCCACCCCCACCCCCCATCCCAACCTCCCAACCTCCGTCTCCTCCTCCTGTCGACTCATCCACTTCTCCATCTCCCTCAGTTATGTTTCACTAGGCATGTGTGTAATGCTTTAACGCTAACATTATTCTTTCCAGAAAAAAATGGCTTAACATGTCTTGAGTTATTGTTTGTTTATTTTTCATTTGTTCATTGCTGTTGTTTTTGTTTTGTAGACATATACTCCATACACATCTCACTAATAAGATTGTGAGTATGTACGTATGTGTGCACACGGGTGTGGTCTCAGCGCTTCTGTGATTTCGCTTGTGAGGGCCATTTCGACAGGATTGGTCTGAACACTATGTAATGTGGCATACGAACAGATCCTTTCTTTCTCAGTTATTATTATTTTTTATTATTGTTACTGGGCAAGTTTGTGTTTGAAATCAGTGTATTTGAGTTGGTGGTATGGATACAACAATGTAGGCTCGGCCTCGAAAAAAACACCATGCACTTTCTGCTGAAGGAAAACAAAAAACAAGTCATCGATATAACATTCCATGAATTTATTTGCTTTTTACTAACCAAAAAAACCCCAGCTAACACATGAAGTGTTGTGACCGTGATAATTATCCTGTTTTGCTTTCTTCCTGAACCAAACAGCACAGAGTCCTGAAGGCCACAGGGCCGTGAGCTTTGCAAGTCAGTCAAACGCTTGCTGAGCATCACAGGAGCGTTAGCATTCCCAGTGGAACTTTAGGCATCAGTGCTGCTGGCCACAGGCACTACTTTTGATGGATTGATTGATTGTTGCCATTGTATGTTCATGCATAAGGTCCATCAAACTACAAAATGTGCTGATGATGTCTGGTAAATTTTTCTTTTTTTTATCACAAATCAGTGGGACGCATCCTATGTGTTTACGCGTGTGTGTGCGTGTGTGTATGTGTGTGTGCGTGCGTGCGTATGTGTGTATGTGTGTGTGTAAGCTATGAGACACGTTATCATTATTGTGTGTATGTTTATAGACAACAGCCAGTGCTATGACACACAAACACCCACAGTGTACGTCCATATAGGGTTATCTGAGAAATCAATAACACTTTTAAACACAGAGTTGGAGCACTGCAGCTGTAACGCCCCCTGAGGGTGGCCTTCAGGAGGCATACAGTGTGCAGAGTAACCCTAGAAAAAGTTCCAGCTCACCTGTGTTTGTCTCTGCATTCTCAATCTACAGTCTCTCTGTAACAAACAACTCTTTTCATTGTCCAGCCAGAGTTGCTAGCTGTGTCCAGGCCATCCAAAACAACCATGTTTGTGAAAGGGATCCTTTTTCATAGCTAACTGAATCTTTATTTCCAAAAAAAAGAATGTGTAGGTGGGGGGTCCCTTTGGTGCAGTTGATTCTCTTTCACAATTGCACTCTTAGCCTCATATTTGTTTGTTTTTCCGTCTTCTTTACTGAAAGAAGGGAGTAATTGAGACAAAAAAGAATAGACTTCCATGGCATAGCCACATATTTTATTACTAGCAAATGAGTACTGCCATATTTAAACTTATTTTCATATCCGTTTTTTTGCAGAGTTGTTGACTGCATGTTTCTACTTCTCAGAGCCATATGTTAAAGGGGTTGCTGTTCATTTCTGACCAAAAAGGAAACAAACAAAAAACCACAACTAGACAAACTAAGTCACTGCCGAATAACAAAGAGAGTAAAGAAATGAAGCAGCAGCAGGTCACTTGTGTGAGAGTGAGTTGTAAGTCTGCTGAGTAACACCAGGGCTTCCCCACCTGACGGTTGTTTGGTTTTCTTTGCCTCTCCCTCCTCAGCAACTTGGCCAGGGCTGATGGAGAGGCCCCCTGCACGACTTTCATATTGAACTCAGTGTATCGTTCCTTTTTTAACCACTCCTCTGTGGCTTTTATATTTACACTAGTACTTTTTTAATATTTAGTAAAGTATATAAATATAGATGAGTACGCTGGTTAAAACCTGGTGACATTTAAAGAGTGAGCAAAAAAACAACAACATTCATCTTTGTCATATTTTTTGTCAAAGCCATTATTGAACCATGCTACGAATTATTCACAACTTCTATGGCCAATTCAAACTAAAACGATGATGTTTACCACTGAAAGCCACGTGATTGGTCAGGTTAGATACAGGAGCCTATTGGTCTAGCCTCAAGAAATGTCCTCTTTGCCTCAAACTGTTCTTTCATGGGATGCGATTCTCATTGCAACTTATCTTTCCTGTTCCCTTATCAAAACATTTCTTACAAGTTCGAGTTGACGTATTATAACACAAATGTATGAAAATGTTTTTTTATATATGAAATATGTATTTTCATTGTTTCCTTTCATATTGCTTGATCTGACAACAAGGTTAATTTATTTTATGAATGAGTGGTGCTCCTCATTGACTGCAGTTAATAATTGATTTTTAAGTTGAAATTTTATCTTCCAAAAAAATAAAGATTTTTAGCATATAGACGTATATATATATTTTTAAAAGTCATTGGAAACTTCAGATTTGAAAGGACTTGAATTTGTATGATAGGAAAATAACGTTCCCATATAAATTGTTTCTATCGGACCAACATCTATTCTATAGTGAATTTTAGGAAGTGTTGTCTGAATCATTTCTGCAGTTTCAAATATTTTTTTTCCTAACTTTAATTATTTGAAGGCAGCATCTAATGAATATGGACATAAATAGGAAGGCAGATCTACTCTTTAAAAATTGCATTCAGTGAAGCTTTACTGCCCTGCCAAAGTTTTCTACAATTGCAGTCTTATTTAATCCCTTTATTAGTCGATCACTGATTGTTGCTACACCCCTAAGTCAAACGTCAAGGTATCCCATAACCAACTCGGATAGCAGTCGCTCTTTGTTATTGTTTATTTTTTAATGACTTTTGTCCTTTTGCGCAGTGGTATGTGAAAGAAATGCTTTGTCTACCCGGGGCACAAATATACAAATGAAGTGAATCATTGTTATGTTTGAATTAAGTAACCCAATTTTTTTCCCATTTTACTTTGATACCTCTGCAAAACAAAAACAAAAAACAGCTGATGGTATTGCATATGTTTGGCCTGTACATTGGTTCTATATTACTCTGTGAGCTTCAGTATCATGTCCCATAAGATGTTGTGTAAACTGCAGAGCAACATTGTTTTGTCTGACCACACTTTAACATGAATGGCTCCCGTTTTGACAACAGAGGTTTTCTTTTTTTTTGGAGAGGTTACAACTCAATTGTAAATAAATTTTAAAAAAGAAATGCGGTTTAAACTGGAATATCACACAGATGTTAGTCACACACAAACACTTATTTATATTTACCAAGAGCTCATGCTGTGTTTGACTGTCACAACTTTTGGGTTTGGAAAAGAGGAAAAAGACATAAGAGCATCCCCCTTCTGTGGCTCATAGGATGGCAGTAATAATACGCACTGGTGTTATTTTTGTATAAGCATAATAGCATCTATGTGGCATGCATGAATTATAAACAAAAATTGGTGGTTCAAAGCAATATGTACAACCTGGTGCGATTGGTATTTTAGTGTCCTGTGTAGCCTAAGCCATGCTGTGCTGAGAGAAAAATGCTTACTGTTCCGTATATGTGTTCAATGTTCTGCATGTTTATGTATGGAATGATAATCCCTCCCTGTTGACTTCCTCTGCTAATATCCATCTGCTTATTTTTTTGAACTCTCTCTCTCTCTCTCTCTCTCTCTCTCTCTCTCTCTCTCTCTCACACACACACACACTCTATCATCTATCTTTTTATCCACTCTTACTCTGTCCTCGAATTCACGATCTTCCTCATACACACATGCATCTGCACATTCAGATACTAAGACACAACACACTAAATCGTTTGAATGATTTCTTTGTTTATATATGATCTATGTCCTGCATATTTGTTTGAGAAGAGACACACTCTGGTGAAACTCTGACTGTTCCGGGTCATTACTCATGATGTTGCCCCACAACTACTAAATGTTCATAGACAGACTAGTTAGTCCTCGCTTTTAAGTAGCTTACTTTGGATACTCTGATGTCCTTGGAAACCTTTGGACTCCCCACAACATGGACAGTGACAAAGGTTGTCCCTCATCGTATCACACCTGATGAGTTCTCAATGAGCTGTGCATTGACCTAGTAGGGTATCCCACCTCCAGAAAGATTTGAAATCAGCCTTTTGAGAGAAACATAGTAGCTTACCTGCAAGTAATTACGGAAGTATGTGCTACCTACCTACCATACCCATTCAGCCTCTAGAACAGTCTTGTCTCCATCGCCACTGTCTCTCATCACAGCTAAGAAAGCAAATAATGATCCAGTCCATTCATATCCTGCTATTGGTTACATGTTCTCTATTGTACATAAACACTTCATGTAATAATACATAGCCTGTTCGATTTGTTGTTCTTCCATGTGTTCATTGTTCTCCTGGAATTTTTGTGCAGAGAAAAGCCATCTAAAGGAATGAAGTGTCAGTCAAAAGAGGCATATTTGCATGGTATCGCTTTATCTGTTTCTGTATGTTTGTATGCCCTTCTGTATGGTTGCACATAAACATTGTTTTCTAAATGTTTTTAGTTCATGTCATTATTTTCATTCTCAAAGACGTATCTCAGTAATTGGTTGAGATAGTCAACCCATTTGTGACAGAAAATATCTCTGCTCCACTCCCTTCTTATCTAAAATGACGACAAGCAGAGGTCAGTTATGCCAAAAAGAAAGGGAAGACTTAACCCCCTGAAGTACTGCCAATGTCATTGTCTTATATTGTCAGTTACTATCACTAACTCCATTGGTTCCTGATTTTATTGTTTTTAAACATTGAACAAGTGCTGTCTGGAAAATGGCCCACTGTACAGGGCCTGCTGACAGGGTGAGGACAAACGTGTATGTTGACGCAGGCGTAGGGAAAAGCCATGCCCAGAATTATTTTTTTAGGGCTTTTTTGCCTTCATTTTCATAGGACAGTTGGATATGGTGACAGGAAGTGAGTAGGAGAGAGATAGGGGAGGATCGGCATATAAACTGGGCCGGAATTTGATCGTGGGCCGCCAGCGTAGCAATCCAGTGCCCTAGCGTCTGGGCCATGCCCAGAATTATTGACAGGGGTGTCCCTTTCAGATGATTTTGCCCTAGGCCAAAGCTGTCAGTGGCCCTTCAGTGTGCAGTAGTTGTTTCTGTAAGTAACCAGGAAGCAGGTGTGCTCATGGGCTTTGGAGTCCATCTATTAGCAGCATACTAATCAGGGCTGGACTGGCCATCTGGCATAGCGAGCATTTCCCGGTGGGTGCCGCACCTTCGTGGGCCCCTTTTCTCAGAAATGTAAAAAAAAAATTAACTTTTTTTTTTTTTTACATTTTTGAAAATAGGGGCCAACGAGGGTGCGGGGCTCAACAGAGAGTCAGTTCTGTGCCGCTAATTATGAGGGGCCCCTTTAAGCCAAAAGAGCCTGGGCCCTATTTCTCCCCCAGTTCAGCTCTGGTCCTAATCACTTTAGTTGTATGGTCTCATCGTATTGACTCTTAATGTGTGCTATTTCTGTCCTGCCTGCAGCACAGAGTAGAACAGGCTAAGTGGATCAGAAATTTGAGACTGGGTCTTCAATTCCCCAAGAAGAGTCAGAGACAGGGTTAGAAGACAACGCGTAGACTACCATACTTGAAAGGGTCGTTCATTGCTGACAACAGAGAGCACAGACACATAGTCATGAATCAAGTGCCAGACTAGTTAACAAGGTGTAAGATGCCATAACCATGACAAAGTAGTTCTGTCTGTGTCATGAAAGAAGTGACCAGGGCTGGATGGTGACACCTTTTATATGTGAAAAAGCTACCAATCTTTCAATATAAGTACTGTATGCCAACTTTAATGTCCATGAGATGGAAGAGTAGAGAGAGGGAGAGACACGCATTTCATCAACTCTTTGACTGTTCTCCCGTCATGACGACATACACACAGCTTTGCCGGACACGAAAGGGCTGCAGCCTCGGAGGGGCTGACTGACGGACTGCCTGCCTGCCTGCCTGGCTGCCTGACTAACGTCATCCTCCAGCCATCTCACTCCACCCCCGTCCTCGGCACAAACTCCCAGCTCCACTACATCAAAGCCATACACCCCTCTCCCTCTCTCCCTCCCTCCACCCCCTTTCTCCCCCTCCCTCCTCACCCCAACTCAACCCAGCACGGCTCTGAGGCGAGGGTGGCTCCCATGTCAGAAGAAGCCTGTCTCCTGCAGACGAATGAACGTTTCATCTCACATCTCATCTGAACAGCTAACAGACCGACTCCATTGTGGCACGAACCTTAATGAGCCGTCTTTGGGGCTTTTCCGTTTTGTTTGTTTCTGTTTTTGCTCGCGAGACTGTTTGCTTGCCTTTCTGCTGTGCATTGCCAAGTCTGACTGTCGCATGGCTCTTCTTCTATGGGTGCGTTTGTTTGTGTGGTGTGGCACATGAAACGGCATATGGCTGTGAGTCTAGAGAGAGGGCTGTCAGAGCGACAGGTTACTGAGGGAAAAGGTGGCATCTTTAAACAAACAGACCATCAGAGAAAAGAATGGGTTGGCTTCCAGTTGACTCTGTCGATTCTGATTTTTGTTTTGCTTATTTACTCTTGGGGTAGTTCTACTTGCAGTGTTGGGCCTAGTTGATGGTGTGAACTGTAAATAGGTGGAAAATAGTGAATACTCTACATTCCAATCCAGGAGGGGACCTGCAAATGCAATGTATAGTGGCTCAGATTTGCGTTGGATATGGAAATGGGTTTTAAAGTTTGTTTTAACCGTATATTCACTGTGTGGACAGACGTTGTTAGTGTAGACCTGAAACCTGCGTTTTGTCTAAATTTATTCACCATTGCTGTGACACTGACCAGCTACATGTAGGCCTACAGAACATTCCGTCCTGGTGTCAGTTTGCATAGGCCCTATGTACCCAAGCATCTTTTCAAGGGCTATTCCCAAGACAGAGGAGTTGAATTGTTTACAACAAACCTAAATATGTTTACTGCATTGTCCATAACCATGACCATTTGTGTGATATTTAAGTGCTATAGAGTGAATTCTTACAATTGTTTTTCCCAGGTTGTTTGCTGAGGTCAGTGAAGACTGGGCGTTTTCTGTCTTTGTCATGATTATTGTTATGGAAAGCATATACAGTAACACTGCCATGGCATTCCCAGTGCCACGTCCATTGTAATCACGAGTCATCCATGAGTATATTTCATCAGTGAGCTTGGTTTTTCGACCCTGTGTCTGTCTGACATTTGGCAAAATGGCAAATGGGAGTTTTCTTCATGACCCAATGGAACAGGGTGTGTCTCTTCTTAGCAAATATGCAGGCTTTTGATTGCATTAGTCCTTTTGTAAATACGATCCAGCTTTGTCAAAAATGTGAATTCTGTTTGCTTTCAACTATGCAACAGAGCAACCCAATTAGACTTACATTGGTTTTCCATTTCTCTGTACAGATTTCTTTTGCTCTTCTCCCCTCTTGTTTCTTCACTCTGTCTACACGTGCTTGTTCTTCCACCTGACTCGCAATTTTATTACTTTGTACAAATCTTTTTTGTGTATTATGTATGTGTGTATGCATGGGTGTATGTGAGTGTATGTATGCGTGTGTATGCGTGTGATGTGCACATATTCGAAATTTATTTACACTTTTTTTGTAAAATATGATCATGTGGAATGCCTTGTCCTTTCTGTCCTGTCAAGACAAATGATAATCAAGCAATTGAAGTAAAGTTATGATATACACAATATATACAAATCTATATGAATATAATAAAGCCATTAGGATTTTAAATACATTGATCTTGGAGTGTTTCCTTTTTTAAAGGTTTGTATCTGTACTGAAATATAATGTAGCAGTTAGATAACCGTGTTGATATATATGTATGAAAAATATGAAATGAATTATTCACAAACTAGGGCCGATCACATCATTTTAAAGTAAAATGCCTCAATCAAAAGGATGAATAATGCGGACGCACTATTTGAAGCTCCAGCGTAGCATATGGCTGCGGTGAAGTGCAGAGACGAGGAGCTGACCACGCTTTATGGCATCTGCATATTCAGTGTGTATCTTCTCCACTGTAGCTCCTGCTGAAGTGAGTGGGCTCATTAGTGTGTCTTCATAATGCTGCATTAACACACCCTAATAAGCATCGCTGACTGGCTTACTCAACATCCTATTATTTCAAATTAGCACATCCTTTGCAAGGGACCAAATTACCCAATAATACAAGACACGGTAAAGTGTATCTTAATTAACTTAATTCACTAAGATGTGCCTAGATATGCATATCATATTTTCAATTGTATCCAGGGGAAAACAAACAGCTGCTCAACATTACCTTCTTGTGGTTGAAAACAAAACTGCAAGATGTTAAGGAATAAGGAGAGAGAGAGAGAGAGAGAGAGAGAGAGAGAGAGAGAGAGAGAGAGAGAGAGAGAGAGAGATGGTTGGCAATATTATATCTTAGTATACACAGTTCATATTGTTAGGAGAAGAAATATTTTCCATTTAAGCAGGGCTGTGTGTAATGGTCTTGGAGCATCAAACTGAAACAGGGCTTCAGTGCCTTGGAGATGCAAGAGTGCCCTACTTTGTACTTTGGTATAAGGTTATTTTATTTAGACCATATGAAAGATGTAGACTATTTATGAGTAGAATATTACAGAAGCAGATGCAACAATATAACTGTTTCGGCTGAGGCAACAGTACAAATGACAATGAAAAGTGCATTTGGCATTCTTATCACACCTTCCAGTATCACTTCACCGTCCCCGAACGAAATCGCAAAAAGTGCAATTAGTCATTACATAACAGGCTTGGGAGCATCTTCTCACCAATGAGTCACTTTTCCATATTCATAAGTCCCCCTCAGGTATTTTTAGCATGCACCCACCCCGCAGGCCCAGGGTTGGTCAATGTCAGTGTTGTATCCAGTGTAGGGCAGCGTGCAGGTCAGACATATAAAAAAGTGGACTGTGTGCCATCTGCTGCCCCTCCCGTACATCTGTGGGTGTACTGCACGAGGTCTCATTCACCAGACCTTGACAGCACCACAGGGTTGATTAATACAGCCGGATTGGCCTGGCTCTACTGAAAGTAGCCTAACACATAGAGGTTTTCTTCAGACTAACAAAATAGTGTGTCCAAAGTCATTTCTGTGGTTCATCAACATGTTTATTGAGGTAAAAGGCACCTCTAAATTCATGTTTAGGGCCTCCATGAACTATAATCATACAAGTGCAGAAATCATACTGGTTCCTCCTGTACTTTCCTGTTGCTTGTGGCTTCATCATGAAGCCAGTCTTGATGCCATTTTATGTTCAAAGTTTTATTCAATATCTCACAAAAGCACACTTTAAACGTCATGATCTCATTTGCAATTAGGATGTTGAATGCATGGGGACAAGCCCACCAAAAGTTGCACTGCCAAGGTTGAGAGACAGCAGAGAAAATTACTTTTACCCTGAGCCACTTCGTAGGACGCACCACCGAAAAATACTTCTGGCAGAACCCTCAGTGCTAGGACAAAAACCTCCACTAGAGGGAGTCTGGCATTGAATTGTGTAAGTGCCAATGATGAATCACCATTTTGACTTGTGGAGCTGAATTACTTTGGCACCATCCTCTCTCAAGTTGTGTACCTAACCGACAATTTCTCAGGGGTTGCATTTTTGTTGTACTCTAGTGCCAAACTGACACCAAAAAAAAGAGTCTATATACATTTACAAAACTGCAGATCTTCCAAACATGCATTTATGCATATGGACAGTTCAGGAACATAAATGTATGCCCCCCCCCTCTTTGAACAACTACATTTACATATTTAATATGTCTATTATTTGGAAATACAGCACTGTTGCCAAGTATATTTGATATCAGTCAACTGTGGAGCATGAAGTAGGCCTGCTGCTGTTACTGAAATAATGAAACATGTCAAGTTTTGTAATGTTTGTTTAGTGACCTTGATTATTTACTGATTGCTGATAATGATTATACCAATTCAAGGGCAAAACAACCAGAGAGAAATAAGTCAAAAGTCTGGGTAACATTTCCTCCTGAACACACAACTTTGAACGCTTTTTAGCAGTGATTCCCAAACTATGGCCAGGGGCTCTGAAGGTATTCCTAACCGGCCATGGAATCATTTTATAAAATGCGAAATAATATTTATTCGTGATTGCGTGTATTGCTGTTGACTATTTATTTGAATTTGTATTGTTCACGGGGTTAGAGGTGGGCTATGGCGCGAACATTTGCGAAAATTTCAAGTGGGGCCCCAAGTTGGAAAGGGTTGGGAACCCCTCCGCTAGAGAAAAAAAAAAAAAACAAGAACAGGACATCAAAATGACATTTGATTTTTACCTCCAGACCCACGCCTTATGGCATTCTCCTCCAGCAACAAATGGAATTGATTGTCATTAATCATAGGTAGCAAGTCAAGCAAACTGTTCAATGCTGGATAATGAGTAATTTGTCACAACACAAACAAACAAACAAACACCATGTCAATGACACTGATGAAGCATGTTAATGCTTAGCTGGTCTGATGTTGTCAAGACACTGAATGGATTAACGGCCATGTTGGCCAAGAGATCTTCAGGGAAGGGGGAGAAAGCACATTACCATTGAAATTTAGTGTGAGCAAATGTCTTATTCAAATATTTAAGTTATACCACACTAATGTTCAGGTGAGAGGTTGGTGTGGAGATACTGTGGCTAATTGCGAAAATGACTGTCCTTTAGGTAGACTAAGGATGCCAGCGCACTGGGCTTTGTCACTGTCTTGGCTACATTCCCAGCCAAACACTGATATAATTAGCTTATTGACTCATTCTCTCACCCTCCGACTCAAGCTGGTGTGTGTGTGTGTGTGTGTGTGTGTGTGTGTGTGTGTGTGTGTGTGTGTGTGTGTGTGTGTGTGTGTGTGTGTGTGTGTGTGTGTGTGTGTGTGTGTGTGTGTGTGCGTGCGTGCCTGCGTGCGTGGCGTGCGTGTGTGTGTGTGTGTGTCTATGTGTGTGTGTGTGTGTGTGTAAGAGAGAGAGAGAGAGAGGCAGAGAGAGAGAGAGAGAGAGAGAGAGAGAGAGAGAGAGAAAGAGAGAGAGAGAGAAAGAGAGAGAGAGCGCACAATGCATGCAGGTGCGTGAGGTGACAAAACCTACCCCAGTATCTACCTTCAGCAGTCTGTAATTCCAGTCCTCTCAAGGTAGTATACTTGGCTGCAGGAAAGTAACAGGTATTACCCTAGAAGCTATTTGTAGGACGAGGAATGAAACTGATGAGGAAAAGTGGGGTGCTCTAAGAATAGAATGATACTTCAGGGGAGATGACTGAACCAGCTGAAGTCTAAACCCTTGCAAACTCTCCAATTCTCAAGACTGAACCAACTAGAATGCATAACATCATAACATGATTTTTGGGTGCTCTGTAATGTTTACTAATGTTAATTGTGGAGCATATGCCCCTGCAAGGAAGAAAAACCACTATGGATTACAAAGAGACGGATTGAAGATAGGGAGAAAGACTGTGTGGATGATGCAGATATAGGACAGGGAGAGAAACAATATTTAGAAATTGTGTTTTTGCTATTCAGCAATATCCAGACATAACAGTCATATATTGACTTTTTTCCTGGTCCAACTTTTTGAAGTGGAAATCTTCAAACATTTCACACTGCAGGATCCACCTATTGTAGGTCAGTGGGCGTGACCTACAACTTTTTTTAGTCCCACCTCTTCTCGTCCTTCTCCCTTTTTCTTGTAGTTTCAGAGAGGAGACTGACACGCTACACAATATCACAATGTTTCAATTTGGGTCGAAGTTATTACTTGTATTTCTGCTGGCATTTCCATGCGGCCTCGTGTCCATTGGTAAGTTTTTGAACGCATTTAGGTTTTTTCGCTCTTTTCCTAGTTGATTAGTGGGAGTGCTTGCAGAGTCCAGTTGTCTGACTGGCGGTAGACTTTATATTGACGTGGCATAAGTTCCAAGTCTTCATTCATTTGTGTCGCATGCCATTTCCAGATGTTATCCTGAAATATCACATCGCGATTGTTTAACCTTGTTCGCTACGATTTTAAACATGTATCTTAACTGAAACTTTACCTTTTAACAGCAACGTGCTTCATCTTCACTCACATACTGTGGTGACGTGTCCTAAACTATGTAGCCGCTATGTATTGCTACTCATAACTTCTGATACTGTTGCACTGTTCGTCGGCAGTTCTGATCTGTCACACAATAGCGCTGAGAGAGCGGGAAACAGTAACATTGTTTTTCATTTCAGTAAACATTTGGCTGTCTATTCAGTATGGTTCTCATTCATGATGGTTGCCTATGAACTTGATTGTGTGCCTGCCAGACCTCTTTTCAGAAGAAGGCCCACCGTAGTTCTTTAAGAAGTAGGCCTACAGTAGAATATTCACAATTTAAATTAAAAACTGTAACATTAGGCTACTCTTTATGACAAAGTTGCCAAAGCCAATTCTGTTGTCTACCTACATGTTGCTGTAGGCCTAACATTTTAGCTTTAGGCTATACTGTTTTGGCAGAATGCGTGCACACTTTGACAGCCTACATCCAGCTCTTCATGTCTGCATATGCTATAGCCTGTAATACCGCCTCTGGAGTATTGACCCCTCCTGTACTCTTCACTTCTAGGCCATGTATCTGCAGAGGATGAGCTAGAGGACGAGGTGATTGCTGATGCTGCAGTTGAAGAAGAGGAAGAGGACGAGGAGGAAGAGGAAGCAGTTGTGGAAGACCCTCAAGCTTCAGATACAGTGAGTGCTCGTATAAATCAGAACAACGCTGTTGGTGTGGTGGTTGCTCCCTCAGATATAGTGCTATTTAACCAGCTATTTTCCGATGTTTTGATGTCTCCAACCTCAACTCAATCTGGAATACCAAAGCTGTTGCATGGAATGGCACACAATAATTGGAGAAAATAAATAAATATTGTGTGTTGGACTGTAAAATATTCTCCTTGATTGCTGTAGGAAACGGAGGATGAATTAGACGAAGACGCCCCAGCTACAGATGTGACCTCGCACCCTGATGCAGACACCACCATCATCTTCGTTACAGGAGAAGGTGAGCCTTTGCTTTTCATTTTAGCTTCATCATTCAAAATAAAAGTCAAAGTGGACTTCATAGTCAGTTGCTCCATGTATCCAACATTACACAGTGCAATCACATATGTTCCCAGACTCAAAAAAGTGCACCATCTTTTTCATAAATGCATTTGCCACACAATCCATATAGCAACACGAAGCACCCAGCAATTAATTTCCTTACCATGTACCTACATGCACACACTAATTCATACTGATGGCAGAAGGCTACTATGCAAGGTGCCACCCACCACACTGGGAGAGGTGTACAGAACAGTTCAGTGTTTAGCTGAAGGACACAAGTACAAGTGCCCAGTTGGAGCTGGAACCAAGCCAGTGACCCCTCCGACTGCTGGTCATTTGCATTCAGTGCAACTGAGGGCCATACTTTACCCTCTTCCTTTATAACATTACATGACACTTAGCTAACACTTTTGCAGGTGTTGCAAGGTATGGTTATTGGTTTCAGTCCCTGGAGCGACATGAGGTTGGGTGTCATAATTAAGGGAACAAGGGCATGGTGCATGGGCATGGTAGGAGGTGTAGGGAGTGGGATTCGAACCTGCAACCATCTGATCCAAAGACCATCTCTGAAGCATTACTCTATGGCCCCCTCTTCTTCCTTTTCTTCTTCCTCCTCCTCCCCAACCTTATTTTCCTTATCCTACATGAAATCGGTTTGAAGTGTCTTCCACTGAACATTCTCTCATAATGTGTCTCTACAGAGTTCCCAGCCAATGAGATTGTGAAGTTCCTGGTGGGTTTCACCAACAAGGGCAGCGCTGATTTCACCGTCAAGTCTCTGGAAGCCTCTTTCCGTTACCCCCAGGACTTCCAGTTCTACATCCAGAATGTAAGTCTGTTGCATATTGAGGCATGTAGGGTTTTCAGTCTACAACATGTCTAATACCCAACAGGATCTCTCCTCGGCTCGCAATGTATCATAGTCTTTCAGTTTTTATTGCAGTCAGGTTCTCTGACTCCGTTTTGGATAGCACTTGAAGTTAAGGTGAAAGTTGGAGTTATTGCAAAATAGCCCAGGGGCAGGTATATTGCTGCTTACAACAGCTTTGCCACACAGAAGCCAATAAACTCTGAAGAAAATAAATTTGACCTGCTTTCTTTTAAGAGTCCTTCAGGGGTGAAAGAATAGTTGAAGAATATGTTAGAATCCCAGGTTCAACATTGTGATGCTGTAGCTGGACAGCGTTGGGCCAGGAAAATGTACAAATTTTGGAATTTAATCTATGCAACGTTCACCAAATGTTAACAGCTTCTTCTGTTGTCTTGCGGAAAACTCCATTAGGTGTGAAAGAATCGATTGAGCTCAATATAAGCGTTTATTTCTGTACAGAGACACTGTTGCAAAAAAGTGTGTGCGTGTCTGTGCATGCATGCGTGTGTGCTTTTGACAGAAAGTCCATGTTCTATAGACTTTCAAAGCATTCCATATTTTTCAAACTGAAGATAAGCATGTAATAATGTGTATGTGTATGTCTTTCTGTGCGCGTGCATGTATGTTTTGTGTGCGTCTTTGCCAGTTCACAGCCTTGTCCCTTAGCACCGTGGTGCCACCGGAGAAGCAGGCCTCTTTCGAGTACTCCTTCATCCCCGCACAGCCCATGGCTGGCCGCCCCTTCGGCCTGGTCATCCTGCTCAACTACCTAGACGGCCAGGTGAGACCATCAGCCTTGTCTTAATTAGTGTTCAGGTCACACTGCAGGCCGTTAGTGTCTCGCTGAAGCATAAACGCTTTTGGATGGTGCTCCGTGTTTATTTGTGATGACTTAATGGTGCGTTTCGCTGTTGCGGCGACAGGGCAATGCTTTCCAGAGTGCCATTTACAACCAGACCGTCACCATCGTAGAGCTGGATGAGGGACTGGATGGAGAGACGTAAGTCCAGCTTAATAGTCTAGCTTTTTTTTAGTACTGTGTTTTTGGTTGTTGTTGAAGTGTTGTTGTGTTTTTTATGTTGTTTAATGGCTCCATTAGGCCAGCACCTGTTATTTGTGCTGACATATGCCTCTTTTCCTCTGCCGTTTTTCTGGTAGGCCTACAGCTTGCCACAGCACGACTCTGCCACCACTTCTTTCTTTTCGATTGAGCTTTGTCGTGCCCAATCGAAAAGCAAAAAGTAGTGGCCGAATTGCGCTGTGTCGAGCTGTAGGCCTATCAGAAACTGAGAGTGGAAAAGAGGCAATAAAGTACCAAATGCTGCACCAAAGGCTTCTAAAATTATCGCTTTTGCATTTGGAAGGAAATGTGTTTTGAACTCCCCTTTCTCTCTAATGCAGAATGTTCATGTACGTCTTCCTCACTGGACTGGTTGTTCTGATGGCCTTCGGATTGTACCAGGTCTTGGAGTCCCGCACGGTAAGAACTTAAGTGACTATTCAACATCATGAAACGATGATGGGGACGTCCAATCTTCAGTAGCCAAAATTCAGTGCCACATACACGTATAACATTTAGTCCACCTATCCATTAAATCAGATTATTTGATTTTTTGCAAATCATCTAGTCAAGTTGCAAAGTGAATTGGGGAAATCCCCTCTGTTAAGCACATGTGCACACATGATGGAACCAGGTGAAATGGAATGCGTGTTGTTGAATTGTGGCTTTTGTACCCAACAGTGCAACATTGATTAGTAGACAAACTGTAGCAGAGATGAAAATCTGTTTTACAGCAGCTGTTGCACGAGTGCATGTACAGCAAAAACAGACCAGTAGTATGACTGAATTATACATGGGGAAGAATTGTAGGCCTACATGGGGATAAATCAATATTGAAGGTAACAAACGGCATTGAATTAACTTAAAACCCCAAATCTGCTTTTGGACTCATGTCCTCCACTGAAACATATGTCCATTTTTTACATAAAATTCTCAAATGGCATGCGATCGTAATATTCTGCATATACCAAAACAAAAAAAAACATTTTCTTGCTTGTAGGAGATTTCTGTGATGCACCGTGGTGAGAGGTTTTCTTCAGCTTGCTGTACCTGTGTTGAATGAGTGGTCATCTTAACACTGGTGTTCTTTGTTGCATTGCAGAGGAAGAGGCTGGCAGTGAAGGTGGAGACGGGTACCGGTGGCATGGATGATGTGGACATCAGCTGGATCCCGCAGGAGACTCTCAACGTCATGACTCAGAGTAAGTAGAGCATTAAAGCAGAGTCCCTGTGCACAACCACTGTCCAAGTGCTGGTGATGTGCTGTAAAAAATAATCCAAAAAGGGAGATTAAATCACTGCACATTGGTCTTCTTTGCTGGTAATTTATTTGGTAAACGACGCACGCGTTTTGCTGTTGATTCATCAGGGGCCTATTAAAGCTGGTTCAGGAGTAAACCAGGTTAAGAGGTAAATCTTCTAATGCCTGGGGCCTCATTTATCATCAGTTCGTAGAATGTCTTCTAAATTGTGTCTTATGAGTGAAATATAGAATGTTCGCAAGTACCAAAAAATCGGGATTAATCAAACGTGCGATCTATGCACACTTCTGCATGATACTGTAAATCTCACACCTTTCAAATCACTGTGCACGCGCGCATTCGGGGTAATTAGCATCCCGAAACGCCTCCAAGTAACCGTATATGGTATTAAAATATATTCAAATGCCATGTTAATTCGAAGGCGCCACCCTGTTCGACACACACGAATACACGCGGACACACGGGGCAGTCGAAGCGCTGGCGGGAAGTGCGGAGATAGAACCATTTCTGTGGCAGAAGTGGAGGTGCTCTCGACAGGAGGAGGACCGTGTTTCAAAATAAGTAAAAGAAGGAGACACACATGAACGAAAACACTGTAAAATAGCACACTGTCATACTCCATTGTCATTCAATGCAAACTGTAGCTTGCACGGTCAATATTATTTGCAATTTCGTGTTTCTTCCACTCACACGCATGGTCTGAGGTGTGAGGCACATTTCTACGTTCAAGTACATGTTCATAAATCCCACACTTTGCTCAGGAATGATCGCACGCACGCTTTACGCACAGATCTGTGCCTAAGAACGCTTGATAAATGAGGCCCCTGGAGTCTTCATTTTCTTACTCTAGGTTCTTCAATTAGATGATTTGCCTCTTAACTTTACCTGGTTTACACCTGAACCAGCTTTGTAGTACAGGCCCCAGGTTCTCTGATGAACAACATGTTGTTCACCAAATAAACTACCAGCAAAGAAGACCAGTTTGCGGTGATTTTATCCTCCCTTTACTCTACGTAGAGCATTACTTGCATGTCCTAACTACAACTGACTTGACCAAATGTGTGCGAGAGAGTCCACTCCATTCCCTTATTTATTCTCTATTGTGGACTGTCCAAACTGAACACGAATAATAGCAAAGCAACAAGTCTCCTCTCTGTGACTCCTAGGTTATTTTGTCTCGCTGTGTGCTTCTTAAAAGTCACTCAGTTGACATTGACAGCCGATGTACTCGTGATTAGCATGCATGGCATAAAAAGGCTAGGCTCTACGGATTGAATGTGGACATCAGCTGTTCAGTGTTGGCCGCCCAGACAGTCGCTTGCAGTTAATACACGGTGTTATAGTGGGGAGATTAACATGTCTTAGCCTGTCGGAGCTCATTCCAGCGCATTGTTTTCCGGTCATTGTCTCCGGTGTGGAATGACGTCTGAATTTCAAGTCGTATGTGAGGATTTTCTAGTTTACAACTAAGCCACTTGACAGACAAACATGGTAGTAAAAGCGACAGCATGAAATGTGCCATCACCGCCTCTCATGAATAAACACACTCATCTTGTGCCATTCCGCTCCCTCTTTTTCTCCCCCTCTCTATTCCTTTCTTTCTGACCCCATCTTTTCTATCCATCTCTCTATCCATCCTTTTTTCTCCCTCATTCTCCATCTTTTCCCCGTTTCTCTCTGTTCCTTTCTCAGGCAAAGCCTCACCGAAAGCCTCTCCAAGGAAGCGCGCCAAGCGAACAGCTGGCACCACAGACCAGTAAACCACTCGCATGTGCCTCATCGTCTTCATCTCCATGTACAAGTGCTCAAGGCCCCACATGCTGTGTACGCTCCATCCTCCCCCTACAACGACACAACTCTCAACAGGACTGTCACTGTCAGACAAATATCAGTCAACCCAACAGCCGCCCATTAACAACCAATCGCACCACCCCTTTCCCGCCCTGTACGCACTCAGGACTTCTCCATCGCAGCCATAGCACCTCTGAGCTAAGAGATGAGGCACGATGCTCATGGGGAGTCGCTCATATATCCACAGAGGAAATTAGAAGTTTTAACAGATCGTGACTGTTGGGACTGAGCCGTTTTAATCAGTGTGTGTGACCGGTGGCACTGGAGGACTGATGTGAGCCGAGGCTGGGTGATTTCGTCGATCCGTTTGCCAAAAACCAAAGACAGAGGAGGTGTTACAATAATGCCAAATGAATAAAAAGGAAAAAAAGAGGAAAAAAATGTTTGGAATGAATAATTACAACAGCACACTACAGTTCATGTGATTGTTTGAAAGGAAGGTTTCCTTGAATGATGTAATGGCCAATGATGTGGTACAGTACATGTACTTTCCGGCAACTTGTTTTTAAGCTGTTTTCTTGACAATCACAGTCTGATGTAATTTCAAAATGTGTTAAGGTAAGCGGACCAAGGAAGACCTGAGCCATTCCCTTTGTTCATTTATGGACTGATTCCACTCTGTCTCAAGTAAACCCAGTCCGGGCTTATTTATAGGGGTATAATTTTGAAATGTGGGACAATGTTTGATAAAATTCTTCTGAGTGTTTTTTATGACTGTGATGCTGGTTGTGTTTTCCTCATAACATCTACAAGCAGTATTTTTTATGCATAAGAATGTGTCGACATGGGAAATAAGTTCCATTGAAATGGGAAATAAAATGTTGCACTTATGCATTTTCACAAGTGGCCCAGCAGTCTCATCTCTTTGCAAGTGGTTGTGTGCACACGTATACCTCTGAAAATATAATCCTTCTCCAGTCAGGCAATATTTATTCACCAAGGGATATTGTTCTGTAGCCATTTCATTTGTCTCTGATGTGGAGATATAGCAGACAAGGTGATACAGTCAGCACTATGATAAACCCACCGTTCCATCTTCCACACCCGGACGGCGGTGATGTACGCCTGAATAAGTGGTCAGCTTTACGATGAAGGACCATTGATAAACGCTTGACCGGGGGACGGCAACGATGTTATTGGTGCATACCGTAATGAATGGAGCATCCTCCTCCTCAGCGGAAGCGCACGACGGGGCAGCTACTGGGGGGTTGGCACTGAAGGTGTGAACTGAAGCCGCGGTGTGTGAAATGGAGCGGTTTGTGGACAAGGAAACTTCGTTTTGCTGACACAGCGTGATCGCGGGAAAAACACTTGTATTATTGACTATAAGGTCTAATCCGAATTAGCACTCGACTTCTCATCTTTCCACTGATGGCTTGTCTTGCCCTGGGTCGGGTTTGATATGGGATTTATGTCTGCTCCGGCTAGATTTAGTGCCGTAGTTGCAGTAGGTAAGACGCTTCTTTACTGTATGTGCATGCAGTCATTGTCTAGCCCATTTGTGCTTCGTATCAGTATGTGTATGAAATATGCTCATTACGCATGCAATGCAATTTTCAAAGAGAGTGTTGAAATATTTTATTTACTCGGGTTTTTTGTTTTCGTCGTTGGTCAAAGTGTTGCTGTTCATAGAGTGAATGTTACAATTCCAATTGATATTTCCAGAGATAGTGAAATCTCTGTTCTCACGAGCAGGAGACTAAAAATAGTTTGGGTGGGACCTGAGATCCAGCGTCTTAGAGGAAGATCAGGAGACGTATTACGCATGCAATTAATATTTTATTCGCATGCCTTCTTACAGTAATTTCTAGCGCGCCGTCAGGGGCACAAAAAAAAGTAAATTCACGCGCCCACGGCTGATCATTTTCTGCGTATCAGCGCAGCATCTTTTGTTTGATGGGTCACTGACTGACTGCAAAGGTATCAAATTACAGCGAGTCCAGTAAGCTCATACAGCCTACCTTCCACGCAGGGTTCTGTGCGCTCGCCGAACACTTATCTATAACTGTACTCCACCTTTGAACCATCCCGGCGTAGAGCTGACGCGCGGGATTTATCGGATCGCAACAGATACCACATCTCAACTAGGGGAGCTGACAGAAGATCGATGGGATGCAGGGACAAAGATGCGGGCTGAAAGAGGAGGAGGGGGGAGTTAAAGCATTTTACTCCAGCACTCGAATCCTCTCAAGCATGCTGATAGAGATGATACCAGTCTTTGGGGGATTCCTCATCAACTGGGAAGTGAATGGAGAGGTTAACACATGGGCACATGAGATGGGGTGATGTCATGAGGTAAAACAATGGGTGTCAGTTTGTCCTAACTGCAGCATCTCTCCAGCAGCAGTAGCAGCAGCATCTGCAACAGCATCCCTACTATCAAGATGGGCGACTGACCTACTTTTGCCATCTTCTCATTTGTCTTTGAACTCCCCATCTCTTAGACATGTCTACCCCCCTTTGTGTACCCACTGAGTTACTCACTCTGCCTCTCTCTCCCTCTCTCCCTCTCACTGTCTGCATCTGCTGCTCTTGCTTCAGTCCTGTTGGCTGTGGCGCAGGTGTCTGCAAATGCCAAGTGTGAGAACATCTACAAGGACTTCTCGGACTGTGTCCTAGAGCTGGGGGACAGCATGGACAACCAGGACGAGAATGTGACCAGTACCAAAGGCGTGGAGGCTGTCTGCAGGTACCTGACAACTGCTACTTTAGTGAGATAGCCCAGAGTGGGAGGTGTTTTCAGGTATACTACAATGTAGGCAGCATGGAGACATGTTTGCAGGTTGGGCACTTGAGTGTGGTAGGATGGAGGCAGCTAGCAGGTGGCATACAACTAGCTACAGCTGGCCAAAAGTGTGGAGACGGTGTGGAGTCGGTTTACTTTAGAAGCTGTTTACACGTATATGGATCTTTTTTGAAAACGCATTGGTTTTGGCCTTCCTTAGTTTTAAAATCCGAATAGGCCTATCAAAAATCCAGATTTAAAAATATTCCATTTAGTGGGCTAAAACGCACCTGTTACAATGGAATTTTAATTTTTATCCACATACATTACGTTTACACCTAAACATGATAAAAAATATCCACATCTTAAAATATCTGAATACGTGTAAACAGCACCTTAGATAGGTTGGAGGTTGTATGCCACAGTTGGCTTTGGTTAGGAGTTTAGGAGGGGGAAAGCTGAGGCCATAGAACAGTGTTTGCCAACCTTTTTGTATTATGTAACCCTTACCCCTTTTTGTCCTACTCATGCTCTTTACTGTATCTCTTCCTGTATCCCAAAGTGATTATGCTCCATACATTTGCAATTATTAAAATTTTCCATACACTGTACCCTTGGTTGGGAATCTCTGTTCTAGAACATTGGAGGTGTTTAGGCCTAATTGTCCCCTTTGCATGCAAATGCATTAAAGAAACAAAAAAAACCCACAAAACATTAAAATGCCAAAAACGAGCTCGGATTGAACTGTAGAAAAAAACATTTATCTATTTTCTTCCATGATAACAAGGCTAAACCTTTTCTATGAGGCAAAACATTGCAACTGAAACACTTGCAGAGGCAAACGGTAGCCTAGTCCAGAAAATGTGCACAGCACATTAGAACCTCTTTGTGAGAAATCACAGCACAGCCATGTTATCTCTGTGAGACACTTTATGTATAAGGGCGTTCTATGGTACTGTACTCTCAGTGCCTGACGTAGAGAAGGAAAAAAATCAATAAGATTATTAAACGCCGGCTTACATCGAAGGGCAGTGGGAACAAAAAGGGTGAGGTTGAGATCTCGCAGGGACATGGCAGAAATGAACCAAGCTGAGACTGAGTCTTCTAACTGAATAATTTATGACTCCAGCGGATACTGCTACAGTAATGAAATTCAGGGGCCATCTTGTTTTTTTTCTCCGTGTCATTGTAACTGAAATCATTCCAGCAGAGCTAGATTGGAAGATTCACTGGCTTGGCTTTCCTTGTACGGTACACAAAGGCATGAGGCCTACCTATACACCCGCTGACATGATAGGCTACTACTCATGCTGATTCAACCTGAACGGATTTTGTCTTATGAAGATGTTTCTGTCTTGCCGTAAGGTAGTACATGCACGATTAATTCTAATAGCTGGAGATCGGCGGGACATGGCCAATAAAACCTCTCCCCGCGGATGAGGAGGCATAAAGATACAGGTTAAAGGATGATAGAAATAGAGGCAAAAAAGACAGGCCGTTAAACTAAAACAAATGGTGAAACCCAATGGACGCCCACAGTGTACATGGTTAATTTACCAGGGAGATGAATTTGACAATGAGAGGGGGAGAGGGATGAATTGATAGAGGAAGGGAGGGTTGGTGGAAGGGGGCAGGGGAGAGAGAGAGAGAGAGAGAGAGAGAGAGAGAGAGAGAGAGAGAGAGAGAGAGAGAGAGAGAGAGAGAGAGAGGGAGAGAGAGAGAAGGATAGAGTGAATGAATAGGGGATGGAGACAGGATGGAAGGTGGGAGGGCAGGAATAGAGTGAAGAAAGGAGGGATGGAATGAGGGAAGGAGGGAGGGGAGAACGGGAGGAATGGATTGAACAAACGAGGGAGGGGAGTGAAGAAATAATAGGAGGAATAGAGTAAGGGAGGGAGGGAATGAAGGAAGGAAAGGAGAGCCAACAAGGCTCTCGTGCTGTGTAGTAAACTGCTGCTGCTCTGTCCCCAGCCACTGGGAGGCCTTCCACTCCTGCGCGCTTACCGCCCTGTCAGAGTGCCAGGAGGAGGTGGGGCCCATATGGGAGACGTTACGGGCGGACTCCAGGAAGCTCCGCTTCCAAGGCAGCCTGTTCGACCTGTGCAGCCCCAACGCCGCTGCACCCAGCCTGGGCTTGGCCGGGCTCCGCGTGCCCCTGCTGCTACTGCTGCTTCCCCTGGTGGTCCAACTGCTGTCAGGGCTGGGGCCCTGCTCCATCTGGCTGCCCCTATAGACACACACACACACACACACACACACACACACACACACACACACACACACACACACACACACACACACACACACACACACACACACACACACACACACACACACCCAAGCCTACGCCCACACCCATGCCCACACACCCTCGGCATATAGACATACTGCTCTCCTCCGCACCCACGCCATCCATGCACGCTCTATCTATCTATCTATCTATCTATCTATCTATCTATCTATCTATCTATCTATCTATCTATCTATCTATCTATCTATCTATCTATCTATCTATCTATCTATCTATCTATCTATCTATCTATCTATCCCGCCCACCCACCGGGGTGCTTGCTCTCCTCAGCATGGTTTATACATGAGGATGATCTACGCTGGATGAGACACAAGGCGTCGACTATAACTCACAGGAGAAGGAATACTGCGTGAGCAAATTTGTCTTGGGAGCCGTGCCTCGATGTTAAGGATATACAGTATATAAAAAAGAAACAAAATGAAACAAAAAATTGGAGTCGAATGCCTTGGCATTTTTCTGCGTGTTTTTAAAGCTGACGACGAAAAGGTGTTTTAGAGAATGACCCTGTACTGTGACAATCAATGAGTTCTCCCGGTCAAGCACAGCCCCTATTTTCCTCTGAAAGCACACTGATGATGGGATTGGAGTACTTTTAGCTGCTATGACAAGACACCAAAAAGAATTATTTGCATTGTAGAGTTGTATTGTTATATCTATATATAGTGCTAGTATTACCATCCCATGCACTTGAGTAATAACACTTGATGCATTACATCACATGATGACAAAAAACACATTGTTTCCCATTGCATAATATAATTACAAATCAATAAGATAAGTACAAAACATATGCAATTAATACCCTTACAAAAAAAAAATATTAATGTACAGCCTACAATACTTTGTCTCAAGATGACATTCAGCTGCACTCACTGACGTTGAACGTAAAGATCTATACACTCAGCAATATGCAAATTCAGTCTATAATTGAAAGCAAACATTTTGGCAAAGGACATTATGGGGTCACGAGGGACTCTTCGAATTCTACTGAGCATGTGTGCTTTTCACTGTGTGCACAAGTTTTTAATTTCGTGTGATATCCAGATATTGTAGAATCAAAGTCAACCTTTTTAATGCTGTTAGTTGTGGCATGTCCAGCAGTAACTTTACCTGCACCTACTGTACTTGTATCTGACGAAAGCCTGACATTTTAGAAGAAAAAAAAAGTGTGGATGTGTGGGTGCAGGTAAATGGAGTCATTGTTTGAGGAATGCAAAAATTGTGTTATGTTTCTTTGTTTGTTCATCTATGGATTTGTTGTCAGTTAAAAGATCGAGCTACTCTCAGTGTATCTGATGTAAAGGTATCTAGTGACCAAATGTCTTAATTACATTGTATGAATTTAAATGTCTAAATTTGAACTCAAGTGCTTTATCATCAGATAAAATCTGTAAAGAACCATGCTATTAATTTGACTGTTCTTAAAAAAAAATGAAACAGTGACCAACAGTTTAAGGCACGTTGATACATATAGACATTAAAAAAAAGAGATTTATATATTTAAGTGTATTTTATGCTTGTCAAAATAAAGATTGTATGTGCCCAAAGGTTTGTCGTCTATGCGTAACGTTTATCCAGAACTGGGACAATGTAAAGGAAGTCTGCGACACAGCGTGGCTGTCATGTTTGTACACGGGAGTGAGGCGCTCATGTGTGACAGCTGGTGGATCTCAGTGTGACTAAGTGTATGCGTGTTGGTGCTTGCTCTCTAGAATCCATCTTTCAGGCTGTTCAGCGACGGTATTGGGTTTGCTGACAGAAATGCCTGCACAGCAGGGCCAGCTGGTACATAGGTCCTCCTGCAATACTGCCATTGCACATTATTAATTTATATTTTAATTCAGGTCTAAATCTGTATCGACCCCAGCTGAGCCGTTGCAGAAATGATATTATTACTGCAGTTGCTTGTGCACCGTAGTGCAAGGATGAAATTGTCCACCCATTTCATCCTGGTGTTTTTGCTGTAGCAAGTGCAATCTCAGCTGTGTCCAGGGGGTTACTTTAGTAGGAGAATGTGATATTACTCCTATTTGTTTAGGTTGGGAGGCGAGGTGCGAAAACAACCTGACCTACTGCATAATAACCTTCAGGCTTCAACCTTATTGTGATGATGAGAATGTTCTGCTGAAGGAGTTATGTTCTTGTTTCAATGGCAATGCTGCTGTAATGTTGCAGAGACAGATACGGAATGGAATAGAATGTAATTTGAGGAACGATTGAACAAGAACAGGAAGCAACAGATCAGCAAAGACAGGGAGCAACAGAAAATGACTGTAGGCCTATTTTCAGTACAGCGCAGGCAGCACCCATACCAGAGACGGTCTATTATGAATTCAAATAATCTTTGCCCATACCTTACATCTTAGGCTACCTACAGTGAGTGTACATGGGGTCCAAAAAGCGGATATTAGGCAAAGTAGCTCTCTCTCATTGCTATGGGATCCCATTGCACTGCTGCATTTTGAAATGGGGGTGGGTAGTCAGAAACGCACATTTTCATTAATCACATCCACACCCCCCACCCACCTCTCTAGACGGGGTTGGGGTGGGGCGCTAGCTAGCCTCAGGTGCACACAGGGAGTACAAGGCGGCAGTAAATGGCAGACTCCCTGATTCCCTTAATTAGGATTTCATACTGTGTGAAACAGCTGCCCATCAGTCTTTAATTAAAGCGCTTCCATCTGCTGAAAGGCTGTTCATTATAGTGGGGTTGGTGGCGGTGTGGAGCGCGTGCGTTCCTCTTCAGAGGGGGTAAAAGGGGAAGGTTGTAGTCAGAGCAATACCCTTTAGAGGCAATCAAATATTCATGCTTCTATACTGGAGGCCTGTGTCGCTTTCCCCACCACCACTACCCCCATGGCTGCCATCTTCTTGGGTAAATATTAAATAAGGATGCTGGATCTCAAATGGTGCACTTCAGTGTTCATGTTTTAGTGCGTATGGCGTATTACTTACGCACTGAAACATAGTGCCCGAAGTGCACAAGCACACCATTTGAGATCCAGCAGGAGACTCATCCAGCCGGGTGCGTAGGTTATGTGTGGAGGCACCACTTTACCCCTCCTCTCTTAGCAGGGCCGCTGCTAAGGTTCATAATTAAATAATAATAATACATTTTTAGTCAATCTCAGTTTAGCAGGCCCCGATTTTGGGGGCTAAGCGGTTGAGGCCCTAAGCGCTCTTCTTACTTTGCCTATACCTAGCGGCGACCCTGTCTCCTAGCTGAGTCCAGCCAAGTGACTATGATCAGAGGGTGTAGGCTACGGCTCTTCTCCTTCTGCCAGCTCTTGCACTGGATGTGGCTCCCAGAGCAGCGGGGGCAGGCACATCACATCTCTGCTCCTCTGCACTGGAGCACTCAGGACGGCATGAGACCCAGATCCGTGGCAGATCATTACTGTACACGCATGCGTACTGTACAGACAAGCACCAGACACATGGCACACACGCAGCTCTCTAACGAGACAGGGATTAAATTAAGCACTGTTCTTGTCAGTTGAGGGAAAGGATACATGTCCGTGTAACCAATGCAAAGGATGGGTAATTAAATGAACTGCCTGGAGTCATGGTAGGAGAAACATATGGCAAGTGGACACAATACAGTTTGATTCCGGCATATGTGAATAATTTGTAGAATTAGATGCATGCTCCTTGATGAGTTTGTGGCTACCATTGGGATGCACTTTATGCTTTCTAAAAATAGTCCTCAGTGTCTAAAATGGTACCATAAAAATACCCTTTAAAAGAATTTAAAACAGCTGAGCTGATCATCTATACCTCTAAAATATGTCTATACATTTGTTCCATATAATACATTTGCTAGGTCAAACTGGTACACTTTGCATTAATGTTAAGCAATTATACACAAAATAGACATTTAACCCATTCACAAAACTGCACATATGAATTAATTTTATTTACAAAATTGAGGTCACCCAAGTATTTATGACTTTCTGCTCAATTAAATACTTTTCTTACCTATCAAAACAATTCACAAAGGATGGAGAATCAAACAGCCACAAAACTGTGTACCAGGTGAACAACCAAATGCTCTCAGTTTACAATCCCCTTGCAGGTATTCAGCCGAGGCTGTGAGCTCGGCTTGACCGATAGCATCCAATACTTTTCAGTTGTATCCTTTTGTGGCCAAAACGTAAGCTCTCAATTCTTTATGTTTGACATTGTAACCACTCATTATAGCAAATGAAGCACACTCATAAAGAAGTATGAATGATGAGGCAAACAAAATAAATGTAAAAGTCAGGGTCAAGCATCCTTGCCTACAACTTGGTTACTTAATAGGGTTCAACACAAACAGCAGAACCTGGTCCAAGAATAACCGTGTTGGTGTGAAACTCATAGAGCCTCGAAATGATACAAGCTTAAAGAAAACTTTGAATGAAAGCACAGATCCCTCAAACATGACAGTTTTGTTCTAATTGAAGTCAAAATTAGGGGGGGGGGGGATCCATAACCGTCACATTACACAACGTTAACATTTCAGCCACCTCATAATGTGAGTGAAAAATAAATAAAACACAACAGAATCCATAAATCACTGATTTCGTGTGCATTCTTTGCTCTCTGACGTAACGTTTCAATCTGACAGAACAGAAGGGACCTTTGCTCCAGGTCCATCCCAGTCAATTCAGTCAAGTGCAGTCCATGATAGTGCAGCAACAGACAAGACTGATAACTGCAACCGGCTCCCAGCTCCCAGCTCCCCCTCCAGTCCAAGCAGAGAATGCAGCTAATGATTCCCTCAGAGGTTTGACTTGGGACCTGTGTTAACGGGAATAGCCCGCATCTCAGTCCGCATGCACAGGTATTCCCCAATGACGGCCATTAGGGCCATGCAGGCCACGTTGACCAGCCACCAGGCCAGAGAGGCAGGCAGGTGAGCGTTGTACACCCAACAGCCAATCATGTGGAAGAAATGGACAGTCACGGTGAAGTCCAGACACTGCTTGCCGCGCCGAATGAAGAACCAAAGGCCGAGAGCGCTACAGAGGGAAGACACAACACCATGGTTTATTGAAAATGTATTTAAGGCAGCCGATGTTAGATGTAAGCTCATATAAGCCATAAATTGAAGGTTACATTGCCTTCCCAGCAAGACATTCATTTAAGCTATAATAATTTGTTTCAACCATAAAGTAATGTTTGCAAAATCGTTAGTTTAATAGTTTTTAAGAATTGCAGCATGGCACCCAATTAAAAGGGTGCAAAGGAAATTTTCACTTAAGAGAAAGCAAAAGGCTATTGCATGACAAATTGTTTTAAATATTATATGATATGACATGGCCTTCAAAAGGTGCCATCTAAAGGAAATAGATAAAAATGCAATATTGACACCAAATCCTAAAACTCGCGCAACATAGCTCACTCCAAAATGCCAAGGGACATCACAATTTCCAAACCCAGCATTGGATAAGGCCAGATTCAGACTAAAGCGTGGCAGAACGGCAGCGAGACGACTTTCACACAAACAGCATTGGTATGCACGGCCAGTCCTGTTCAAAATCCTCTCACAGCCAAAGCTAGTTCGCTACTTTGCCATTCATTTGAATGGGACACCGCTGGTCGCTGCCATCCAAAATCCAATCGAGTTCTATTTTCCAAATGCAGCTCGGAGCGGAGCCGGCTCCTGTGCCGGTACTGCCCAACTACTGCCAGTTGGTGTGGAGGGACAGATCTGTTTCCATGTATTTTCGCCACCACCGATAAAAATCGCTTCCGTCCCACCCGGCGTCACCGCTCTGGTGTGAATTAGGCCTAAACAATAATGTTTCATTCACTCGACAGAAAGCCTAACAAACACCTAACAACAAACTTTGAATGAATGCATGAATAAATGAAACCTTGGCTCAAAAGAGAATGTGTCTAGTGTTTAGGAGCCATAGACCAAACTACACCTGTAGTGTTCACAGCACCGCAGCAGGACATTTTTTCCCGCACAGTTGGACAACTGAAGACCGTTTGATGTTGTTTTATTGGGGTTGTAGATGTAGATGCTTTTGCTGGTGCAGAGTTATGGTGAAGTAATACATCACTGCAAAAGGACCCAGAACTGACTCTAAATGGCAAACCTTTAGCTGGTATGAATGAAAGGCAACTATCAGTGCTCATCTCAGTTTAGCACAGCCTTGTGGTTTATGAGAACAGCTTTAGCTGAAGCAATGTCACTTCAAGGAGCACCTTTTCTATAAAAACTGGACAAGAGCACCCATGGCATTCAACAATACTAACATGACCACATAAAAACAATGTACACTGCCAGTCAAGTTTTAGAGCACCCTATTTTTTCTATTTATGTATTTGAATTCAAGTTGTGTATGTCAAATGAATAGCTTGAAATGGTACAAACGTTCAGTAGGGTCATTCTATTCATGTGGGGGTAACCCTCTTCCATTTGCCTGATTTTTCATGTACATGTACAGTACCCTTTCAAGTCAACTGCAAGAGTCCCAAGATTTAGCTTCCAGCAGCCCCTAACAGTTTTAGAGATTGGGGCCTCCAAAGTTTTCGTATCACGCCCACCTGTGGGGGATTCTGGACAGCTTCTCACCCAGAAATTAAATTAATGTAGAACCGACATTGAGTATTGTTATGACAAAGGTGGCTACGCTTTGATTTCTCAAAAAGTTTAGAATATATTTTGGTCTACTCTATACACAGCTTTCGTTGACATACAGTATTCTGCTATGTAATGCAATGAAACAGAAGTGAAAACCCAAATGTGAAACTCCAACTTCCAATGTCATTGTGACACAGCACTCCACAGCACATAAGTGCACACAGCGAAATTTAATTTATGCTTCACCCGTGCAAGGGGGCAGCCTCCAATGGCGCCCCAAGGGAGCAGTGCGGCGGGACGGTGCCATGCTCAGGGTACCTCAGTCATGGAGGAGGATGGGGGTGAGCACTGGTTAATTACTCCCCCCCCCCCATCAACCTGGCGGGTCGGGAGTCGAAGCGACAACCTTTTGGCTACTACAATTCTGACGCCCTAACTGCTTACCCATGACTGCCCATTTGGATACACTTTATAAACTTTCACTCTATTTGTTGTATGCGTTCATTCCAGAGTGCAATGCCAGACCTCATTTCAAACTAAAACTGAAATTGAAGCCGAATATGCTGAAACCTCAGTTGAAAGTGTGGTGAGGTCAAGTGGTGTTCTAAAACTTTTGACTGGTAGGTGTATAGGAATTGAAGATCCAAAAATGACTTACCATGTCAGTGAATTTAAGAGGAATGCCATCATTGACAGTCTGCCTTGAGGAGTAGAAAACCCAACAACCTGAAGAAAGAATCGATAGTGTCATAAAAATACTCATAAAAGCAAACACTGTTTTCCCCCGCTGGCTTGCAACAGGCAGACAGAGCCTTACCTCATAGCTGAATATTTGGTCGAGAGATCTGTTTGTCTGCACGAGGCTGTCAACACCCGCGAGCCACAGGCCAAGGAAACTATAATAGATGCACTGCATCAATACAATTTGAGAGACTATGAGGACAGGGTCCCAGATGTAGCTGCGAAAGTGGCTGGCCATCCCGACGACTTCAAAAGGCGAAACAAGATGAAAGAAGACAACGGTTGGCTTCTAGGCTTGTTTATCCAACAGGTATCTGTGGAAAACACAAGGTGAACACATTGAAGAGTATGACTCACAACACGTAAGCAGCCTAGTAGGTTACTAGCCTACACTGCAGTATGCTGCCAGATAACAAAGTCAGCGACTGACAGTTGGTAAAATGTGGTTAAATGTTATTGGCGACAGCCCCAGTTCCAAACTAAAACAGACTGCATTAACTAGTACTCTAGCCTACATCTGAGAGTCTATCTGAAAGTAAACTAGGCGGCGTCACTCACATTAGCTATGACAACATCAGACAGCTAAAGCTTTCACGTCATACAAAGCTAATACAATAATGTAGGCATAGTGTCATTTACTGGAATTTGATAATTATACTGTTATAAAGGCTTATACACGTCAGTGGGCTTCATAGTTTGAGTTTGGATTCACAGACGTCTACGTAGCTCTTACATCTCGGCCTTTTCATAGACAACCCAGACCAACCCACCTAATTCGTAATCAATGTTATACTACCCTGCAGCACAGTACGTTTTTATCGCTGCTGTTTATCGATAATTGAATTACTACACAGTCAAGTCAGCGATCTTATCCTTCAAACGCGAATTTAGTGATGAACTGCGTGATGTTTGCTAAATGATAACTAGCAACACTTGTAAGATTAGCTTACCCTTTGCGTCGTTTTCATCTGATGCTACTTTCGTAGAACAATCTTGAAACTGTCTAATCAAAATCAGATGATGGCATCTTCGCGGTAGGTATGCGTATGGTTCACAATTTCTGACATTAGAAGTTGTTGTTGGTTTTGAAAATAGTAGCTTCCTGATGCGAAGTGCTAGCTCATGCTTGTCCAACTCCCGTGAAGATTACAAAGCCAGCCAATAGGAAAAGGGAACGTCACTGGTACGGTATCATTCCTGCCCTACGATTGGATGACAGGTAACCTATGACCTAGTGTTATGTTTCTTTTCCTTTTTTCACACTTTCTTTTGCTGGCAGTGGAACTTTTTTTTGTCTTTTTCAGTAGACTATTTTGTTAAAGTAGGCCTACTAGACTTTTTGTGCATTTGTCTGCTATTTCTTAATGTTTTTTGTTTGTTTGTTTGTTTGTTTTTTTAATATCTTTATGGTGATGATGGTGATGACAATGCGTGCTTTAGATCAGATCTTGAAAAATACCTGCTATAATAATAATAATAATAATAGTAATAATAATAATAATAATAATAATAATAATAATAATAATAATAATTATTATTATTATTATAGCAGCCTCAGCAGAAGCCCCATGAGTCATGGTCTAATAGCCTATGTTCACTAATGTAGGATGGATTAGTATCATTTGGTGAAAAATCCGGTATTATTCAACTGGCTTCCCAGTAGGCCTATAGGATAACACAGGGCCTTTAGTAATGCACTACAACTCGATCATTGCCATTCTGGTAACAACAAATTAATAACGAGTTAAAACGATTTATGTCTCACAGAACAAAAAGAAGCAATCAAAACTGAATTTGTGTACAAAATTTAAGATTGTATTAGATGTGTGTGTTTGCTTTGCTCATGTATTTAACCCCTGGTGTATAGTTTTTGTATTTGTTTTGTGTTGTAAGTTTGTTTCTGTACTTGTCTGTTTTCCACACAAAAAAGCCTTTTCTGTCTGGCGTTGCAGGGTTTTCCGATCCTCTACAGGGGGCGGCAAACACTCATGCATACAGTATTTGGCCCACACACACACACACACAGACCAGATGTCACTACAACTCTCCACTTTTTTAATTGTTAGGCCCATGGTCCACAGATGTGCAAATATTTTATGAATATCCATCTGCTTACTCCTTGGTGTTGCATGTAAAATATGAAAAGCAGAAGGTATAACTAAGAATAAATAAGGGGGGCGCAGTGACGCAGTGCGCTAAGCCCCCCACATTTGGGCTTGCATGCCCACCCACGGGGACCCCGGTTTGAGTCCGGCGGGGGTCATTTCCCGATCCTCCCCTGTCTCTCTGTGTCATTCACTTCCTGTCACCATCTTCGACTGTCCTGTCAAATAAAGGCATAAAACCCCTTAAAAGTATTTTAAAAGAATACATAAGAATAAGAATAAATAAAATAAAATAAAATGTGTCATAAAAGAGACCACAGTTGTCAGAAAAGACATGAGTTACACCCCTTCATGGTACACTTAATTTATTTTTTATTATTCTATAATTGCCCACCAAAACAAATGATCAATGAAACCATATATACAAATTATCGCTAAGATGATTGTGTATTGGACACATGCAAATCCAGAAGACCATACCACTTAATTACACACAGGCTATATTTCAACTGACACTTACCAAAAACATAAAGAACAATACAAGAAATATACATCAAAAAGTTTTTTTGCTTTATCTGAAATAATCCATCATATGTAAAAGCCTGTCTTGTAAAATTGACAGGGTCCATTGTCTTCACAAAATGAATTTGACAGTCCATTGGTGATGCAAACTCTTTTGAAATTGGTTTACAGATATGTATTCAAACAATTTAACATGGATCCGTTTATCCTACGATCAAGTGATTGTCTTCCATTTTCTTTGACTGGTCTCTTTGTGACTTTTCTGTATAAATATAGCAATGTATTCATCTTAATTCAGTGTCAGATTTTAGGCAATGGATTGCATATTTACTGTTGTCTGTGCAGTGCGCTGTTGACCATTTTTGACTGTCTGGTAACCAGCAGATTGTTAAACATAATTCAATTTAAATACATTAAAATGGCTACTCTATATACATCCCTTTATTTTACTGATTTACACTGAGAGTATAAAATCTCAAAGGCTATAGATATCCAAATCCCTCCCACCCTTCAGTTTTCTATGTTAGGTTATTGGCATCCAAGACTTCTTTTTTCCCCTAATAAAGAAATTCACTATGTATTCATGTAACATTTCTACCAAATCATGTACTCTATAACAGGGCCCAATAATATAAACAACAGCTTACGGTCGATTTCTTGGTTGTTTTCACAATCTGCTTATTCTCTCCTCCAATTTTATTAGAAAAGACAACAAACATGGTCATGTGACACTCTAACCGCCAACCATGAACTGAAGGATCTGAGAAGGGCTTTTATTTTCAGTGCAATGCGCTGCAGTGTAAAAAAAAAAAAAGAACGGGAAAAAAAAGCAAGTAGAAGGGAGAAGGGAAAAAAGGGAACGTCTATGGCGAGAGGGAAGGGGGTATTTTTCTTGGACCGAACTGAAACAAATACATTTCCAGTAATATTGCAACTCCCTGCTGAGATAGAGATTGGTCCCATATTCTTGGTTTTGGATGGTGATTGATGTTGCCTGGCTGCATCCATGTTGGTCCACTCACTGCAAGTTCAGAGGGATATGGGATAGGCTGAGGGTGTCTGCCTCTTAGCGCCCCCTAGAGGTAGTCCAGCTCCAGTGCATGACTCAAGGCCTCCAGGTCTGCTCGACATGTCACCCTCCAGAAGGGCATATTCTTCTGCAAGACAAACACACACGCACACACACAGAGAGGAGCTTATTACTATTACCCACAAGGGGGAGCTATACAATCAGTTTGTTTTGTCTACCAGTGTGTGCAGTCTATGGTGTGTGCTCACACTATGTCCCAGTGCATTGATACTTTATACCCATGTCCTGTTTGTGTGCCGTTGGCATATATTTACACTCTGTGTTGGGTGTTTTAGTGCTCCTTTAGTATCAGCTTACCTTCTTTGCCACAGTCTCCTCCTCCACCCCATCGCCAACCACCACATACACGGCACGCCGACCAAACCGCTGGCTGATGCGCTCAAAACAGCTCTCTTTGCCTGTCACAAGTCACAAACACCATTGTAAAATGTTCTTTCTGGGGTAATTGTTTATTAATACACCAAGGACGATGTAGATGACACTTTTTTAAATGGACATGGATGTCGCGCATAAAGGTACAAAATGTCTTACCTGTTTTGGTAGCACTGTAGATGTTTTCTATTGGAAAAGCGGAACCCAGGCCATATAGAAGAACCTTGGATAAGGCAGGGATGAGTTGTGTGGTGGTGACCAATACGTTTACACAGTTTGGCCTGAAAGAGAATATAAATACATATAACTATGTTGATAACTACAGAGTGCACAGTGTACAAATTAATGGAAGCTTACTTACATAGCAATCAAAAATATGGAGTTTAAATTACTAATTTACTACAGAACTGTAATACTAATGTATGCCATGTTAATAAAATATTACTGTTATTGGAAAATAAGACAGAGATCTACGTAGACTATGTAGACATTATTCTTTTGAATTCTTTTGTAGACATTGTGGGAATTTTTACAACTTTTACCACTTAATCAACGAGTGATACTGGTTCTTTGAGAGAGCTGTATTTTACTTTTACTTTTCCCCAAGTTCAGTGTGTTTACCTGGAATTGATTAGGGCAAGTGCCTTCAAGGCCTGGGTGAGCCACAGGTCGGTTAGAACCTCCATCTCTCGTCGTAGCTGTAGCCATTCTTCCCGTTTGGGACTTCCCATTAACCCTACAATAAACACAAAAAACAATCACAAACCATTTAGCCAAGAGGGCAAATCAATCAGAACACCTCTGATAATATGGCTCTATTATTACTTCTTACATAAGTAATATTACCTTCATGAAAACAGTAATTGGAAAGTAATTACAATGTACTCATACATCAGACATTGTGCAACAATTGCCACGAGTTGACACGTTGGTGACACATTTAGGTCGTGCCACTGGCACCATAAATCATGCTTGATGTCACCTTTGTTTCCTCATTCTGTTAAGGCACAGACTACAGGGGAAACTCGCGAAACTAGCTTGACTTTTGAGTGGCTGACTGAATGGCACGCTCAGTTGCTGTTAGTGTGTGTTTTTTTTCATCCTCTCACCTCCCACATTGTTCTTGTAGGTGTTGTAGATCTCCTTGACCCGGCGGTAGCGGAAGGCCAGCTTCCTCATCCAGTCGACTCCGCCGTGAACACCTGAGCCCAGACACAGCGTCCCCCCACCCGTGGGAGTCTGGAAACCATCCGTCCCAAAGTTGTACGTGCTGCTCAAAAAACAACAACAACAGCAAAAAAGAGGGACAGAATTGAGTTCATGTATTCTAGGACTCTGGAATCCATGCTGCTCCAAATAAAAGGGCAATAATTGAGTTCATAATTGAGTTTCAGATTCTTTAAACCATCTGTGCCAAAGTTGAACATGTTGCTAAACAACAGCAGCAGCAACAACAACAACAACAACAACAACAACAACAACAACAACAGCAAAAAGAGGGCCAGAATTAAGTTCATGTATACTAAGATTCTTGAAACCATCTGTGCCGAATTGCTCCCCCAACAAAAGAGGGTCAGAATTGAGCTCATATACTAGTATGGATATGAACAGTATGCCTTGACTATGACAGCAGCACGGATAGAATGTCTGCAGATTTATGTCACATGATAAAGTGTACCACATGACAAATGAGCCTGATAAACTCTCCTTCAAAATGACTACTTAACATTTCATTCTAAGACAGTAAGGCAGGACGCATTCAATTTTTTTACCCTTTCTTTCATGAAACTCCAATGCATTATTACATACCAAGTTTTTTCTTTCAGCCGAAAAAAAAGGATATGTGATGAATTCACTGCTGTTATTTCTGGAGGCTACCGTGAGCCCAGACACAAGTGAAGGGAAAAAAACAAGCTTAAGGTAGCCGCTGTAACACAGTTATGTTTTTTTTTTCTCCTCCTCCTTACCTGAGATCCTGCCCATTGTCGTCTGAAGCCACATCGTCGATATGAACCTGGTCACATTCCTAGGAAATGAAAAGAAACCAAATCTATTGGAATGGGAGCTCTATTTCAGGCCAAGGTAAGAGATGTGCCATGCAGAGACAGGTTCCCCTGCGCTGTGCTAGCCTGGGGCAGCAGTGGGATGAGCAAAATATTAAGAAAGGAAAAAAAAGGGATATGACAACGAGAAGGAATAAATAGGCAGTGAAGGCACAAGACATCCAGGCGCCATTAGCACAGAAAAAAACAGTGAGGAAAAGAAAGAAAAAAAAATGGCCCAATACTGTCTCAATATGACACCCCAGCACTCCATACACGCCCACGCACGAGAGAAAAACAATAGCAAGGCGCTCCAGACTTTAATGTGGCCAGTATTAACTCACGACATGTCACATTGCAAAAAGTAACCACAAAGTCTGTTTTGGCATGTCACTGCTGAGTGATTTTGTCCCTTCTCACTGCATTAATACATGCCGTGGAGTTTCAATTTTTCTGCTAGTGTGGGTAGAGCAAAATGTAATAACAAAATAGAATAGCAATTTTGCCACCATCAACAAGACAGATTTTTTTTCTAAGCCACTCCGCAGTTCACACCTTAACTTCCGAACTGGTTTGATTACTAAAGATTATTCTTTCACTCTTTCGCTCTCTCTCTCTTTCTCTCTCTCTCTGTCTCTGTCTCTCTCTTCAGATGGCGCAAGCCCGACCGATCATATTTCAGGCTGCCTGAGACAGAGGAAGACGCTACCTCATACAGCACTCACATCTGCGGGTAAGGGCCCCCAATCCCATTCCCAGTCCTTCAACAACCCCCCCAACACACACACAAACACACACACACACACACGCACGCACGCACGCACGCACGCACGCACGCACGCACGCACGCACACACAAGTATATGCAAGATCAACTCTCCACGGTGCTTTGGGCCACTAGGTCCTGTTTATACAACCTACCAAGCTGACGCTTCCGTCACACTTTCTTGAGCTCCTGACCGACATTACAATTTGGCTCAGCGTTATCAGTAGGAGCTCTAGTCAGCAAATCATGTCTAATGATGGCATGTGTTCCTGAGCCCTGTGTGAGGCTCTTTTAAAAAAGAAAACACATGCACTTCATGCTGTTTATCTATCAGATGTCGTTAAAAGGCAGCGTCACGCCTTCTGATTGCCGTCTTTTTCCTTCCTGCAAAAGGACCCATCCGTCAAATGAGGAAAAGGTCCTATTTTCTTAAAACCCTTAACCCGCCATAACCTTGAAGTTATTTTGCCTCTGGCAACATACTCTCTTAGCTGACATGTTGCGGAGGGGATTAGATCAATCACCCTTAGCATTTGTGCACTGACGGATGGCGGTGACTAAATGAGGGGAAAAAGGCTAAAAGGGGGAAAGTACTTAAAAATCCATGGCTAAAACAGGTTACATTTGTCTGAACCTCCAACTCGATTTGTGTTTTCTTTAATGCTCTATGAGTATTATTTCCAACATTTCTGTATTTTGTACTCCTTTTGTGTATTTGTTATGTAGTGATTATATATGACCAAATTAACGTTTCTGTTTTTCTCTAATATTCCATCTTTGAAAACACTCCCTTTAGCCAGCAAACCAAGACCATGCTATAACTCAATATTACATGCAGGAAAATGACCACAGTGTAACAAGGATTTAAAAACGAGACCCAGTTATTATGACTTGTGGGGAGAAATTTCGAAATCTACAAAAACACACACATGATACTGCTCATTTGCATACATTTCCATTCAAGGCGTAAGAGGGATGTGTGAAGAATTGGTTGAAGAGGTCATGGCACTCACCTCTAGGTCGTTAAAGAAGAGTCGTGAGTCAGCCAGGTTAAAGATCATCTCCTCCATCCACAGGCCCAAGGACACAGCCTTGGCCGAGTCCTGTAATGGCACATAGACACAGACACAGAGGCCATATATTTCAGTCGTCTGACAGCAACACTGATCATACATTCATAAGCCCGGCCAGCACGCACTCCTATTGAATGCTTTTTTTGTATTCTCCCTCGGAGTGCACAGCAACACAGTATATAGACCATATAGACCATAACATCTCTGTTACGTGGTTGACCACAAAGACTGACATGTTCGTTGTTTTTGATTTACACACGCCACACAGCCGCTGACAAAGGGCTGCTTTATTCTTCTTCTAACACCAGACAAATGGGAGGCAGAAATCTGGGCGACAATGAGCACGTTAAGTCTGCGCACATTGCAGGTGTCTGTCACACGGTACAGCACAGCAGTGAGCAATTAGGTTTGGCAGTGCAGTAGTACTGGTGCCCTTGCCTTGCCTTGACGGGGCAGGTAACTTCCCCTGGCTCTAGTGCTGGCAGCCTGTCAGGGGTGGGGAGGCGATGTCAGCCAGAGGTGACTGTCAGATTAGTGTTGGAAATGCGACAAGGGGGGGGTTGAAGGGTGGTGGGTTGCTGCCACACCCACCCAACACTTCACCTCATCCACCCGCCCACACCAGAACAGCACATCTGAAGATTAGTTTTGCAAATGCAGTAGGGGAATGGGTGAAGGGAGGGGTGGGGGCTGCAGTTACAACAACACCCACCCAGAGACGGTCTATTGGGAGAACTAAGAACATCTCATGACCACCTTCACCTCATTCACCCACCTTCACCCCAACACAGCTCAGCACATCTGAAGATTAGTGTTGGAAATGTGAAAGGGGCTGGAGTTGGGGGGGTGCTACCACCCCTTCACCTCATCCACCCACCCACATCCACACCCTAACACACCTACCCACATCTGGGGACAAAGGACACGGACAAGGGACAAAGGACATGGCAGGAAAATAGGGGAGTAGTGAGGGGGTGGGGAAAGCTGGAGGAGGGGACTCAGAGATGTAATTATGTTAATTGTGGTGATTACAATCTCTGCTTGGATGGGTTTTTTATATTGTTAAATGGAGAGGGTGGCGCATGCCTCATTGCCATCTGAAGTGAGTAATTACAGAGTATTACAAACCAAGAATGAGACGGCCAAGTCCTGCTCACAATGACTGAGCAATCCCCGTTTTCAGGAGAAAAATTCTCCTCTCAAAAGCCGGCCTACTAGAATCGAGAGACAAATATGACCCTAGGGGTGGGGGTAACACTCGCGGTGAGGGTTCGAAAATTCTGCGAGACGTTCAAGTAGTGTGCCTCTGCTTTCGTAGAGAGGCTCAAAACAAAATCTTTTCAGCACGTTGAGTGTTTTCTTTTTCTCTCTATCACCATTCCTCACGCGGTCTCCCTTTCATCATCTTTTGCTCTCTCTCTCTCTCTCTCTCTCTCTCTCTCTCTCTCTCTCTCTCTCTCTCTCTCTCTCTCTCTCTCTCTCTCTCTCTCTCTCTCTCTCTCTCTCTATCATTCCCTATGTGAGTCTGGACTTGTCTCTTCACCAGCCAAACATTTGTTTACCATGGACCCATTCACGAGTCACGGCTGACTGCTCGTGGCATGAGGTTAGAGGAGCTCTTTTCAACTGAGACATTTTGCCGAACGCATGAATATAAAAAGGCCCAAATTATTAAAGATAAATGTTGAAACCAAAACCAGTGTAAACAATTCCTCGTGTCTGACCGTACAGCACAAAGTCGGCCCCTGAAATCAGGCATGTACAGGCACGTCAAAAACAATTTGGAGGCCTTGAATAAACAAGCGCCAAAAATTTTTACTTTTGGTGGAGCCGCTGCTTTCAGTGTTTGATATTCCCACACCGTTTGCTTTACACTGTGTGGGATCCGGCTTGCGAAAGCCGCTCGGGTCCCGTGGTACTGTAGATGCACAGCACCTTGCTGGTTGAATTCTCCAGAGGAGCTGAAGAAGGACCACATTTTGACCCTTTCCCCCCCAAAACAATCGGGCCAAAGAAAAGCAAATGAAAGAAAATATAATATGAAGGTAGGTTTCTCTCTCTCTCTCACTTTTAACCCTCCCTTTCTTTTTGTCTGCACAATCTGTTCTGGCCCCCCTTTTGCACCGCATCAAACCACCAAGGAATCGTGGGAATTCCAAACATCAGTCCAGCCAAGAAAAAGAAACACGAACATCGCTCCCCCCCATCAGCTGCCCAGCAATTACGTAAAGGTCCAAACCCTGTCAGTCAAGCAGCGGGAGACAGACTTGCCAAACAACTTGCCCTCCTCCACGACGGACAAAAAAGGGGAAGGGCGCAAGCAAGATTTCGATAAACCGATTTTTATCTAGTTCTGGTCTGCGGCCCCCTCCTAACTCCTAGACATCTGTGGGTGAATTTCTCAGCATCACAACATTTCAGTCGTGTTGTTTTATTAAAACTGGAACAACTTTTGGAAAAAGTGCTAGCGCACCATGCAATCTTCCGATCATTTTTTCGCACAAAGATTAAGACAAACACCACAAAAAATTGTCCCGGAATATTCCAGGGCATCCAAGTTTCTGGGGTTACGCTTATTAAAAAAAATTACACACATTATGAATTCACTCCATGAAACACACACACGCACGCACGCACACGCACACGCACACGCACACACTCAGTGTGTCGGGGGTGCACTCTGTGTTGGAAAGAAGTGTTGCGTGACACTAAGTGGGCATGAGAAAGGCGTTGTGCTGTACAGTACCTTGCCAAATCGTGTGGAGAACGTCCCAGTGAGTAAAGAGTGGAAAATGATGATGGTCTCATCTAGATCCCAGATAAACACCCTCTGTGGATCAAATCATGAGGGTTTTTTAGAAAGACAGAAATAAACAGCAAATTACAAATATCACCTGTCTCTTACCTGACAGTGTAATTACAGTAAATTACAACATGTAATGGAACACTTTTGTAAAGGGGACAGATCATCTTCAGAATATGGCAGATAAACAGACACGCAGTACTACAACTTTTTTGTTGTCTTGACACTTATTTTGGCACATTTTTCTTGGCATGGATCTCAAACATGTCTTCGAAGAACAGAGTTATATGATAATAAGTATTGATTAAAAAAAAAAAAGTGTGCCAAAAAAGAGTGCAGAGGAGCAGAACAGAATGGGGTTTGGTGGGAGCTGGCTGGTGGGGTAGCATGTCAGCGCGCTTTGTGAAAATGTAGAATGTGTATGAAGGCAAAAACACAGTGATATGGGCCTGGGGAATAGCGGTCAAAGTTGTGCGGCTGTACCTCGATATCTGAGTCGAGGGGGGGCGCGGGGTCACTGGCCCGCTTTCTGCCCCGCAGTTTCCCGTCTGAATTCCGTCTGGCAGGAACCCCCTCGTGATCCTTCACTGGGGTGGGGGGGCTGGGTGGGGGATGGTACTCCCCTGAAAAAAAGGCACACACAAAACCACACACACGCACGCGCACGCACACACACACACACACACACACACACACACACACACACACACACACACACACACACACACACACACACACACACACACACACACACACACACACACACACACACACACACACACACACACACACACACACACATCATATCTTCAGAAGCAGTGAAAGTCCTGAGTGTTACATTGAAAAAAATCTAACTCAAAATTCCACAGCAGTATTGTATGAATGCATAATACATCTAGCAACAGTGAACATTGAAATTAAAGTTCCACAAAAGTATTGCATGAATGACTACTCATAATTCTCACCTGTGTGTGACTCCGGACTGTGATTGGTGGCCATGACTGGGTGCTCTGGATGCTGATAGGGTAAGGCTGTGGCGAGGGCTGAGGGGCTGATGTTACTGGCTGTGATGTAGGGGCTGTTGTAGTGTGTGTTGTAGTAAGGCGAGTACTGGCTTTGGCTGTATGTGCTGTATGCGGAGAAGTCCTGAAAACAGACAGACCAACACAGTTCAAGTCACACATGCAGCATTTTTAGGGGTTTTTATGCCTAAATGAGTCATAAGCAGGGCCACACTAATACTAGACTTAAAAAGTTGAAGGGTCATTGCATAGGTGTTGTAGAAATTTGTTTCACTGTTATGTTGAATAATTTTGTCACCATGCTGAATTCTAAATACTGATATACTCAGTGGTCGAGCTGTAAAAACCAAACCAGGGGGGAATGGTCAGAGATAGATTGTGATGATTGGGGGTTCGGGGGTTTCTCCCCTGTGAACATTTTGAATATGTAGTTGTTGAAAGTCCAGTTTTGGCACATAAGAAGGGAGGCCTGTTTTAGAGGGGGATGATTTTTGACCATTTTCATCGAGGGGGATGATTTTAGATCATTTTCATTGGTCCCTCCATCCCCCTACAACTCGAATCCTGGGTATATTGTGGCTTACAGAAAGCAGTGCTAATCTTTGTCTTGATTTAGTTGTGAGCCACGTAATGTACTGTAAATTCTTGTGTCTCATTTGGTGGTTGTCTGTCTCCTTACCTGCTGGGTTGGACTGAACGGCGTTGAACCTGTGATTGCATTGGCTCCCTGGAAAATTCCAGACGAAATACTGCTTCCTGGAAAAAAAAGCAAGACAGACACACAACCACCCATTTAGTGTGTGTGAAGGCTTCGCGAGCTGACTGTGGCAAATCTTTGGCTTCAAAACAGACTGCGGGTCGACCACTTCTCCTCCAACCAAAACACGGCGCCCGGGGAATGCCACAGGCGAGCGCCACGCCGGTGCCTGTGTGAGCGGATTGGTTAAAAAACGTACGGCCTCCCTTTTTGGAAGTGCTGCTGTGAGCGAGGCCTGGAGGCCCTGGGAGAGGTGGATTGATTTATGGATGAAAAAACAATACAGGTGGGAAAGCGTGGTGTGGAGCTGGGAGCAGATCCATCACTGTTATCGGACAAGCAGCAGGAATGCCGCGCCGTGTTTCAGTCTCTCTCCCTTTCTCTCTCTTTCTCTTCCTCTCTCTCTCTCTCCCCCTCTCTCTCTACCATTCTCTCTCTCTCTCTCTCTTTCTCTCTCTCTCTCTCTCTCTCTCTCTCTCTCTCTCCCTCTACCGTTCTCTCTCTCTCTCTCTCTTTCTCTCTCCCTCTCTCCCTCTCTCTCTCCTTTTCTCTCTTGATCTCCCTCTCTCTCTCTCTCTCTCTCTCGGTGTTTATCTCAACCTCCCCCCACCTCTCCCTCGATCTCCCTCGCTCTCCCTCCTCCCCTACCCCTCTCTTCCCCTGCTCTCACCTCTCACTCCTTCAGATCATTTGTTACAAAGTTACAAAGCAATTCATCTCCGAGCTCCACCAGATAAATGACCATGCCAAAGCACCGAAACTCTCAGAGGGGAACAACAAGAAAGGGCTTAAAAAATAACAAACACAAAGTGAAAGGAGAAAGGGGAAATGGATCAAGAGAAGAAGCAGGGCGATACGTTACTGATGTACTCCGCCGTGCTGAAAAGTGGACACCAGCACGCTGGGGCTTATTTATCTAAAGCCAGAGTTGGTTTTGAGTACTGTAAGGAGTCGGAGAGATCTATATTTCTCTACACAGATCTCCAACAGCAATGCAAGACCCGAGCAGCTTGAAGATTCAAAGCTTCAAGTTCTGTGTAATGGCTCATAACATACCTTGAAAAATCATCCATCAATCAAATCCCTGTACGTGCCATGGATGACGTCGAGTGTAATTGACATGCTTTCTCTATGGATGATCATTTAGTCTCAACAGAGATTTCTGCTCTTGTTGTTTCCCCCCTATTCTCTGCATCTCAATATGCGCAAGTCACAAAGGCGCGCGTACAGCGGCGTGTCATGCTGAGAAAACTCTCACGTGAAATCGGAAACATGATTTAGCTTGATCTCGACACGGCTCTCCTCCTCCTCCTCCTCCTCCTCCTGCTCCATCCTCCCATGGCCCTGTCCCCATGCCCACTACACTCATGCTGTCTGTCTCCGCTCCCAAACACCCCTTGACCTCTCACCCCCGGCAGAGAAGAGGTCAATTTCATGGGGCTTTGGAGGCCATAAAGATGACTGGGTGAGACTGGGACAGGGCGCCACAGGACCGGGGGAATGTGCAGAGTTTTTCTGGGGGTGTAATTCTGCGTCTCGGCCCCCTTACATGCATACATGCAACACACACGCACACGCACACGCACACGCACACACACACACCCACCCACGCACGCACAAACACACAAAATATAGGGAAACGTGCGCATGCATACACAACACACACACACACACACACACACACAAATAAACACCCATGCATACACACCAGCATACAAACACACACATGGGGCCACAGAAACACACTGGGCCCAATGGGCAGCCCCACTGTGGCGGAGCGGAGGGGAGCGAAAGAGAGGAGAGGAGAGGCGAGGAGAAGTGAGGAGAGGCGAGGAGAGGCGAGGCGAGGGCTGACCCCCGGGAGAAGGGAGGGAGCAGGCTGACGCCAGGACCCCAGACCGCGGCTAATGGGGAACAGGTGTGGGCCGTGTGGACCGGCTGGGAGGGTGGAGGCTGGAGGGGGGCGGCACTGACGGAGAACAAGCAGAGGGGATCTAAACAGCACCTGGAAATGTGCACGCCGTGCCGAGGAGCCAAACGACCATGGAAGCATCCTCAATTTTTATCACGGTGCCGAGATAAAGAGATCACAGAGCCGGTGACAGATACTGCTGTGCTGCTGCTGTTGCGTACGGTGTGCGCTGTGTCTGTGTCTGTGTCTGTGTGTGTGTATGTTTGTGTGTGTGTGTGTGTGTGTGTGTGTGTGTGTGTGTGTGTGTGTGTGTGTGTGTGTGTGTGTGTGTGTGTGTTGTGTGTGTGCTGTGCTGTGCTGCTGCTATGTGTTTGTGTGCGTGTGCGTGTGCGTGTGTGTGTATGCATTAAAAAGGGGGGGTGGGTTGATAAAAACAAAGCCACACAGGTAGAGACAGGGTAGTGTGAGTAAAATAGAATGGGCAGGAATGGGAATAGCAAGTCACACTTTGACTTTCAATGAGTGCTGCCCGGACACAATGGCTAGCTGAATCCATTACTGTGACATGTTGTGGCCATGCTAGAGGTAAAATGCAGCATTGCCTACACAGAAAGCTTACACAGTAACAACATTACATAACAACAGAGTGATTTCATCACTTAGAGAGTTGATTGAACATCTTCTAGATTGTACTTGGTCTCATAGCACTCCCGGAGTGTCGTACTAACACTGCATTTTATTGTACAGTTGTAAGGAACTGAGATTGTTCTTGGATTGCTCTTGAAAGACATCACGCTCCTCATCCAAGCAGCACTAGTGGATTTACTTTTCTACACAGTAAAACGCGGATATCAATTTAACTCTTGAAGATTTGGAATCAACACCATTTCAGATGACATTTGGTACCACTCAAAAATAGAGTACATATTACTCAATGAGCAGTGTCACATTGTCAGACTCAATTCTACTCAGCGTAGTGTCAACACCAACACTGTAGAGTGGGTAATCATCTTGCTGTAGAGTTTCATTGACACTGGTCACCTGCAGCTAGTTGACACTGACTTTTGACTCCACTGTTGGAGTGAGTTGACTCCCCAGTCCACACTGTCTGCAGGACACACTCTACCTGGAGTTCTATAAGGTTAATCTTTTTGACACTGCATTTTTTATTTTTTTACTGTGCAGACCCCTGAGATAGAACGAATCGTCTTTCAAGTTGTCAAGTTGCTTACACCTAACCATTTTGTATGACACGACCTGAATGGATGAGGATCTTCACACAGACAAACAGCGGGGCTTCTTACCGTGCGTGGAGTAGCTGTACAGTGCCTGACTTGGGGGAGTGTTGCTGAAGTTGGACGTGTAGCCGAGCAGACTGCTCTGTGCCGGAGAGTGGCTTAGGCCATCTTCTGTTTTAATGTCTGAGCACCAAGAAAAAAGAGAGGAAAAACATAACGGAACTTTTATCTAGGATATCGCAACAAGACATAGACATCAGATTAAATCTCAAACACATGGAGAGTTATGAGAGTCATTTTATGTTCTTGTGACTTTAAGGTGCCGGATGTACCAATTACCAAAACAAATTGAAGTCGTAAAAAAAGAGCGTGAAGTGAATGCATACCGTACGTTTATGCTACGGAGACCTCCTATGCTCAAAGTCATGTTAAAGTAATCTCTTCACGAGCCTAAGATTTAATGGATTGACTTGTTTGGAGTACAGCCAGGACTGTAAACAAACCGGCATGTAGCTGCTCATGTGAACACACTGTTTTAAGCACCTTATTCATCGTCAGTCTTCCATGCTATAGAGCTGTGTTGTAAGGTGCTTGGTGATGTTGCGTAATGTTTGGGGTTGAGATATTGGGCATCTAGAGATCCAAAAAACACAGCTTACAAGTTTTGCCCCCAGCTGTCAGTGCCAAATCTATGTTAAACAAGACCTACGGTTTGAGCTAAAATCTACTGCTGTTTGCAAGCTGGCTATGCAATAATACCTCCAGAGTTCCTCAAAAAATACATATGGTGGCAGCATGCCTTAGCCCATACAGAGTTCACACTTCACAAAAGCAGGATCTCCGTACATTTTATACATCTCATGGATAAAAAGTAACAGTTACAAGACCTTATAGTCTTATACTTTATAGTCTCAGTCATACTCACTGTAGGAAGGCATGCCATAGCCTTGAGTGTGATGCGTGTACGCCGAGTATGGCCCAGCTGGTTGGAGCGCGGGACTGTACTGCGTCTGTCCATAGGCTGCCATGACTGCTGAGGACAGCTGCTGAGACAAAAGAACATCAAGTAGTCACCTTTTACATAATTGTCCTGCCAGTGCACTCTGCGTTAATGCGTTCCGTACTTTACTGCATGTTAGCAATGCATTACATGGCTTAAAGTTTGTCATCAGTTATTACCAGGGCTCTAAATTAACATCTGCCAACCAGCCAAATGCTGGTGAAATTTCAGTTTGGCAGGTAGAAAAGAGCCACTTACTAGCCACTTTGATCCATTAGTGAGTATGTGTTTGGTTAGTGAGATCAACATCTACTAGCCCTTTTGGCTGGTGATGAAAAGAGTTAATGTAGGGCCCTGTTTATTACATCGATGGGGATTTATTACTGTGTGAATAGCACAGAGACAAAAACATGTGATGTGCAAACACCTATTGGAACGCAAAGCAATCAAAGAAAAGTATATTTGAGAAATCATAACCACACTTACTGTTAAAACTCAGGCTAATCTGAGAGTGTCTTTAAGACGCTGATGAGATGTTTGCTTTCTTAGTTTTTTTTTTCCTTCTGTGTGTTTCTTGAGCAATCACAGCTCCTTGCTGTCAGCTTTCCTGTGTAAACAAGAGGGAGGTGTCATTAAGGAGATGCAATTGACTTCTCTTGGGCCATGAATCATGACTGTTACGAAACACACAGCGCATTGCATTGGAGATGACAACAGGAAGAATAGGTATGGAGATTTGTACAAGATGAATGAAGTTTGATATTAGTGAGAAAAAAATGATGAGGCTTTTCCCATTCCTCAGGTAGTGCCTGCGGTTTATTGAGGGCTGTGGAATTCAAAAACAGGTTTACCAGAGTGAGGCCTCTGTTTGCTGTAACCAGCCAGGTGACATGTTTTTTTTTTTTTTTTTTTTTAACAAAACAATGTCGTTGCCTGCTTCTTGTTGGCCTGGCAGGAAGTATTCTGCAAATAAAAAAAGCTGCATTTTACTACTACGCTACAAGAAGTTACAGTGTAAGTTACAAGAAACAAATATATGTAAAATGACCAACTGACAAACAAGTAGCTGAAACAACACAATGTATGCAGAGTGGACACAGGTGTACTTCAGATACATACATTTGTACACATAGAGATGTACTGATACTCACTAAACCTTGATCAAAAGTAAGGTTAACAACTGTATTTCGGTAAAACTGTGGATATCAAATTCAAAAGTTCACTACTGCTGTGGAGCATCAAAGTGAGTTTGACTTCACGATCTTCCCATGTGCCTTTTCTCCACAAAGGGCTAAGCTGGAAACAATGAGGAGCCAGCCTTTCTGTTCTCTTTGTCTCCTCTCAGACAACATTGCTCCAGGCTAATGACCAAGGCGCTAATGTTCATTACCATCTAAAGACCTCAAAAAAGGGAAGACCTGTTGTGCCATACCACTCCACACCGCATCTATTACAAAAGTTGACAGGGGGGGACAAAGGGGTGAGTTGTGCCGAGCCCAAGAATTGGGTGTCATTGTATGTATCAAGTGGGAGGGGGGCCTTTCAGATGACTTTGTCTTGGACCTTTCCAAAGCTGTCAGCTGCCCTGCCCTCAAACAACCCCACTCCACCAGCCCAAATCCCCTTCTCCAACCCGGCTCTCACTGCTGCCCTCTCTCCCCTCCTGGGGGCTTCTATATGGCCACGGCAAACAGGCCCTCTTGAACTGTGACCCCCAGGCTGACAGAGGAGTGACAGAGACAGAGGGAGCTAATGAGAGATGGGGGCCTACGGGGGCTAGCTGCTGCAGTGCTTATGGGATGGGAAAAGGACAATGATATGAGGGCAACGCGGAGCAGAGCAGGGGGAGAAGACTGTGTGCTGCTGACAGCCGCAAAAGGCTTTAGGCCCAAATGGTGTGTGTGTGTGTGTGTGTGTGTGTGTGTGTGTGTGTGTGTGTGTGTGTGTGTGTGTGTGTGTGTGTGTGTGTGTGTGTGTGTGTGTGTGTGTGTGTGTGTGTGTGTGCATGTGTGTGTGGTGTGTGTGCATGTGTGTGTGGTGTGTGTGTGTGTGTGAGTGTGTGTGTGAGTGTGTGTGTGGTGTGTGTGTCTGTGTGTGTGTGTGTGTGTGTGTGTGTGTGTGTGTGTGTGTGTGTGTGTGGTGTGTGTGTGTGTGTGTGTGTGTGTGTGTGTGTGTGTGTGTGTGTGTGTGTGTGTCAGGGCTTGACACTGGCACCTGCCAACCAGCCAAACGCTGGTAAAACTTGACTGTGGCTAGTAAACTATTTCAGTGTCACTAGCCAGTTTGGCAGGTATTTTACTCTTGGTCATGACACACAATAGACTACTGTATATTTGCTGCGCATCATACAATTGGCTAGTATTTGTCTGATTTACATTTTATATCAGAAACTATGATAGCCCCTTAATGCACACCGTACCTCCTGTGGCACGCTGTAATAGACATTGAAAGTTAACTACTATAGTACTACACTACTATGAGTGCACGGGGCCTTTAGTAATACATTACGACTTGGTCATTGCCATTCTGGTAACAGCTAATTTATAAAACTGTGTCTTAAGGGTTAAGGGTTTCTTCTTACAATAGCATTTCTTCTGAGCTAAAACATAGGTAGGATAAAAAAGGATAAAAGAGTGGCGAGTGGAAGGATTGAATAGCCAGTGACTCTGCAAAACCACTAGCTAGCCATGTTGACCGGTGAGCGAAAAAAAAAAAAGTCAAGCCCTGTTGTGTGTGTGTTTGCAAAATGCATACTGGAAGAGTGTGTGTGAGAGAAATAGAGCAGAGAAATATGACAAACGACGATAATGGTGGTTAGATGCAAAGGAACGCCTTTTTTAATCGTACACCTACCAACTGTCCAACAGTGCACAAATCCTGCTAGTTCAAAGCTGTCGTGTCCCCTGGCGTGTGTGCACCCTCCCCCTGTTGTTCTTTTGAGTGTTTGCTGAGTAATTGAGAGATTTACTTTAAGCTGTGATGTTTTCACTATGCAAACACATGGAGCATTTGGGGCAAATAAAACACTCATGGCTGCAGGAAGTTAATGCGCTACTAACAGCAACTACGGCACGAACACTGGTCATCCTACCCTAGACATACACGGATCTCCTAACCTCGCAAACAACCCACACAGGTATAACCCAGGCATCCAAATGAGGCTTGTTGTTTAATTCCGTTAGATACCTTAGCCTGTCCAAATATGTGTTGTCTGTACAGAGTTTCTGTTTCCGTACTGAGTTACATTGAGCACGTTAAGATGCCCTTCATTTTTTGTTTGTGGTTATCCTATCTGTTATAAGGTGGGTATGTTTGTTGATATAGAATTGCAGTCAAACAGAAAAAAAGCTCGGTGAAGGACGTCTCATTAGCTTGCTTGATAGGACATCCTTGTCCAACTTCCTTTTATCTACCTACTATGTAATCCAACATTAATATCAAATGTTACTGGAACACAGAGATTCGAACAGGCTACACTATATTACTGTGCGCAATATTTAATTAATGGGCAAGGACCAGGCATATATATTTTTCCTGTGATATATTGCATATCAACATTTCTTCATGTTGGGCATTTGGACATACTGTACTTTATTCATCCTTAATGTCCTTTTATTCATATCGTCTTATTCGTCGATTTGGCACAATTAACTATTTTAAACTAACTTGTAAATATTGAATATACAATATACAACATATCTGCAATGTATAAGGAGCTTCTTTAATATAAATGTAATTGTTTAATATGACGGTAAGAGGGTTTGGCTTCTATCGAGTTTCTGTGGGAAGATGTTTGACATAGAGTATTGCTAAGTGAGAGAAACGCATAGAAAAGGAGAGAGATAGATAGAGAGACAGAAAATGATGCCGTATAGGAGGAAGAGGAAGCTGGAGGGAAGCCAGGCAGGGACGGTTAGGCGGTAGTACTACATGGGCATGGGGCCCTTTCAGGACAATGTTCTTATTATTTTTTAATTAATAACAATATACACACCCCAAATTGTTTGATAATACTCAAGAGCACCCCTGGGAGAAGAGAAAAAGAGAGAGGGGGATTGTGTAATAGATAGACACTGTAGATTGATAGATGAAGAGAAAGGAAGAGAGAGAGAGAGAGAGAGAGAGAGAGAGAGAGAGAGAGAGAGAGAGAGAGAGAGAGAGAGAGAGAGAGAGAGAGAGAGAGAGAGAGAGAGAGAGAGAGAGAGAAAGAGGGGAGGGGTGGCAGGGGAACGATGAGAAAGTGAGCTATGACAGCCACAATCCGGGCCTGGCTGACTTCCTGTGTGTGCGTGTGTGTCTGTGTGTGTGTGTGTGTGTGTGTGTGTGTCTGTGTGTGTGTGTGTGTGTGTGTGTGTGCATGAGTGCGTGCGTGCGTCTGTGTGTGTGCATGCGTGTGTGCATCTGCGTGGTTGCACTGATGCTCCGTGCGGCTTCCTGGTCTAAGGGCCGACACGGAGCAGAGAGGAGCGGAGCGGAACCCAAGGGCATGGGAAAGAGCGGCCACTCGGCCCCTGGCTCGGCTGGAAAGCTGAGCTAAAACAAACCCAGTCAGGGGCCACGTCCAGTCAAGCACACGCTCGCCTCTTCACCTGCATGGGCTTTCACTTTTGCAAGAGTGGGACATTTTCTCTCTCTCTCTCTCTCTCTCTCTCTCTCTCTCTCTCTCTCTCTCTCTCTCTTTCTCTCTCTCTCGCTCTCTCAGTCTCTTTTTTTCCCTTTTCATGGGTATCATATTCCCAACCCTACCAGCCCTCTTTGTGTCACGCGCAGCAGAGGAAAGTACCCTCAAAGATCACTTCAAAAATAATATAATAAAAATATATATATACAAAATGATTAACCCATTAATACATTAATATTAATAACTCTACAGTTCCATTCACTGGAAAATATACAGAGTACAGAGTAACCCTCGGCAGACGAGTCTGCCATGACCACCATACTACACTACGTCCCCGTCACGTTGTGGGCTGTGATGGGAACAGACTGCTCAGACGAGACCGGCAAGCCCCTGGGCAAAACACATCTCTGCCGGACGGCCAGGCAGGAACATAATGGCCCTGGTGTCACAGAGCAGATGAGAGGTGGCCTGCCAGGATGCGGAGGGAGAGGTGACCGAGAGGAGAGGAGAGGAGAGCCCCCCTCCGAGAGGTTGGACGGCACCATATGGAGGCCCTCTTGACTTGAACACACACATACACACACACACACACACACACACACACACACACACACACACACACACACACACACACACACACACACACACACACACACACACACACACACACACACACACACACCATCCAGAGCCCTGTGCTTTGGTGCCATCGTGCCCAAGGGGGAAATTACAGTATCAGGGCCCCGAAGGCCCCCCCCCCCAACTCCCCTTCAAACGGCTGCTTGGCTGGCCACCTACCCCTCTCGCTCTCCCCCATCCCACCATTCCACTTCAGACGTCCCCTGACAAAGCCCTTACTATCCCTTCACATCACATGTCTATACAGGCTACACACACACACACGCGTGCGCGCGCGCACACACACACACACACACACACACACACACACACACACACACACACACACACACACACACACACACACACACACACACACACACACACACACACACACACACAAACCCAAAGTGCCATCTGCCAGTTCATTTCCTCTCCGACCCGCGCAGGCGGTGGAGCAGGGAACGTGAGACCCCGTCTGCTTTTTAAAACAATTGAATTTTCGGAGGGCTACTGAGCTCTTGGCTGCTGCTTTCCACCCCCCAAATACCTTCTGTGCTGCCTTTATCTTGTCATCGTTTCACACAATTACAGATAGATCGTCTCCAACACATATGGTGGACTTGTATTAAAAGGGACCGCAGAAAGCCAAACAATCCGAGAAGTCTTGTTTGAGACCATTTTGAGAGTTCAGATGTTTTGAACGTATTATTACTTGTGTGAGAGGGTTTGTAACAACCATGACCAGAGCATTTTAAGTTTAAAAAAATGCTTTCAATACCCACAGAAACTTTAATGCGGAATACTTGTGAATATTTTCAGCATTTTCATTGCATTTCAGCGATCGGTAACCATTTCAGTAGATTGTGTATATTCAGTACATTAAGTCATTTTCTGTATCAGTGCATAAAATATGGCTTTTTATTTCTTAACATGATGTAGTCTAGTCTGTCTTAACCTTAATTTTCTGTTAATAGTTTGGTTGAGAAGATTTTCTCATGATCAAAGTCAAGATCAAGTTCAAGATCAAACAGCTACTGTACATTACAGGGATACGTTACTGTACGTCTTACTGTATGAGGACAAAAGCAGAATAAGTAAATAACTTGAGAAACCTTAGTATTTGCATTGCTATAAAACACTCTGTCCACAAGAGAAGTATTCGTTGAGTTTTACAGGAAGCGCTGCCTAAATGCAGTTAAACTCCCATTCCCCATCGCTGCAGACATGCACACAAACACACGCGCACACACACACACATGCACGCACCCATAGCGCCTCAAGGCATAAGTCTGGCTGAGGCCTTTGAACCTGGAGTGTCATAAATTAGCTTTCGGAGGGCCACAGTCTGCCCCATATAGAATAATAGCAGCAGATGTGTGTGTGTGTGTGTGTGTGTGTGTGTGTGTGTGTGTGTGTGTGTGTGTGTGTGTGTGTGTGTGTGTGTGTGTGTGTGTGTGTGTGTGTGTGTGTGTGTGTGTGTGTGTGTGTGTGTGTGTGTGTGTGTGTGTGGGTGATTAGGGCAGTGAAATGGCTTTGTGAGATGACATTCTCGGTGTGATTACCTCACTGCCTGAGGATGTCTTGACCACAGGCCGAGAGGAGCTTAGAATAATATTCCTTATTTTTGTGACTCATATGTCACTAAGAGAGTACAAATGATGAAGTGGTATTAGGTGGTATTTTTGTCCCAAAAAACCTAAATCAAATATCAACTCGATACAGTTCCTACATATGCAAGAATTTCTGAATCGAACTGAAAACAATTTTCGTTTTTTTTGTGCACTGCATGGGCCACAGCTTACTGGACGGTGGCATTAAATGAACTACAAACAGAATTTCAACATTGCCCCTTTTTCAACACTCATACACCAGGGACTTTAACTGTTTTTTTTCTCCTTTCAATAAAAAAGCGCAGCAGTGCTCAGTGCCTCAGTCTGAGACCTGTTGCCATCTCACACGGCAGGCTGTAACACTAGCTGCCTGTCATGGTGGGCTTTTCTTTTTCCACATGACAGCCTCCGAGCATCAAGCCGGCGCTCATGCCAGCTGTATGGCAGCCTTGCTGTAACCGACTCTTTTCTTTCAATCATGCGACCACCACACCACACACCACCCCACCACCATACCCACACCTCCCCCCTTCATCTCCCATCCCCATCATGCTCCAAAAGCATTTACTCCTCCCAACCCCCTCGCCTCCTCCTCCACCCCCATTATCCCCATCAAGACTTTACCCCTAAACCCCCCTCTCACTTCTCCCTCCACCTCCCATCCACATCAAGCTCCAATCCTTTACTCCCAACCCCCTCACCTCCACCTCCACCTCTACCTCCATCCCCAGCTCCACCAGCCCCCATCTCTCCCTCTGCCCACCACCCCTCCCCAAATCAGCGCCCTGGGACATGGGTCAGTGAGAGGGACAGCTGGCAGACCTCCCCTGGAGCTACCCCCTTCAATGAGAGCGGGCCGAAGTGGCTCACAGGGTGGGGGTGACCTGTGTCAGATGGTGGTCTATCGCTCTCAGGTAAAACATCTGGTCCGCCCTAATGGAGGTTGGGGACCTCTGCGGAGGGCAGAGCCCTGCACTGTGAGACACACAGCACTCCATCAAACAACACAGTGTCCTCCTGGTGAGATGCAATGAGGAGCGCTTAGAGACTGAAACATGTCTGCCATGGACATGGTGTAAATAGATTGTGAGAGTAAGCTTTTGGGTGTGTTACATAATTTTTTACATAATTTTTTTCCTCGAAATAGTTTTACATTGCAAGTTGAGTGTGCCTACTCCCTTTCAACTCGTGGTTAGGGGGAGCCTGATAGTGCATGGTCTGGATGAGAAGATATAGCCTTAGTCGGCACGGAGATGAGGCGAGGATTACACTGCCTACCTGGGTCTTATTCCTGGGGTCTTTTTTCACTACAAATCAGACACAAAAGGGGTGTTCTATTACTGCGGAGAAATTCAGCCTATTTTGTCATCTCTGCTGATGGGGTAAAATCTAGGTCACACCTCCGTTGCTGGAGGGCACAGGCAATTTAAGGTCAACGTTTTCATGTTACCTGACGAACAATGAAGAGGGTTTTTTTTCCGTTGATGTGAAGCGTAATACAACTTCATCCCTCGGCTATTTGCTTAGTGTTCTGTTTTATTTGCAGAGACTTTATTTTGTCTGATGGCTTCAGACGACAGCACTCATTTTTCAAAAATGTCCACAGAACAAATGAATGTATAGTATATGCACTGAACTGAAAAAACTGTTTGCACGCGTAAACTCACAGAGGTATCATTTCATGGAAATATAATGAGCCTGCCGTGAGGTGCTGACGATATTAAGACGACTCCCTGGCACACCTTGGCCTCAGTGACATGGCTGTCTGGGCCAATTATCTGTTGCGTTCGTGTTGTCCTGTCAGTAATGAGTTTACTCTCCTCTCGAGTGTCTTATTTGGCAACACAGGTGCTCTTGGTCTCGGACTGCGTGTCTCTCTCTCTGTCTGTCTGTCAGCCTCTCTCTCTTTCTCTCTCATTCAGTTTGCGTGTGTGTGTGTGTGTGTGTGTGTGTGTGTGTGTGTGTGTGTGTGTGTGTGTGTGTGTGTGTGTGTGTGTGTGTGTTTGTGTGTGTGTGTGTGCATGTGTGTGTGTGTGTGTGTGCGTGCGTGCCTGTGCGTGTGTGTTGGTGCATGTGAGTCTGTGTGATTGTGTCTGCTGTCTCTCCCTTTCTCTCTCTGAAAATCAAGTCTGCTTGATGGATGGCCGTGTTTTATAATCACAGTTCATCTCCGAGAAAAAGCAGTGTGTCAATGTCAGGTGTCGACACAGGCACAGCGTATCCCATTACAGCCACATTGTATTGTTCTGCATTGTATCTTAGCGTTGTATCAGGTAGTTTTTTCCTGTTGTCACCGTTGATTTTGAAAGGTAGATATTGCAACTACTACTAAATAAAAATGTGATTCCGAAAAGGCTGTATGTGAAAATAGGAGGAAACCAACGCCTTGTGTGTACTGTGAGAACCGGCTGACTGTGCAGAGAATGAGACAGAGGCAGTGTCTGAGTGTTCCAACACATGTGCATGCGTGCATGTGTGGGTGTATGTCTAAGTGTGTGCATTTGAGTATGCCTGTATGCATGCGTGTGTGCGTGTTTCCAAGTGTGTGTGCGGAGCCACGACCGCCGCACGTGTGTAAGTGTCTGTGAGTGATAAGGAGGGTGGCGAAGGCCAAAGACGCAGCTGTTGCTTGTTGACAGAGCAAGGCTTTAGCGAAGGGTGGGCGTTGAGGAGTTAGCGGAGGGATTGAGGAGAGGTGCGGAGGGAGGGGTGGGGTAGGGGTAGGGGTAGGGGTGCCTGAATCACTGGAGGCCCCCCAGCGTGCAACTTCTTGGGAGTGTGGTCAAGCAGAGGATTGGAGACAACGTGGACGAAGGCCTCGGGGTCTTGCACACGCACTATATTATGTAGTCGTCAACTTAAACTCCGCACAAGCTCCCACATTTGTGAATGAAGGCAAACTAAGTGAAAATGTACAATGTATTGTACAAGGTTTTGGTCATGTTTCAAATGACTTTCAAACACACATACGCAAAATGGATTCTGACCAACTCCATGAACTAAAAAAAATCTGTTCTGTTATATCTGTTAATTACAAAAGAGGTGGCCTGTCACTGATAATGAGAAAAGTGCTGGTCTGGAGATTGAGGTTAATTTCTATTGGTGTGTCCTGGTCCTTAAACAAATATTCCTGATGACAATTTCTGCCTCTTTCCCCAAGCATAATTTCACTGAAAGACCATACCAGGTGACTTCATGTGCCTAGTGCTACATATTAGTATTATGCAGGGCTTGACATTAACTTTTTCACCCAACAGCCATTGTGGCTAGTGGTTTTCCCGAGTCACTAGCCATTCAGGTATTCCACTAGCCACAGATTTTATATAGTCTTTTTTTTCTTACTCATGATGGTGCACGTCTAACCTCAGAAGATGAGGTGCTAAAGCAAGATGCTGTAAAGCTTTCTACATGGAAGTATATCAAACAAATAGAAACTGAGGTACTGAGCTTTTTCTTCACATTAAATACGAACAATTGATACACAAGAGGCAAACAACAGAAAATAGGCTACTATGAAGTGTACGTCATACCGCAGAAAAAGCTGATGGCCAAATTGGCTAGTGACATTGGAAATGTTACTAGCCACAGCCAAGTTTTACCAGCATTTGGCCGGTTTGCAGGTGCCAGTGTCAAGCCCTGGTATTATGGCTAGAAATCTAACCAGACATCCAAAATACAATCAATCTGACCATACACTAACAAACACAGCATGTGACTGACATATATCATTAAAAAAATAATTCTACATATTTAATGCTTTCTGCTTTCTGAGCGTTCTTCAGTTTGATTCTCTGTGCAGTACCTCAGACTTGAAAATGAGGAAATAGTTTCAGGTGTGACTAGACTGGTGCTAAATGTGATTAGAGCAGCACACCATGGTGCACTGAGGGAAAATGTTTGCCTTCCACATCTGACTCCCTTGGACACAAATCCCCGAAAGGCCAGGGAGGACGCTTCGCCGGGTGCACCACCAATATTTCACTCATTACTCGGAGGTTATCAGCAATCTTCCAGGATGCAAGCAGCAGATCGGTTGACCAGCGAAAGCTAAAGTCTCGAGTTCAGGGACGCCCTCCTCCCCCCCCTCCCCAGAAAAATCCGCTCTGAGCCGAAAGGGGTTAAGGCCAGCCGTGAAATAATGAAATTGGTGGAGATAAAGTCAGGAAGAACACTGCTTCCTATGAAAATATTTATCATTCCAGGAACCTTTGGCTACAGAGGACTTTAGGAATTAATTTGTGTTTTCTTTAGAGGGGGCTGCCTCTGCGTTCAGGATGGAGAATTCTCCACACTTGCTGGTCTCCCGAATCCAGCGGCCTGACCTGAGCAACTTATTCACAATGTATTTAGTACCCGTAATAGGAACCACATAGAAAGCTCCACGACGAAGGAAAACAGAGAGAGCTGTGCAAAATAAAGCATTGAGATTTGAAGACCAAAAACAGCGTTAAGTCTAACTCAGCCTAGTGCATGTACTTGTATCTTGGTTACATTTTCAGCTACTGGAGTGGAGTTTAATACTAAATCTGTTAAGGTTTTCAATCACATTTATACTGAAGAGTTGTGGTGCACATAAAAAGAATGTTGTTTTCTCATAGGATGATGGGGTATTCACAAATTCTGTCGAAAGGTTAAACTAAGAAAGTAAAAATAGAAAGTTTAAATTCTCTAATGCAAAATTACCAAGTTCAAATATCTATACAGAAGGGTACACATAATGCTCTATTTTTTCAACAACAAGTAAAACAACAGACTTAAAAAAGAAATTAGGGCTATATCATATCTTTCCTCAATTCCTGAGTGTGGCAACTAAGCCATGAGCATGGCAGCAACATTTGAGACATGTTCAGCTAAATAAATAAACTTTGTTCATCTCATATCAGAGAGGTAGTCCAACATGTAGGCCATTAATTTGGCTGCAGCAGAGTTCATTAATTGGATACAATGTACATCTCACTGTCTGTCGTCCCTCACTTACATAAGGTGTTTGTGTTTGTGATTCAGTAATAGTGTAGGCCTAGGCAATAGTACCATTTCATTTAAATAAGAGTATGGATGTGGAAATAAGCAATGAAAAGTTGAATAACTTGTTAAATATGAAAAGATTGATTAAAGGAGTAAAAAGAGCAATGGTGCCTAATTAATGAAGGTCATGCATGCCTCGGCCTACCCCTTTTTTCGAACACAACCAACATTTGGTATTAAAAATGTAGATTGTTAAAGGTTGTCAGCTGTTTGACATAATCTTTCCATGTATTTTCCTCCAGGTTTAGAACTTTTCAGTTTCATGTTTTCATGGAACGGCTGTATTTCAGTATACTCACATCAGACAAACTTCTCAACCCCCACAAATGTTTTATACAGGTAGGCCATATATAATTCAGATGAGCTTTTAATGTGAGCATACTAAAATCAGTTGACACAGCTTTCAATATGTTCTCTTGCATTTAGCAAGAATTAGAGAGAAATTTAGAGACAAAACACCCCCCAGGCCTACATTAAGTGAGTGCTTACGGAAGCTGGTAATTTCTTAAAAGAATGAATAAACTGTTTCGATGCAACATTAACAAACACTTTAAAAGTATTTTGCTCGTAACTACTATGGGCCTCTTTTTCTCTCTGTTTTGGGTATGTGTGCTAAACTTTAGTATACAGATCTGTCTTGCAAATAGGAAGAGGCCTCAACACAACATGGTACCTATAACTTAATAACTAAAATGTAATGCAGACAAAACATTAATGTCAACATTTTTTCAAACATTATTTGTTTCTCACTGCCTTCTGATGTGCCAACATGGAAAAGGATAGACTATATATCCAGTAGCCTACAGTCCAACACCATCACGTTCTTCAAGCCTACGTGTGGGCCTATTCAAATAAGTAACCTACCCTACAAATGAGGTCTATGACTCAAGTTTCGATAACTATTATTAAGCGATATTTTAAGCAGGGTACTCAATACCAAGGAAATACGTGAGCGCGACTCAATAACCTGCGTTGAAATGAGTTTTAATGTGCGCTGTCATTACACTGATTTAGTTTGAAAGCGGTCAGTCAAATGTAGCCTACAGGATCAATTGCAGGCCTACGATTTTATGTTTTGAACACTTAATTTCTGTAACATGTGGCTAAACTTCCACACTTTAGTCTACAACTCCTTCAATAAAGAGAGACTAAAACACTGCCGAGTTAAATACGTTTTGGTCCTGTAACAATTTACGCAGTTTGCACATCCAACTCGTCTTTCACGTAAGAACAAAAAATGCAGGCAAATCTTACCATAATTTATAGACAGCACCGTTGAAGATTGCGCAGGGAATTCAAAGGAGTAGCTTGTCCATTGTGCGCGGTGCTTCAACCGAAGAAGTCCAATGATATGGCAGCAAGTCAGGCAGTAGGTCGGGGGTTCTTGGAGACGGCGACTGGCTCCGCTACAAAGGCATGCATTCACTGATCTCTTTCAAAAGAACTGCTTCGAGGCCGACCCGGTTATTCGTTGCAGTTAAAATGAGGGTGAGACATGACAGTTCGGAAAGTTGTCTTTGCAGTAGAGCGCACGACTTCAGCGACCACTACTCGTCTAGTTTTGAGCCAATGTGTGTAACACCTCCCGCGTTCCTCACTAAACTCGTGCACTGAAGAAGCTCCGCGCGAGCTGGAGATGTTAAATAAATGATCCAGCCGTGGTTCCTCCTCCGAGGGGTGTCCTTCCTCTTCGTGTACGGCAGAGAGAGAGAGAGAGAGAGAGAGAGAGAGAGAGAGAGAGAGAGAGAGAGAGAGAGAGAGAGAGAGAATGCACTCACCTTTTCATACCACAAACTTTTTTTTGTGATAGTGGTTAGCTTGATTAAATGCAGCTATAAATCAATTAAGTGAATCTTCTATAAAGCACCAACATTGTTGTGGAACATTAATTAGTCTGCTTGTGTTTTACTTATCTACTTGCATTCAGTTATAGGCCTAACAGTCACATTCTAAATCCCTGATAACAGTTGCCAACATGTTCCAATTTGTGTGAAATTTGCATATAAGGAATACTGTGCCCTACACTGTATTTCTGCAGGCGTTTGCATGTATCCATGTTTGAAAAGTGAAGTTATGGCAATCACTGACCATATCCACTTGTATGTATGTATGTAGGCTATATATGTATGTAGGCCTATGCAGCTATAGGCCTACTTTATGTAGTCCTACTGTAAGCTATAGGCTATGTAGGCCTAATGCATGTGCAAAACCCTAAGCTAATCAACATAACAAAAGTATCAAAGCAAAATCAAACAAACAAACAAACAAACAAACAAACAAACAAACAAACAAACAAACAAACAAACAAACAAAACAAATACATTCCAGAAGGAGAGTTGGAGGGAAAATCAAAACAAAACTGAACACCAACAATTGTAGGCTTACTGAGATAAATGAGTCGACTATTTTTTCATTTTCACAATAATTAAATTTAAACTAATTTGGGCTCCACAAGAGGCTGTGTTTTAAATGTGTCTGCTGGCCTACAATCTGCTCCTGCACTTGAGTCTGTACATGCAGTCTATTATACCTATGAAGTTTGATACTGTGGAAATCAGAATCTCAATTTATTTTGAACACTTGCAAACAAACTAGAGGCGTTTCAAAAAATATTTTGGGCTGTGGATGTTATTGTGCGTGTGTGTGTGTGTGTGTGTGTGTGTGTGTGTGTGTGTGTGTGTGTGTGTGTGTGTGTGTGTGTGTGTGTGTGTGTGTGTGTGTGTGTGTGTGTGTGTGTGTGTGTGTGTGTGTGTGTGTGAGAGAGAGAGAGAGAGAGAGAGAGAGAGAGAGAGAGAGAGAGAGAGATGCGTAGATGTGTAAACTAAGTATTGCAGTGGTGTACATAACAGTGTTGTCAACAGAACAGGAGAAGTTATACTGAATTTGCATATATTGTGTTGTGTTTGTCAAATAAACACGTACAGACATGAATGTATACACACACAAACACACACACACACACACACACACACACACACACACACACACACACACACACACACACACACACACACACACACACACACACACACACACACACACACACACACACACACACACAATCAAACACACACATGCATGCACACGCACATGCACATGCACACACACACACGCGCGCGCACTCGCACACACACACGCACAGACACACACACAAAGAAAAACTGTCAGACACCTCACTGTCACAATACTTGTGTCAAAGCCGTCTATAGAAGCACATTATATGTTGTGACTGATGCCCCATGGATTGACACAGCTATGTGATATACTGGTCATTCTACCCATGCTCGTTGAGCACATGATGATGCAAGATGTTTAAGTGGAATTAAAGGTTACATGACAGAGGAACGCGTTTGTTCAGAATTAAAAGAGGAATCAACTTTATTCAGTTTAAAGTTTAATTCAGAATAAACTTAATTCCAATTCGGAAAGTGTTAACATGATGTTTTTAAAGCGGGATTACGTTTTGTTGTTAAATGGAGTTAATTCGGAATTAAATGTCCCATGTAACCAAGGTCATGGCCAGAGTAGGCGTTACAACTACGCTGTTTATTGCAACTGTGCTGCCCCAAATTTGATCTTTTCATTAATATTTACAGAGTTATAAACAACTTACTCATATGACCAAAGTACAGTAAGTTTTGCTGATAAAAATGCCAATTATACAGAAAATTGCAAATTGCCGACAGGGAGAATATTTGATATGTGAAGATCCACCTTTTCGTGTATGACAAGTGTCATTTTCCCAGTCACATTGAATACTTCGAATTTGATGGTGTGGTAGGGCTAACATTTGTGAATGAGCAGCATAAATTCTGGAAATTAACTGCTATAAACATTACTGAAGCCTTAACGTTTTCTGAAGAAGCTTAAAGTTTTCAGAAGAAACCCAATGTTCCCTAGAGAGACACTTTAGGCATAATTAATGATTCGTTAATGAACCTTTGGATTTTAAGGTTCTCTAAAAAAAGAAAAACCCTGAAGATAACCACTGGGTTTTTCAAAGAACCAATATGTCACTCCTTGGAAAACATGGAAAGTTTCTCAGAAGAACTTTTTGGGGTTCCTACACAGTGGCAATCTGAGGGTTTCTTTGGAGATTTGTGCCAACGACAATTGCAGAAGATGTGAGGGAAGACTCTGATTGATCGAGATCATCTTAGTCAGCTGACTTTAATTGTCAACTGTTGTCAACCTCCAATAATGAAGTCCAGAAGTTGCCTACAAGTAAACTCCTTTGACCACTGCCGGTGAATTCTGGAAAAACAGACCTGTAACCATACCTTACGCCACGCCACGCCATGACTCGGCTGCAGTAATGCGACCCAGACATGAGCTTGTCTGCTTCTGATTCATTTGTGTTGCAGGGTAGGCAAGTTCCTTTGGAGAGAGTGAGAGAGCAAGGGAACGAGGGAGGGAGGGAGAGAGGGAGAGAGAGATCGAGGGAAGGAGAGAAGGAGGAATGTGTGGCTAGAGAAAGAAATAAAAGCAGCCATTGTCTCCGGGCTTCCTCCTGGAAGCTGGCGTTGCCTGCCCCTCATGTGCCCGTGCCAGACAGGCCCTGAAATACACACTCACTGTGCCACTCTGCTCGCATGTCTACCAGCAAGGCTCTCAGCAAAATATGAAGAGCAGACATACTGTACATGCACAAGTCCGCACATATGTAGGCCTACAGTACACACACACACACACACACACACACACACGCACACACGCACACACGCACGCACACGCGTACACACACACACAAACACACACACAGACACACACACACACAATCACACGCAATCACAGACACACACACACAATCACACACACAGAGGTGAAGGTGGTGGTGGTGGAAGGGAGAGAGAGAGAGAGAGAGAGAGAGAGAGAGAGAGAGAGAGAGAGAGAGAGAGAGAGAGAGAGAGAGAGAGAGAGAGAGAGAGTGTGCACTTGTGTGTGTGTGTGAACTTGTGTGTGTGTGCAATGCATACATGTGCTTGTGTGTTTGTGAAGGCCTATGTGGGCACATGCAAGTATGTGTGCAGAGAAAAAAATCATTAAAAGGAAGGAGACGAGTGAACTGAACTTTTAACTCCGCTATGAGAAAAAAATGGAAGAAATACAATACTCAGCAGCATGTTAATCCTCAGTGGGAAAAGTTTGTAGAGGCCTTCGCTCCAAACCATGCTGTTCACCAATACAGTATGTGTACATAGCCTACACTGGACATTTCAATTGGACAATGAAATTGCTCCTGATTGGAATGATTTTGGACCGCCAGTTTCTCCCTTACATACTAAACGCAGGGGATCGACTTCTCTTAGCCCTTTGGGTGTCTGAAAATAAAGAAGTTCAAATGTGTGTAGAATTCTAACTTTATTTCATTCCAACTGACCATGCTGCATACTCTTCGAGCAAATAAGGAAGAGGGTTTTTTTTTACATTTTAGTCAAGCCTACATCAAACACTAGCCTCTTCAAATGTGGAAACGTGCCAATTTAAGCTTCTCCTTGTATGTTTTTTTTTCATGAGCTTTCTCCACACAGTGGTTTGATGTACGGTAAATGAATGCACCCGCAGTGGAAGATGTTCCTCCGTCAAGGGATACATGTAGCTGCAGCGAGTTTAAAATGCCAAAGACCAGCATTGTTTTGCTAGACAAGCATAGCAACCTGTCATCATGTTTCAAAATACCCATATTTCAAAATACAAATTTCATTTCAACCCTGGATTGTTCCCAAAAGCTGTTCTATAAAACTGTTGGCTGGTTCCTTGCAAGCAGACTTCTTCCTGCTAGGTCCCATAAGAGATCGTTATTGTCCCCAAAATGGTAATAACCAGGTCTTAATCCATTACTTGTCATATCAGTGCTGTTACGTGTATGACACACTTATACATGAACAAGTGTAGAGTTTTGTAGCAAAATGAGGTAAGCATCATTTTTGACTTTCGCATTTTGTTATTGGAAATGACTGTTCAGACATCCCATCGCCATCTATGTGTGAATTCTTGCCAATCAACTACTTTGAGAACATACTTTTTAAACCTATATAAAATGCATTTGTCAATGTAATGCAAAGCAATGCAATGCCCTAATCCCAAAATGTTCCAAAATGGATACGTAATTTTGCTACAAACGCTTCAAGTACACATGTATAAGTGTTTCCAGCAAATAGTGAATACTAAATAGGCCCGTCAACGGGACATCTGGAGCAGTGCCAATCAGTAAGTCTGTAGGTGGCTAAATCATTTACAACTCCTGTGCTAATTGGCCAAAGTTGTCAGTGGCCCTGATATGAACATGACCAGCACCCTTCCTCATGCTTCACTCTTCCTCTGTGTGCCTCCTCTCCCATTCCTTCTTGCACCCTCCTCTTTCCTCTCCTCCTCATCTCACCTCCTTAGTTTTCCATGTTCTTCTCATTTCATCATCTTCTTCTCCTCTGTGAGTTTATTTTGTCTTTCGCAACATTAGAAAAACAGTGACATCCAGTAGAGCAGCTTCGTCATGTTGTAAGAACTGGCGACATGGTGGGAATCACCACAATGAGACTCATTCTTTTCTTGAAAACACATGAATGAACAATCGTGCAGACTCAGACCCAAAGGAACTTTTCCACGTCAGTCATACAATGCTCGCCATAACCTGTTCCTCTATTCACCATCCTCTCTGTCAGCCTGCCAGCCGACCTGTCTGTATGTCTCACTCCTCTCTCCGAATCATCCTTCTCATTATCTCTGTCTCTCTGTCTCTCTCTCTCTCTGTCTCTCTCTCTCTCTCTCTCTCTCTCTCTCTCTCTCTCTCTCTCTCTCTCTCTCTCTCTCTCAATGGGTTTCTTCTTCTTTGTAAACAGGACATGCTCACTGCTGTCTCCTTTTATTACAGCAACATTTTAACATTGTCATATGGGAGTAATCCATTTGGATTAGTTTGCTGTCCTATCCAATACGCCGTAACAAGTCAAAGTGAACAAACTACTCACTGAATGATGTAAGCTGATGATGCCCTGCAGTCAGGCACCACTGTAAACATTCTGGATGTTCTCCTGTTTCCTGCTGCTCTACTGTGCAAGTGTATTTCTGTGGTAATCCCATCGCGACATTGTCAAAACACACCAACAGTCATGTACACATGGAAAGAACCTAAAGCAAACACCAAGCATCTACCCAGCAACTCCTCAATATGGTACGGTCAATGTATTATCTGTTTCAACACTTTTGAGTAATGCTTTAAAAAGTTGTTAAAGTTGTCGTTTTAAACCATATGGTGACCTGAAAATACATGTCTGTACTGGCAGTGGCATTGCTGTAATAACAGAAGATTTTTAGTAAGATAGGACATTTTGGGGCACAGATTAACAGACAGTCATGATTAAGTTAGCAAGTTGTTCTGTAGGTCTAATAGGCTAGCAGGTGTGTATAGTTGGCTGGCTATGAGCCAAACTTCACTCATGGGCTGAAGCCTCTTACTGTAGATGGGGTCGCCAGTGGGCCTATTCATTATGTGTTGAAAATACTCAACTACATCATAACAACATTGCTATGACAGTCAGAGAGCCATAAGTAACAGATTAAGACATATTTTGGTGACCGTAAGCTCTGCGCTAAGGGGATAAAGAACTCTGTTTTCTGAGGAACCCTAAATATTCTTTAGAGAACATGTTCTATAGAGAATCTTTGTGAAGAGGGAGAACTGCATGATCTGTCAAAAGCTGAACATTTTTCGATGCAGCGGAGCGACAATTCAGTGTGGCAGCAAGTGATGTCATCCAATTCAAAGTGAATGCAAACATCAGACTCCGGCTGACAGATGTAAGCTGACAGAAGCATGTGCATTGGTTTTGTTTAACTAGACTTGTTTCAACAATTGTGACACATTCATCACAGATTGTTCTCATGAGTTCCTGACAGTGAAAAATCCCAGGTGGAAGACTAAGTACCGGTATGTTAAGAAAGGAATGGTAGAACAGACACATCTACGACTAATGGTATAATCTAAGGTACTTCAGTTGTCCTGACACACTGTCAAAAATATTTTTTGGTCTTTTATTATTTTTTAGACATGGTAGCGGGAGGGAGACAGGGCACAAGCTGAGAGAGAGAGACGAAGAAGGATTGGGAAATGGCCTGGGCCGAAATGAAACCCGGATTGCCGGCAAAACAATCTAGTGCCCAGCCACCGGATTTTTGCATTTAACCCTTAAATTCAGCAGTCTCTCCAACATGGAACCTGATATTCATATTGGCGTTCAACTTGCCAAAATCCTCACCCCAGAAGGTAGCTATCCAGGTCAGAAAATTACAAATTTGTAAATTTGGGAATAGTTAAATCCTAAATGGTTTGGATGATTGCACTTCTGATATGTGGATAAAACCAAATAAATCCAAAATTCCCAGCACTATTAGCACAGATAAAACACAGATTATGTTAGCCATTACTAAACTAAAACTGAACATACCCCTAATGTCCAGCTATATTAGCTTATTAGTGCTATTGGAAAGCTCAAGTAAGGTTAGTGTACTACAGTTACTAGGCTAGTGCTGGTTCTTGGTGGGCTCTCACAGGCCCGTGGTGCTTAAGCTCGGGCCCCTCCCAGCTTCCCTGGTGGCAGAGGCGGCAAAAGTCCAATAAACCTGCTGCAGTCATTTCCACATTCCCCGCTGTGCCTGACCGTAGCAGCTCTTAAACACCATTGTGCCGGCCCCCAGGCCCCCAGTACGCCAGCATGCACTGCGGCACGGTGAACTCCCCACCGACCAGGCAGAGGTGAACAACACAGTCAGGCAAGTCCGCTGTCGTGACGATATGAGCTACCTACCTGTCAGGTAGAGCTACCAGGGGTGCATTTCTTGAAACCATAGTTGCTAACAACATTAGCTACTGTGTTGTTTGTAATGCGATGTCCTATTGGCAACTACCCAAGTTGCTAACTGGCTAACAACTATGCTTTCGAGAAATGCACCCCAGGCCAGTTCAATCTACTATAATGGTAATGGCACCTCTAAGGGGTTACAGTTAGGAATAGGGTTTGGATTTACGCCCACTGGTAGCTCATTCTGACGAAGCAGCCCATATCGACAGAACACGGGCACAGTGTGGGTTGGCGTTTTTGTTAGTGTTTCCTCATCCAGCGAACACACAGAGACAGAGGAGATGTTCCCTGAATCCAGAGTTCTGATACTGCTGAAAACGCTCCCTGTGGCTTGCGTACCAGTGTGAAGCAGAGGTATATAAAATACTGTCGAACATTAGTACATAGGCTACATGACCTTACATAATGTATACAACAGTTTATTTCACTGAAGCTGAACCTTAATATACTTGAATACCTTAATACCTGAATACCTGAACATTTCTAGTTTTACTTTATACACCTATGGCGTGAAGATTATGTGTGTGTTGTGTGGTGGTGTGTGTGTGTGTGTGTGTGTGTGTGTGTGGGGTGGTGGGGGGGGGCTTTGAAGAGGCCAGGTAACTCAAGGTCCTTGCAATCGTGGTGTTGTGATGGTGAGGCACTGGTGGCCCCATAACAGCCTGTGATGTCTGCACAAGTCCCTGTGTGTTCCCTGTGGGGCCTCGTGCTGTGCCTCCAACACTGTTTCTCTTGTCCGGCGAATGTGGAAATGATTTTCTCTTAATTTTATAAAGTGGAGGGCTCCCTTTGCTTCCATTTTCACCAGCACCCATAAAAGGGCAGCAGTTGTAAGCGCCATGCCAACATCTGTTTTTTCCATCGCCTATAGCTTTAATGATCAGGCACTAAAAGTTCAATTTGACAGAAATTACAACAGATGTTTCTGGCCATAAACATCCCATAGAGCCAATTCTTTTCCTGGGCAAACACTGACCCTCGAGGGCCACCGTCCTCACAAATAGCAAGGTGATGTCTGCGACTTATTTCATGGCATTTGACTCGTTTTCTGCGGAAATTGAAATTGACAGGCAGAATTAGAGAAGCCTCCGGGTTATGTCTTGCTTAATTCAACCACAGTACAGTACAGTGTATTTGGGAGGGAAAACATTGATATAGTGTGGAGAAATCCCAGCACGATCTTCAGCGTTTAGTAGTACTTTTGAAAAGCTGCCCCAAGGCCAATCACTCATTCACACACTTATGGCCATGACAGGTGTGTACTGAATGTTTCTTTTTTTTGCTTTTTTTCTCCACCCTCAACCCACATCATTGCAATTATGACTCATCATCACTCTGCAGATTTAATTGCTCCACAGAGCATGGAGGAGCAGGCAATGTCAAAACACTCAAACAACCTCGGGGCAGAGGAATCGACATTTTCTCACGCGTGAAGTGAGAGATTAGTGTCTTTGCTATCAACGTCTGGTCCGGCCTCAGACGGTAAAATGTGGTATGTGGTACATGTCTGGTTAACGGTGTCGATCTGTGGGCTTGAGAAAATTTGTCAATGAACCAGTTAATAAAACAATACACATACCAAACAAAAACATTCGCTTAGTTACTAACAAATAATATATCCAGCACACTCAGACTGTGGTATGTGGTGTGTCTGATTACAGGAGGCATCCTGTGGGTTGGAGAAATGTGTGAATGAATGACCTCGTAAATCAAGTGAAAACGTTGAGCTAACTGAGTTTTAAAAAGTAAACAAGATAAATAAAGAAAACAACAGACGGAAGACACGCCCCAAAACAAGGCATGTGTTTGTTGACTTATGGAGGCCTCCCCAGCTGTGCGGTGATGGTGGTAGCACAGTCACAACTCTACAGGGGTGCATTTCTCGAAAGCGTAATTGTTAGCAGTTAGCAACTTGGGTAGTTGCCAATGGGAAATTGCACTGCAACCAACAAAGTAGCTACCATATTAGCAACTACGCTTCCGAGAAATGCACCCCAGCTCTCACAGCTCTTCCTGCTGTCTTGCCTGATTGACACATTTTCTGGCTCTCCGCAGGATTCATAGCCCCCAGACCAACACTAATAAAGCAGCAGCCTCTGCACACCAGTATATGCGCCCACCCCCGTCTCTCTCTCTCTCTCTCTCTCTCTCTCTCTCTCTCTCTCTCTCTCTCTCTCTCTCTCTCTCTCTCTCTCTCTCTCCCCCACACACACGCACTTTAATTCCTCTCCCTTTCTATTTCTTGTCTTTCTCTTTCGCTCTCTGCCACTCTATTTGTCTCTCTCCTCCGCACTCTGCATCTCTCTATCTCTCTATCTCTCCTTCTCTCTCTACCCCTCTCTCTCTCTCTCTCTCTCTCTCTCTCTCTCGTCCCCACTCTGCATGTCTCTCTTGCCCTCTCTGTCTGTGTTCATCTTTCTCTTAATGATGGATGTACCTTGGAGAAGGAATTCACCTTAGACCATCCGCTCCACCATATTCTCCTCTCATCTCCTCGCTTGCCCAGTCTCCCCCTCCACCCTCGGATATCCACCCCCGTATTTCCTGCGCTCACTCAGGCCTAGGTGAGACAGATGAGTTCACACATATAGCTTTTGCAGTTCCCACGGCAGTCAAATACGCATCAGGCTGCGGGGCCTGTACATGTACAAGTTTTTTTTTCTTTTTTTACGCCTGCCTCCTCCTCCTTTCTCCTCTCCTCTTTTCAGGACTAGGCGTGTCGAGTATATGTTTCTGCCATGTCTCTCTCTCTCTCTCTCTCTCTCTCTCTCTCTCTGGGCTAACGGCACATAGTCTGAAGTGGTTTCACCTAGCGTGTGAGGTGAAGTCCCTTCCTTTTGAGTTTGACGCTGCACTATGTTCATCCAGGGACTTGGGTGGGTTTGTCACTCGCCTGCGTGATGATGCTGATGTCCCCGGTGCCCCTCTTGGGGATTACACCGCTTGCTCCAGGCAAAAAGACACCTGCTTTTCTTTCGCTCTGTTTGTGAAAGGAAAAGCAGAGCATTGTGTCACATGGGGCTGAGCTGTGTTTGTGGTTGTGCCCCTGTGTCAGAATGCTGGCCTGGACTGCAATCTGGAATTACAGGGCATTTTCCTGGTGGGCTGACAGTCCTCAGAGGCAGATGATGGTTGTTTTTGATTGTTTGTGTATTTGTTAAAAAATCTGCCTCTTTGCACAGACAAGCCTGCCGGCGGGTGCATTCCCTCGTTGCTGAAAAGACTCCACTACATCATAAAAACATTGCTATGACATTACCGAGAGGCTTAAGTAACTTGGTCATTGCAGTTTTGGGGACAGTTCAGTTATAACATACAATAGGCTCTGTTAAAAGGCATCAGAGCAGTCCTCAACTTAGATGGGATGGCACATTGGTCTATCTTTAATATAGATAGTGTAATGAGCTAATCATAAGATCATAGATGAGCAAAAATGCCTAGTCATTTTTCCCCCTCCAGTCCCGCCGTGGGAGAGACTGTGTACTGCAGGATGGAGGATGTGGATTTGTCTCTCTCTCTCTGCTCTCATTGCCAGAGGGAACCAAAACACACACATTGTCTGGCAGAACAAGCAACACAACACACCCAAGACGGGGATTAGGACATCTACATATGAGTAACTGCAACACAACAGCTGCCATACCCAAGAAGACATGAGCAGGGTGTTGACTAGTTTTGGGGTTAAAGGTTTCGGACCCTGTGGCCTCCAATGCCAGGGACATTTGGTCAGCAGAGCATTAGTGTATACAATTAGATCTGTGATGATACAGTATGTCTGATTAAGAGTTAGTTTCATTCTCCCACAGACTCAAAGGGCCTGCCTTGCACCCCACGAGTAGGAAACATCATTTTTCTGCTTGTATAAAGATTTTATATACCATGAAGTGCATTTTATTTAACATCGTCATGGCATGATAGTAGCCTATCAAATGTTAGTAGAAGAAACATCCCTGATGATTTGCAAGCATAGGCGCATGCAACCTCAAGACAGCTGGAGTTCAAATATGCTATCAGTTGAAATAGAAAAGACCACACTCTCTAGAACCCACTTTTCTTCACTGCTATGTTTACAGCAGCATGCTCAAAACACAGATGCGTTTCAACTAAAGAGCTGAACTTTTACAGCTAGAACGTGAAACATAGGGGCTGTGGTGGTTACGGCTATAAGTAACTCGTCAACATTTACAGTAATATGCTGATATCAATTCATGCAAATGTTGAGTGAAATTTGTTATTCATATCATAAACAAACAAACAAAGGTGTGTAAGGCTGAGCAGAGAAAAGAACATGGAAAATGATCATTTGGTTATGACTCATTTTCATCCCAACATATAACTACATGAAAATGTCTTCCAAAGAAGAACTCCATGTGTACGTCATAAGATCAAATGGGTCAGTATTTGCAGTATAAGCCACAAACAGATAGGGTTCGTGCCTAAGGAACTAGTATGATCTCTATGGTCTATTTCACCCCTTTGCACAGAGCCTAAGCCATAACCTTACTGTTAGCAAAATTATTACATATGGTTCTCGGTAATGTCGTAGCAAGGTTGTTATGATGTAGTTGAGTCTTTTCAGCAATGAGTAAACGGGCCTGCCGCCCGGCGGGGCCATCGGCACAGAGGCTACAACATTTTATGTCTTTCATTGCGCTGAATGTATTTACCAAAGTCATAGTTTACCCACCTTTTATTTGACCAATATCTCATTCTTGCAGTCAGGTCAGACAGAGGAAATACATAAACATTGCACTGGTATCAGAGGAGCAAAATTGTCTCTGTGTCAGAGCTGACCTCAGACTGCAGTGAACATCTAAAACATGTATCTTCAATACAGCATATATGAGAAGCTTCTTAGTCAGGCAGGCTCCCTGGCTGACTGTCTGTTTTTATTTGGCTTTTCTGTCAGGACAAAACAGCTGCCAGTTGTCTGATGCAAGTTATGAAAAAAATAACCTCAACCCAGCCCGAGCCAGCCTCTCCTCTCACCTGCTGGAGGGCTGACAGGCACGCTCTTCAGAAGAGACGGAGGAAGACGGGCAGACAAACAAGCTCAGGCAAACTCTGATGGGAACCCTTTCTCCAAATCCAACCTCCTCTTCTCTCTGTGTCTATGCAACCTCTCTTCCTCTCTCTCTCTCTCTCTCTCTCTCTCTCTCTCTCTCTCTCTCTCTCTCTCTCTCTCTCTCTCTCTCTCTCTCTCTCTCTCTCTCTCTCTCTCTCTCTCTGTCCATCTGCCGGCGTGTCTATCTCTGAACCTATCTCTCTGTGCTTCTCTCTCTCTCTCTCTCTCTCTCTCTCTCTCTCTCTCTCTCTCTCTCTCTCTCTCTCTCTCTCTCTCTCCCTCTCTCTCTCTCTCTCTCTCTCTCTCCCCCTCTCTGCCTATCTGTCTGTCTGTCTGTCTGTTTGTCTGTCTCTCTCTCTCTGTGTCCATTTGCCACCCTGTCTATCTCTGTACCTCTCTCTCTCTCTCTCTCTCTCTCTCTCTCTCTCTCTCCCCCTCTCTGCCTATCTGTCTGTCTGTCTGTCTGTCTCTCTCTCTCTGTGTCTTTCTGGTGCCAACCTCTTTATCTACCTCCCTCTCTCTCTCTCTCTCTCTCTCTCTCTCTCTCTCTCTCTCTCTCTCTCTCTCTTCTCTTTAAACCTGCATGCTGACACCACATACACATGCACACTTAATCTTCTTCCCTGCTACAGTTACAGAGTTACTGTCATAGGCCGACGTTTGCGAAAAGTTCCTTTTTTTATTTCTTCCTGGTGGAGAACAATGTCTGGTACGTGTGCTTAGATCCTATAAAGTTCAGCATCCCGCAGAGTTCTGCACTCACGCAATACGAAACAGATTTGAGGAGCTTGGAGTGGCCATGGTTGGGGTGGCGAGGAGCTGAGTTGGTGGGGGGTGTACACTATAGAGAGGGAAGAAGGAGAGAGCTTGGCTTGGCACCTCGTCTTTGAGGTCACCGCGTGGAGGGGTCGTAGGTGAGAAAAAAAGAAAAGAGATATCTGCCAAAACACAAGGTCACGCTAGAACAATAACAACAGCCCTATCCAAAACACGCGACCCATGATGGGACCTTGCTATCGAGCCCTCAGAACAGCACCAGGCAGCCCCACCGCAGGACCTCATGGCTGCACATCTCAGCTGTGCTCGTGGCTGACAGTTATGTGTTTAGTGTGGTGAATAAAGTATATTATTTTCTTTAGGAATATCCATAAAGGTCAGGCGCGGGCAAAAAAAAGAAAAGATCCTCATGGAAAATATTAGAGTTATTTTTCCAATTTCATTAGGTCGTCGCTGTGGTTGAGGGGTTATTCCACGCTCAAATGTGTGATAACTAATAAAAACTTTACAACTTTTCTTTAGTGGTCGTGCTTGATTAAATTCATATTGTAGTGGAGCGGAGTGAGTGGCTGTTTTGAAATATCAAAATATCTTTTCTTTTGTAGGGGATATGATTCAGTCTGTGTAATGTGGAGCCAACACAGGACACTCCCTACGAGTCAACTACAGAGGAACACAGATTAAATAACCAGCACTTATCCCACACACAAACCCATCTACCCTCCCTCTCTATCCCCCTCTCTATGTCTCTGGCCCCCTGATTCTCTCTCTCTCTCTCTCTCTCTCTCTCTCTCTCTCTCTCTCTCTCTCTCTCTCTCTCTCTCTCTCTCTCTCTCTCGCACGCACGCACGCACACGCGCACGCGCACGCGCACGCGCACGCGCACGCGCACCATGAGGTCATACACATGAATGGGATAAACATGCCAGTTTTCCTCATTTATGTCAACTTTAGGATTACATCTTTTGGATAGTATCTCATAATTGTAAACATGTGCCAGAGTGTAAATTCAGTTTTCCTATGCATATGCCTAAATTACACATTATCAGCTAATAATGCATTGAGCTTACCTGGTGAAATAACTTACCGCTGTAAATAGAACAAAAAAGTGTTGTAATGCTGTGTTATTAAGTGTATAAAGACACTGTGGTACATAGGCCTATACAGTAGGATACAGAGTTACAATACCCCAACATGGTTCTAATTCCTTGTGTGCATGGGAATGATGTTTCCACCCTCCATGGAATAGTTAAAGTAGCTCTGGGTGTTGGGAGACATAGGAGTAATCCATAAACAATATGTGTCGATATTTAGCTGCATGATGTAGAAATGCATTTATGGATTGGGGACTTTGGGGCCTATGGAGGCCTAGGGGGAATAGCTTGATGGCATCTTGGTGTCATGTTATTTTTGTGTCCTCTCCATTTGTGTGGTGGTCGAAACTGGCCTTGTACATGTTTGGAGGAAGGGAGAAAGAGAGAGAGAGAGAGAGAGAGAGAGAGAGAGAGAGAGAGACCCCCACACAGCCAACTTCTTTTGTGTGGCTTGCTGTTTTTGTTCCTCCACACTACTATAAACATAATGCCTTCTTCAGCACATCCTTTTTGAACCAGGGTTTTGGCAATACAAAAAAAATTAGTCCAATGCAAATGGTTGAAGGTCTATCCGCGCACAGTGTACCATGCACTGATGATGGCTTAGCCGAAACGCGTCTGCTTGTGGACATGGTGGTAATGAATAAATAATGAGACGTAGCTTGTGAGTGCAGATTTTTCTTCTTCAAGTTGATACCTTTTATCGCGCACCAACAGTCATTCATTTTTTTTCCCAGAAGTTGAGCGCGTCCTCTGACAAACTTGAAGGTCTAACCAGTCATGTAGTGCAAAGATATTAAATCTCATTTTTAAAAAGTATTAAAAGTTGCTTTTGAAAGTGTCATCCTGAGGACACAGAAGTCTGACAGAGGCCAGCCAGGCACCTGTTTAGCACGGCGTGGGAGGTTCTCTGGCCCCAGGCAATCTGAAAACCCCTAATATCCTTTTTTTCTCTCCCTCCACCTCTCTCCTTTTCTTTTTCTCTCACTCTCTTTCTCCCTCTTGGCAGAGTGGAGGGTGTGGCAGGTTAGATGAGGGGGGTTGGAGTGTGTGTGCGTGCGGGGGGGGTTGCGGTAAGTGACCTTTGGGTTGCACCTTCATGCCCCAGGTGACGAGAGAGGTGTAAGAGGGTGAGAAAATAGAGAGAGAGAGCGAGAAATGAGGCAATGCGTTCATTTCCTCTCCCATTCGCCAAACTGGCTCTAGGCTGTGCATTTTCTCCTGCCTTACCCCCCCTCCTTCCCTCTTCCTCGTGTGCAGGTATTGTCTTGTCACTGTGTGAAAGTGTGTGAAAACTCCTCCCCTCCAAGAGCCTCTGAGAAGAGAGGTGAGGCCTCAGTCAGCTAGTGAGACGGAGACCGAGACGTGGGACATGAGAGTGCTGGAGCTCTGCACCCAGTCATGGGAAACATGAATGGGGCTTTCCTTCACTCCTCCACCCATCCTCCCATCCTCCCTCCCTCTCTCTCTCAATCCCTTCCCTCCCCCTCCCCCTCTTGCACCTGTACACAACCACAGCACTTCTACCTCGACTTCATCCATCACTGTTGATCAGGGGTGCATTTCTCAAAAGCATAGTTGTTAGCAGTTAGCAACTTGGGTTGTTGCCAATGGGAAATTGCATGGCAAACAACAAAGTACAAAGTTTCGAGAAATGCACCCCAGACTTTTTTTTTTAAAAGTCGCGTGCAGCGTTTCTATACACCACTATGTCCGTTTGGTCCATCCGTTGGTCCGTCCGTAGGAAACCGGATCACCTTCAGGTCTGTTGACCTTGCCTAATGAAGAATTGGCAGCTAGTTCAACACACAACCGCTCCTGTTGGTGGGCGACATTTACATATCGTTTGATGCAAAACCACAACAGAAAGCTATAACGCCCCTCTAGGTAAAGTGAGTCCACAAGTCAGTTACAAGTTGTAAAATGTTTATTAGTCTACATTTTCAGGTTTTTTTATCACCAGTGAAAAATGCATTGCCAATTCAACCGTTATAGAGTACTCTGGGATACTCTGTAGAACATGAAGAGAGAGGGTCCGAGGCACTCTAAAGTCCGTTCAAATTCCTTTGTTTAGATATGGACATCAAGCCATGAGCACCTAAAGAGTTTTATTACCCCACATACGCAACTTATTTTCTCTCTCTCTCTTTACACTCTAGAAGATGTTACATCCACTCTATTAGTGTTGCATTTTTAATGTGATGAGGGCATTAATGTGTGAAGAATAGAGTTATAGTGAGATTGCAATGAAATGTCATATTAAATTTACTTAGCAAATGTCCTCAGGGACTTAACTTGGATTATGGTACAGAGTTGCCTAAGCCAAATATGGCATTGCTCTCCAGCAAATTGTTCCATTTATCATAGCAGAAAATGGCTCTCTGTGTGTGTGTGTGTGTGTGTGTGTGTGTGTGTGTGTGTGTGTGTGTGTGTGTGTGTGTGTGTGTGTGTGTGTGTGTGTGTGTGTGTGTGTGTGTGTGTGTGTGTGTGTGTGTGTGTGTGTGTGTGTTGAATGAGTGTTGAATGTGTGTGTGATCCTTGGGGGTTTGGTGTTTGTAGGTTATTTCAAAGGCTCAACTGGGCACAGGCACAGGCTGAAGCGCACAAACACACGCACACGCACACACACACACACACACACACACACACACACACACACAAGCACACACGCACACACACACACACGCGCAAGTGCACATACACACACACACACACACGCACATACACACACGTACGCACGCACACGCACATTCAAGCACACACACACACACACACACACACACACACACACACACACACACACACACACACACACACACACACACACACACACACACACACACACACACACACACACACACACACACACACACACACACACAGAGCATATGTGTGCGCTTGCCAGACAGCAGCGAGGAGGCAGTTTGCAGTTTTGCACTTGATTGGATCCATCCATGCTTTAAAGGGCTCTGCATGCTACGCTGAACGTGTTTATGGTCCTGTCTGCAGAGGACTTGTCGGCACAAGGACTCCACAAAACCGCACGCTATTAGAACAAGGCCTCTGGACTAGCTGACTTATCCCCCCGCTTCACACACACACACACACACACACACACACACACACACACACACACACACACACACACACACACACACACACACACACACACACACACACACACACACACACACACACACACACACACACACACACACACACACACCACACCACTCCGCTCCCTTTTCTTGATAACTCCAAGAGCAGCAGCTTGACAAGGAACAGATGAATGACTGGCAGGCAGGGTATGTTGAAGCGATGGAGGCCCTAGTCTATACTTTCAAATTGTGCAGGGGGCTGTGGAGGTAAGAGGTGGAGATGTGTCTTTAGCTAGTAAAAAAAACCCTATGCCATATATACATGTATTTATAAGGGCCTGTGTACTCTGATTAGGCCTATCTGATTTGGTTGGCTGATGGTTTGAGTTTTGTCGTTTATCCGTGGTCATAAATGCAATGGGATAAGATGGGCTGGGAGAAGATTGAAATGGTATGAGGTCTGGAGTTGGGGGGGGGGGGCATCCATGCTTGGTGGGGTGTGAGGAGAGAAGGGATGGGATACGAAGAGATAGTATGGGTGTGTCTGTGTGTGTGTGTGTGTGTGTGTGTGTGTGTGGGGGGGGGGGGGGTCTTTTGAGGAGGGCTGGGCGGGGGGTCACCATCCGTTCTTTTGCTACCAGATGGACCACATCTATTATTGATGCCTTTGAAGGCGTCCTGGGACCCCACAGGCCCATCTATAATTCATCTGCCCATGATCGGCAGCATATTTCTCTATTGACTAATTTAATTATCCGACAAGTAAAAAGGGCTTCGGGCCTGAGCCTTTCTATTAGGCCAGCCATGTTATTGATAAGCTTCTGGGACTACTTCCATGCTATTTATTTCTCGTCAGGAGGGTGACCTATGGGCTGACGTGGGGTGGGGTGGTTGTGGAGGAGGAGGGGTGGTGGTACAAGGGGAGGGTGTAGCTGAGTGCTTCTGAAGAGAATGGAGAGCATTTAAATATTGACAGGCTCACCCCACCCACGGTCTTTCCCCTCCATCTAAGTCACACTCTCACCAGCCCTGTGTCTGTGTGCGTTTTATTTTAGTCGCTGGGAATCCGGTGTGGTATGTGCACATTTAATGTCAGCTGTGGTGTACGGTTACATTATTGTCGAGTATTAAATCACGAGATGTTCTCAGGTCTAAAGGAGCTCATTGTGCAACTGCAAACATCGGCTATTGTGCAATGACAAACCTCCGAGCGTTTCCATTCAGTCCAATTTGTTTCTTCAGTTTACTGTGCATTGTTTTGCTTGTTTGAATGACAATAACTGGTGACAAAATGGACACATTTAAAAACCTTTTGTAAACAATGTATAAGTTGTTGATTGTCTTAGTTTATATGGATCCATGGTTATACTGTATGTTAAAGGGGCTCCAGGTATGATTAAAACTTATAATTAATCACTGTCCCCAGTCATTAATAGGTGAATGATGACTCTCGCCACCACTTCCACAGTCCGCTGTCAGAAAACCCCAAATGCAACTTGACAGAGCGGTCCATTTCTCATTTCTCATACATTTCTCGAAAAATCGCTTTACATACCGTATTCATATTTGTATCATCATCTGGCATTCCGTGCTGAAAAACATTCTCACAGCGAGTTTATTTAAACAGCATTTTTTCATGACTGTGTAGATTTTGAGACACGAGTGCCACGGGCACCGCGCGAACGACATCATCCTACTTTGTATATTGTGCCCCTTTAACAGGATTGTAATAGCAATAGTTACCGTACGTCTACAACAACAACACATGTTGAACCCCTTCTGTGATCACCACTCAATAATTTATTTTGTTGTTATTTTGTCCTCATCTTTTTAATGCCCAGTAGTATTTCTATAATTTTATTATCGTCAGACTTTAGGTGTATCGTCTTACAGTTTTTCCCGTAGTGGCTGACCAGCACTGGGAGAAAAATCTTTGAAAATCAGCAGCTAGAACCGCAAAGAATATTTGACATACTGGAACACTGGGGAGTCGAGGAAATAGGGCAGTTAGAGCTGAACCTGCCTGTCTGTCTGGCCCTCTCGTCAAAGCAGCAGGAGTTTTTTTTTAAGACAAGCTCACTCTTTTGGATGCTGTACCACCGCTCTGGGGAGGTATAAAACTGATTGACTGACTCGACAAGACGAATCGCAGTCTTGCACCGCCTAAAACAATGTGCAACCGCAACTAAGCTTGGAAAATTAACAGATAAATCAGAAAGCAACCACGTCTGAGCCAATCAGTGTGTCGTGTGTGTGTGTGTGTGTGTGTGTGTGTGTGTGTGTGTGTGTGTGTGTGTGTGTGTGTGTGTGTGTGTGTGTGTGTGTGTGTGTGTGTGTGTGTGAAAGAGAGAGAGAGAGAGAGAGAGAGAGAGAGAGAGAGATAGAGAGAGTCTGTTCTACAGAATATCCTGATAAACAAAACAAATGAAATCCAATACATTTATTTCACAATAAAAATCGTCTACAGTTATCCCCATTTCTGAAGTCAGAGAGTGATTTTATAGGAAGGCCCATTCAGCCCGGAGGTGCAACAGTTGCAACTGAGAATGAGGGAAGTTCACTTCCTTCCGAGTTGTGTTTTAACCACTCTAACCCCTTCTGTTTTTTCCATGCAGGTGGGGAGCGAGTGTGTCAACATGTCACGGCCTGGATGTGCGTAGCAGGATGACTCCCATTCTGTCTGCCCGTCCTTCAGTCAGGAAGTCAGGATTTGGCTGGTTAGCTTCAGCTGACAAAGCATTCTGCTATATGTCATGTCATGTCAATCAATTTGGCTGAATAAAATGGTTGGTGATTTGACTCAGTGGGGGTGAAATGAGGGTGAAGGGTTTGAAGGTTCAGTATTGTTCAGCCTTGGCAAGGTCCGGGACAAAAGTAGCTGCTAGGACACCTTCTTAATATTTTTAATGCAATGGGGACCCCCGATCTCTCCCTGGTCCTGGAACAATATACCCATTTCTCCTTGCTGTTGGCTTCCTCAATACATGTTCAATTTTGTATAAATTAGCAATTTAACCAAATGAAAACATGTTTTGGTCACCGTTTAAAGTCATCAATGTATTGATTAATGTCTCAAGCAAGAACCATTGTAATTAATCACTTAAAGGGACACTGTGTGAGATTTTTAGTTGTTTATTTCCAGAATTCATGCTGCCCATTCACTAATGTTACCTATTTCATGAATACTTACCACCACCATCAAATTCAAATATTCATTATGACTGGAAAAAATGCACTTTTCATACATGAAAAGGGGGATCTTCTCCATGGTCCGCCATTTTGAATTTCCAGAAATAGCCATTTTTAGATGCAAAAATGAAAGTGCTTGGACCATACTAGAAAATATTAGTTTATTACTTAGTAAACTTTCATGTAAAGATCAAATTTGGCAATAGGCAGCCCAGTTTCAATGAGCAGCATAGTTGCAGTACCTTTATTGACCATTTCCTGCACAGTGTCCCTTTAAATAATTGTTTAGTGTGTTTACACAAAAGTTTGGGTAAGGGGGTGCTGTAGCCTCTTACTGCAGATGGGGTCGCCAGCGGGCCTATTCACTATTTGCTGAAAACACTGTACATCATAAGGACATTGCTATGACAGTACAGAGAGCCTTAAGTAAACAGATTAAGACATAGCCATTACAATTTTGGTGACAGTAAGGTTATGTATAACATAGGCACTGCACTAAGGGGTTAAGAAAAAAAGGTTAAGAACCACTGCTATATAGCACCACACTCACCTCCTGGTCTCCTTAAAGGGTGTCATGGTGGCTAATCTAATCTCTTCTGGGTCCTGGAAACCCAAGATGTCTTATTGATCCTACTTTCACCATTGGCCATGCCATCATCATTATCCTCTCTGCTCGCGACCTTCCCCCACAACCAATACCCACCCCCTACCACCATTATCATTAACCAAGCCCCAGTGTTGGAGAAAGCGCCTGAGAAGTACTCAGTTGTTTTTTCTTATCTATAGTGTGTGTGTACCTACCTACTGCAAAGTAAGGGGACTGAGGATTAACAAATATTGTGTGTGTCATTGTGTGTGTGTGTGTGTGTGTGTGTGTGTGTGTGTGTGTGTGTGTGTGTGTGTGTGTGTGTGTGTGTGTGTGTGTGTGTGTGTGTGTGTGTGTGTGTGTGTGTGTGTGTGTGTGTGTGTGTGTGTGCGTGCGTGTGTGCGTGCGTGCGTGCGTGCGTGCCTGCGTGCGTGCGTGCGTGCGTGCGTGCGTGTGTGTGTATTCCATTGTTAAGAGCTTAAAGAAAGAAGGTGACGGCCTTGTCAATCCATGGGCAGATTATGTGCTTTGATCTGAAGACAGTCACTTGCTGCAGTCTGAAGCAATGCTTATGGTAAATGACAGAGAAGTAGGCCTAATATTGTGGATCCATTATGGATAACTATTTCCATTAACAACGGAATTCTCCTCTCTGATTAGCTGATGGGGTGACCATTGACTTTGTTGAACCATTAAAAAAAAAAGAATTGATTTCATATCCATGTGCTTACGAATGCAACCATGACAACAGTGGTAAAGTAGCCAAAGCTAACTGTTGATTGAAAAGTCATGGAGAGGGTTGGAAAGGATAGCTGCTGGAAAAAAAAACATTTTACAAAACACAAAAACATTGTTTATATCAGAGATCAGAGCTGACCAGCAACAACTGTAACCACATGCAGGTCGAGGTCGTACAAGAGAAGATTAAGCTCATATGGAAGTAAAATGTAAATAAAAGCACTTTAGATCTAATGGAAGGGATGATTTAACTTTAACTATATGACGGTAACTGTAACAAATTATTGCATTTTCAATCATTCAGGTGCATGATTTCTACAACTTTAAAAGACAGCCATAGATAAAATTGCCCTACATTCATACACGGCAGATACAGTACATGCAAATGGAAGAAAAGCGAGATGATGGCCTTTGAAGTTGATTGGTTCGATGACGTGAAAATGAACACTCGGTAGAATACACTGAAAAAAGATAAGGGAATAAAGACAGCAGACAATAATCATGTGTTATCATTGCCAATTAAAATGGTTGTAACAGATGGTTGTTGTAACAGATTAATTGCCCTGCGCTATTAATTTCAGTTTGCTTGATTTGATGGTTGATCAAACTCCAGCAGATATGTGTCAATCTGGACTAAAAAGTGCAACAGGTTTTGTAGGCACCAACTAAAACGTACACAAACAAAGAGGAATGCTTTGGATTTGTTTTCTAGACACAAAAACAGACAGACAGACAAACAGACAGACAGACAGAGAGGAAGGGATGCAGAGGGGAGGAAAAGCTATACGGCAAAAGCACCTCTTAAGCAAAGCAAACACACGCGGCTGAACAGAAACAGCTGTGTGCAATGAGCGCTGGCATTCAGGATGAAAACATATTAAAAAAGGGCACTCCATAAAAATAATAACCGTCAGGGCTCTGTAGTAAAACTGCCCCCGGTGGGATGACCCAGCCATTCAAGCCCCTCCTACAACACACTCCAGCACTCTGCCACCACTCACACACACATGCACACACACGCACACGCACACACGCGCGCACACACACACATACACACACACACACACACACACACACACACACACACACACACGCGCACGCACACGTGCACGCTGCACAAACACACAAACGCACACGCACACACACACACACACACACACAGGCCCGCCGACAGGTGGGGACAAAGGGGTTTATTGTCCCGGGTCCAGGGAGATAGGGGGGCCAGAATTGGGTCCCCATTACATTGTATGTATTGGGTAGGGGGCCCTTTCAGATTACTTTGTCCTGGGCCCAGCGAATGCTGTCAGCGGCCCTGCACACACACACATACACATACACACACACACACACACGCACGCACGCACGCACGCACGCACGCACGCACGCACACACTGTGCACACACACACATACACACTCTCTCACACACACACACACACACACACACACACACACACACACACACACACACACACACACACACACACACACACACACACACACACACACACACACACACACACACTCTGTCACAAGGGCTTATGGGATTGCTCCTTCCCGGGGCCAGGCCCTGCCACACATAGGACCTACAGTGGAGTACACACTGGGCTGGGCTGTGAGGCTGTGGGGCTGAGGGGCCCTCACTGCCATGTTGACTCTGGCCCCGTGCCAGCAGTCGCAACCTCAGGGGCCTGAGTGCTTCAGCATCTGGGTGCCGGGCTTCCCCTGAATGCCAAGGAAAAGCCCTCACGCTCGCTCTGCTTTTAGGCAATTTAAATCTCTCTCTCTCTAGCAATTTAAGTCTGTCTCTCTTTCGACCAATCTCTCTCTCTCTCTCTCTCACTCTCTCTCTCTTACTCTCTCTCTCAAAATCACCCTCACTCTCTCTCACTCACACACACGACACACACACTCACATACATATACACACACTCAAACATACATGCACACATGCACGCACGCACACACACACACACAGTTACACACCTACGCATGCACATAATGTACACACACACGCATGCACGCACACACACAGACAGAGACACACAGCCTGCCATTTACCCTCAACCTCTTCTCCGTGCCCCTCAATATTTTTTCCTCAGATATTTCTCTCTTCTGTATATATAACGCCTTCTCTTTTTCTTTCTTTCTTTCTTTCTTTCTTTCTTTCTTTCTTTCTTTCTTTCTTTCTTTCTTTCTTTCTTTCTTTCTTTCTTTCTTTCTGTCTTTCTCTTTTCCTTTCTCCACCTATTACCAACTCTGCTATAAGAAAAATACTTTCATGAAGCACACGGACAGCTCTCTCTCTCTCTCTGTCTCAGAGCTCTCCCCACAGGTTATTGCCGTCCAACCCGGAGAGCAGTAGGCTCTAACGTGGAACAGATTTCCCCTTTCTCCTCAAAAAATAAGAGAGAGAGCAGACAGACATGAGTGTGATCGATGTGGGACAGGGAAAAAATGGATTGTAACAGCTTCTGTGGGCCACGAAAAAGCAGACAGTAAAATGTCCGGATGGAGGCTGATAACAGTAAAATGCTCCAGGACCTGTCGGGAGTTTTAGTTGGCCACCCCAATCTCTCTGGCACGGGTGGCGGTGGGCCAAGTGAGCTGTATCCACCCACCCCTCACTCCAACTCCAACCCCATCTTTTGATTTACGAGAACTACGGGAGCAGGAGTGAAAAGAGCACAGGACTTGCCGGCGCATAAATCACTATCATCACAATGACTACAGCATAATAAAACACCCCAAACCTAACCCTATAGTCATGAGAGAGAGAGAGAGAGAGAGAGAGAGAGAGAGAGAGAGAGAGAGAGAGAGAGAGAGAAGCAACATAGGCAGGCAGAGAGAGAGAGAGCGATGGGGAGAGAGAGAGAGAGAAACAGCAAGCTAGAGAGAGCAAGGACGAAATTGAGAACACAACAGGCAGACGGACAGAGAGAGAGGGGGAGAGGCAAGGAGCGAATGAGAGAGCAAGAGAGTCAGGGAATCAGAGAAGAAGGAAATGAGAGAGGGAACGAGGAATTCGACAGAAATGAGGAAAAGCCAAAAAAATGTCCGAAAACGGAGAAGTGTGTGAACGCAGACTGAGGAGCAGGGTGACCCAAGAAAGCAGCAGTGAGGCCATTCGTCACGCGGGCGGGTAGGCGGGCAGTCGGGCAATCAATGGGACAGAGATATGGCCCTGCATTACCCCCTGCGGCGGCTTTTTGCAGTGATGCGCGGTGGGATGTCTGGCATCCATGGCAGACGCTCTGATGTGGCTTAGACGCGGTAGGCCACGGAGGTGGACATTTGCCTCTGATGGTGGGTGACACATGGCATCACCGCAGGGGCAGCATAGCCAGACGTTTCCAGTGCAGTGAAAGAATATCATTTTGGAGGCTGGTTATTAGCACTAACTAATGAGCTTGTGTACATGCACTTCGTTCCAAAATATGAGGCTTTCCACAGTTTTAATCTAAGATGGGATATGGTGTTTATTTGAACACAGAGTGTTACTAATATACCACTTTACACGAAAATCTAGCTTGCAAACATCATGCGCATAAACACTCTCTGTGTGAAAGGGCCCTTGGCCATGCTAAAAATGGAGGGACCAAATGACAATGATAACAATTTATGAACTCCCTCTTATCCCCTTATATTACCATGCTGTAAGTATATCACATAAGTGAGTACACCGCTCACATTTGAGCAGATATTTAAGTGTATCTTTTCATTCCACAACAATGAGAAAATGACACTTGAGCACAAAGTAGCCTCGGTGCAGCTTATATAATCGTGTAAATTTATTTTTCTCCTAAAAAAAACCCCAAATACAGCCATTAATAGCTAAACCCTGGCCACAAAAGTGAGTACACCCCTTAGAGAAAGTTCCTGTAGTGTCAATATTTTGAACACTCTCCTGCGACCCAGTTTCCGGAGGGAGGGGACCATGCTTTGCTCCAGTATTTCACAGTACATGCTGGAGCTCATGATTCCCTTAATAAAACACAATTCCCCAACACCAGCTGCACTCATGCAGTCTCAAACCATGATATTCCCACCACCATGCTTGCCGTTGGCAAGAGACAAATATATTTGTGCTCCTCGTCTGGATGCCGCCACACATGTTGATATATCTGTTCCAAAGAAATTTATCTTGGTCTCATCAGACCAAGTCATGTCAACAAAGGACATGGCTGACTGGAACCACGCATACGCATGAACGGCGTGACGTTTTCCATGTGTGTTACACCCTTTTATGGGGGAAAACAGCCAATGCAAGTCAATTGGTGGTGTTGGGAAAGAATAAACGAAAGACAAGGACCTGTAGACTAGCGCAACATGCCGAAAACGTGTTGTGTTGCCGGCTGCTCAAATAATAGAGCCAGACAGCCGTGGTTGAAGCATGTACTGTGTTCATTTAGGCTAGCCGATGTGTTACTTAAGTTAATGAGATATTCCGTTTGCTTTCCCCCACAAAGGGGCGTAATGCACATTAATGAGCAAAGTACCCGGATGGCGGTTCATGCGTATAGCTTCAGCAAACTGGAGGAATTAACCTTTAATCAGAATTCAAGTGAGTTAATTCGGAATTAAATGTATCATGTACATGTAGCAACAGTGAGAGCTACACTACAAATTGAACACACCTGCTCCCTATTCACACCTGAGATCTATTAACACTAACGAGTCACATACCATTTTGGAGTGAAAAATTACAAGAAATGCTTTTTTTTGGACATTTAGGAGTGTGGTGTCTTTGGGGTGTACTCACTTTTGTTGCTGGTTGTTTAGACATTAATGGCTGTAAAATGAATTCTACCATGAAGACTCGAGAGGCAAATGAACGTTATTAACATTTATTGAACAATAGACATGATACAAAAATGCATGAATCCGTTTGGCGAACAATTTACACTTGATATAAAATGCATGAATCTGTTTGGCGAAGGTTCCCGTCTTCGCGTTGAACTCCAGGGTAGGACGGCATATCCTCCAGCGGAGATGGAGGCGGACGTAGCCTGCCCATTAACAGATGGGAACCACTGGTGACGGTGGACGGAGGGGTGGTGGTGGCTTCAAAGTCGGCTTAACTGGAAAGCAGAGATCAGAATACTCATGAACGGCGTGACGTTTTCCATGTGCGTTACGCCCATTTGTGGGGGAAAACAACACATGCAAGTCAATTGGTGATGTTGGGGATTAATAAACGAAAGATACGGACCTGTAGACTAGCGTTGTTCACGCGCAACATGCCGAAAACGTGTTCCGTTGCCGGTTGTTCAAATAATATAGCCAAACAGCCGTGGCTGAAGCATGGAATGTATTCATTTAGGCTAGCCAATGTAGCATGTAAGTCAATGAGACATTCGGTTTGTTTTCACCCATAAAGGGGCGTAACGCAAATTTAAGAGCAAAGTACCCAGATGACCGTTCATGAGTATGAGTGACTGATTTTTAAACAAACGTGAATGCGATCCATTGGCTGAGAGGGAACGATGCCTGAGTGATGCGTAACGGGGAAATCCCCAATCTCGCGTTGTGATTGGTTGACGCATGTATGATCTGTCAAAAGGGAGATTGGATGGTTAGCCTAGTAAGTTTGACAGCCGAGAAATTCGAGTCTCCCTGGTAGAATTTACGCAAGCTCCCATTTACTTTGAGGAAAAAATAAATGTACATTGTTTAAGCTTTACACATGCTACTTTTCATTGTGTCTTCAGTGTTGTTCTATTGAACGCTATACTTAAATATCTGCACAAATGTGAGGGATGTACGCACTTGCGTGATATATGTTCACACTGCTAGATGTTTTGGGCTGCTACCATACACCAATCCTCTGTGAGCCATTTTGGATGCCTGATTTTGTTAATCTACCTCTTCTATCCCCCATTCCCTTACTATAAGTGTCATGCATAGGTGAGTTGCAGTGGAGATAAATATTCTAACTGACTTTCTGGGAAATTAAACGATAAATGTTAAGTAAGGGTTAACGTTCGGCGAGAAGGTCGCTACCGTGGAATAGCAGCACGACAGAGAGAATCTTTAGACCCCGACGCGGAGTGCACTCTCTGAAGTGCTGCTATTCCACAAAGCGACCGACTCGCCGAAAGTTAACCCGCTTATTATATGGATATACTTAAATGATTCACACATGGCGGGGACATTTCTTTAGGCCTATTTAATGTTAAGATTGTTGCTGCGCAAAACAAAACAGTGCCGTTGTGGAACACCGCTAGGCAACAGCTAGGTAGCCAGGACAACAGGTGTTGTCTATCACAGCAGCTGATTAGAGTCTTGTTGAAAAGTCGCTTTAGCAGTGAAAAGTCGTGTTGCCATTGACAGCGGTCTGTTATAGACCAACCCGTCCGTTATCGAAAAATAACAGACGTGCGAACGTTGGGGAGCCCCGTTGAAATGAATGGAGCATTCGACCGATGACGTCACACCATATAATAACAAACAATAAACATGGTGGTGTTGCTGAAAACCCCATTTAACCTCACTTAACCGGTTGACTTCATGCAAAGTTTAGAGTGAGGTGCTGAGGACTTTTCAAACCGCAGTGTTTACAAAAGTGTCTCTATATTTTTTGAAGCAGAGACTCCTAAACAAGGAAAGAACATTTAGCTCGTTGCCTTTGGCTCTTCTTTTAGGGCAGGGATGTCAAACTCAAGCCCGGGGGCCAAATTTGGCCCGCGGGGCCATTTTATTTGGCCTGCGACATCATTTCAAATGTGTATTACAGTTACCCACATACACCATTAGTGTATAGCGTAACACGAGTTAAACATGAAATTTGCTGTGTCACAGGATGTGCAGACACATTTTAACTAACAAATATGATGGGAAAGAGTGTATGTGAAATTTAAACTGAAGAATGAACATGCATGCACTATTTTTGTCCATTTTTAAAAAGTAATGATTGAATTCGCCCCGCGACTTCGTTCCAGATTTTGATTTTGGCCCTCGGTCAATTTGAGTTTGACATCCCTGCTTTAGGTCCTTTTAAGCTCATCGTATGGCAACCTCCTCTATTTGCTGAGAAATGCAGACATTAACCACAAAAGCTAATCCTCTATTTCCTTTAAGAGTGTTTACAAATCAGTCACCAGCTTAAAACTTTAAAGATCTCTAAACACACACTCACGCAAGCCACAAGAACATGCCTGCATGCCCGCGCGTGCCCTTGCGCGCGCGCACACACACACACACACACACACACACACACACACACACACACACACACACACACACACACACACACAAACACAAACACAAAGGCTATGAATTAAGGCTACTTTCGTATGCGTGAAGCCCTCCAAGGTACTCTCAGAGCTGCAGTGGGCCCCAGGCGCTTCTGGAGTGAGCACTGTGTCTCCACTTTGCCTTATCACGCCCAGCATCTCCTCAACCACAGCTGAGCACCTATTGTATGGGATAGAGATAATCAAACAGGACACCAGGCACACGAATGGCAATCTATCAGTAGGCTACTGTAAACATGATTAGAGAAGCATCTCTTATCATTACCTTTGGGATGTTGTATAAAATGACCTGAATGAACAACTTACTTTTTTGATAAAAGTAGTGCATTTCGTTACTACAAAAAATTTGGTAACGTAATGCCGTTCTTTTTACAATGCGACAGGGCGTTACTTTTCCGTTTGGACACATTTAACTGCGACCCCCTCTTGGCCATGCACTCACAGGGAGCTATTTGGCTGAAGAGTAAATCCTCCCCTTCACCCAGTTTCGATGGTTTTGAAGACATTGAGGAGTACTGCTAAACTGTGTGTGCATCTATAAATAGGCCTACCAATGCAGGTGTGCTTCCATTCCGATACAAGTGCGGTTCGAAACATTTTCGTTTGTTTACATTTCTCGGAGCTCGCTACTTGCAGAGCTTGCACATCCTAAAGTTATCCTATTAATATAATATGTGGTGCCTGTTGCATTTTGACATAACCACACTGAACATCTGCTCATTGAACCATATCCCCTGTCTTAAATGAGGTTTGTTCCAATTTTGACACATATGCCAACCAGCAACCCTAGAAAACATGCCCTCTCACCATTTGTATACATGGGTTTATAAACACGGTGTTGTGAGGATGGGCAAGACACTGGCAGCCAAACAAATGTTTTGACCGACAGCGGTTTCCAACAATCAGAGGTTGAGTTGTGCACAGCCAGGGTCACGCAGCCATGGGAAAACAACATTTCAGAACCCATATATAGTCAGAGATACACCAGGCACATCATGCATCACATCATCTGTCCTGAATAGCCTACTCCTTATCTCCTCACACAACTGACACAAAAAGTTACTTTTCACAAGGGGTAACTAAGTAAAGTAAGGCACTACATTTTTGAATATGTAACGAGTATCACACACTACAGTACTTTTAAAAAGTAACTTCCCCATCACTGTCTATAATTAATACTATCTACGTGTACGGGATGGGGTATAGAAGAGGTAGATTTGTAAACACTCTTAAAGGAAATAGAGGATTAGCTTTTGTGGTTAAGGGGTTAACGTCTACATTTCTCAGCGAATAGATGCGGTTGCCATACGATGAGCTTAAAAGGCCCTAAAGGAAGAGCCAAAAGCAACGAGCTAAATGTTCTTACCTTGTTTAGGCGTCTCTGCTTCAAAAAATATAGAGACACTTTTGTAAACACTGCGGTTTGAAAAGTCCTCAACACCTCACTCTAAACTTTAGATGAAGTCAACCAGTTAAGTGAGGTTAAATGGGGTTTTCAGCAACACCACCATGTTTATTATATTGTCAGCCTGATCTCCAAAAATTCCGTGCTCCTGGACACGGATATTAGGGACACGAAATCTGTGTCCAGGAGCACGGATTTTGCCAAAATTCTGTGCTCCTGGACACGGAATTGTTTTCCGTGCTCCTGGACACGGATATTAGGGACACGAAATCTGTGTCCAGGAGCACGGATTTTGCCAAAATTCTGTGCTCCTGGACACGGAATTGTTTTCCGTGCTCCTGGACACGGAATTGTTTTCTGTGATGGGCACACGGAAGTGCTTTCTATAGGCTATTACCACAGCACTGTGTTAACTCTATCATTAGAAAATTAATACCAAATTCTAATCCTAAACAAAATAATGCTATAGCAATTTAAGTTGTGCCCTGACCAAAACATTCCCTAACCTTAACCTGTCATTAAAGACATATTTTTGAGAAATACCTTTTCCAGTTGGTTGCTAGGCTATCAAACTCATATAATGAATGAAATAAAACTAGCTGTGCCCAGACCAAAACAATCTCTAACCCTAACCTGTCAGTAAGAAATGTTTTTTTTTAGACAAAATATTTGAAATTAGAAAAATCCTGAGAAAACACAAGACTGTGGAAATAGCCTATAGAAAGCACTTCAAACAATTCCGTGTCCAGGAGCACGGAAAACAATTCCGTGTCCAGGAGCACGGAATTTTGGCAAAATCCGTGCTCCTGGACACGGATTTTGTGTCCTTAACATCCGTGTCCAGGAGCACGGAATTTTGGAGATCA
>NC_085870.1:30424394-30426894 GCF_034702125.1 Engraulis encrasicolus
CAATTTTGACACACATCTTACATTGGTCCTGAGCCACATATGGCCTCACACACTAAAGGACTCTTGTTGAAACAAATTTGTAAATCATTAATCATTATTCCCCTTTTAGCCTATTCATAGGGAAATGTTTTATTAGTATTATTATTATTATTAGGCCTACCTCCGCCACATAATGATGTGATTGAGTTTGCCTTCGTTGTCTTTGTTCATTACTGGGTGCACGGCTTAACTTACCACTAGAGGTCGCAAAATCTTTAATTATTTACCAGACATTGCCAATACACAGTAGGAAACAAGGACTCGCCACTCACGGGACTTGGCAGTTAACCAGTTGATCAGACACCACGAAAGCTCAAAAGAAACGGTTGTTCTTCCCTACCTTTTTCACCAAGTCAATATTTGGCAGTGCTCTGCTCTGCTCCTTGATATTCATTTTCTCATCATCATAAGGGCGACTGGAAATCGCCAGAATTTAATCCACAATGCTTGGCATTTTGCATAGCTCTCTAGCGTTCTTGCAAGATAGCCCTAACGAAAAGTAGGCAACTTCAACTTTTGAATTGGGAGATTAAAAAGGATAAGGACGTGCCACTATTAAGACTTTATTCGCAACACTAGGTTTACAAGAATATGTACACAAAACTGGAGTACACCGCAATGAATAGCTTCCCCACTGGTTACCACGACGAAACTTCTCAGTCAAATTAATAACATATCCGCATTTCGAAATGAAATCAACTACTGTAGCCTACTGACACGGGGTTCACCCAATCACAAGTCGGAGCTCCAGTCTCCGGTCCCTCCCCCCTCCTCTCTCTTCTCCATTCACTCCCATTGAGGCTCAGTCTCAAAATCAAAAAAATTTCACGGCAATAGCCAATGACCGTTTAGCATTTTGCCATTGAAAAAGCGTAATCCCACATGCCATTGAAGTCCATTGAGACTCGACTCGCTTGCGTTGTCATGAGCGGAAAAAAAAACTTGTGCGAGCCTCGGGATCTTATTACAGATTGGTTTCATTTCTAAGTTGAGCACATGCATTTTCTATGGAGCTGGGTCTGAAATAGCAATGTTATTAAGTCGTGTAAAGCATAAGTTTACATACTATTCTCCCTGATTTTGGACAGGAGGCGGCGCCTCCCTTGTACTCAAAGAGGAATCGCCTCTGATACACACTCTCCATCCGCAGTCCAGTCCACCTCCATCCTCACCCCCACCCACATCTGCACCATCACCCCTAACCACATACACCCGCCCCCCATGCCCCAAGAGAAGCCCGATGACTGGCTGTGTAGCCGGCCTCTTCCACCATCCTCTGCTCTCTGCCCTCTACTCTCTACTCAGCACCACCAGGGCCCATCCACACACACACTCAAGTCCCACAACAGCACCACAGGCTGCCATCATGTTTTTGCGTAAGTATCTCACGCTAGTGCATTCTGCGCGGTGGTGCAACGCAACAGTGAAGCACTTTCTTGCACTTTTGACACGTGATGACGAGGTTGCACAGTTTTCCCGCCGTGTGTGTGATTTTCATTTGCCACTGTGAATTTCTATTGCTAAATGCTAAATATATGCCCTGCGTTGGCCTGGTCAACACCATCCCTAAACATAGCCTGTCAGTAAAGCAACGTTTCTGCTGCTTTACCAAGAACAACGAAATAAAAAGGGATTGGTGAATTTGTTGCGAAATTGTGCCAAGACCAAAACCATCCCTAAACCTAACCTGTCACAGGGCGTTGTGGAGCACGCCTTAACTTGCAAAGGCATAGTGCACACATGCGACAGTGGTTCAAATCAGCGCGTCATCTTTACACTCTGTCATGCTGCCATGATGAGCAGTGTTGCCAGATTGGGCTGTTTCCCACCCACTTGGGCTGCTTAGGATGGCCGTGTGCGGGTAAAAATGGCATTTAGCAGAAAAACCCACCCAATTTTTGCAATAGAAATCAATAGAATTGGGCGGGATTTTGTGATTCTAGGCGGGTTTTGAGCAATTTTTGGGCTGGAAAATCATCAGCCTCATCTGGCAACCCTGATGATGAGCACCAAGAGTATGGGACTGATCAACTACCAGTAGTCTATTACCAGATAATCAGTGGTCTTTGATTGATAGTGAAAACAAATGATGGCGATGTACAGTAATTGCTAGTGGTTCTTTTTTACATCTAAATTTCATTAATGAGACCAGTTGAATTCATGATGATTTGTGCTGTTTGTTTCATTGACATCTGGTGGGAGGTGTGGGTCGTATGGAAATAGTGATTCCACTAGAAATTAATTGAATACGTTCAACATGCACATGGTAACGTGTGTGAGTGTGTGTGTTCAACATGGCATACCTGTATTCACTGTAATAATGTGAGAGATGCATTTGTTGGTGATGACGATTAGCTCATCACCAGGCTAATTGCAGAATCTAAACATCCAGGAAGAAGATACTCCATACTCAATACAGCCACAGCCTTTGCATGAAATGGAGGGTAGCTGTGCCTGTGGT
>NC_085870.1:30431894-30434394 GCF_034702125.1 Engraulis encrasicolus
CTCCCATTGGATCTCAATGAGCAGAGGGGCAATAATGAGACACACAAACCGTACACTGACACAGAGACACTGCAGAAACACACAGACAGAGAGAGAGAGAGAGGGGGGGGGGGCACAGTGGTAATGTGTACTTTTACTTACATAAATAGTAATAAAAAGGCAAAAAAAGCTTGAGTTTGGGGTCATGCTTCATTGAGCAGGAATGTTTTAGTTCCACAGTCAATGGAGAGAAAAGCAACGTGCTGAAAGCAAATCCTTCTTGCGTGTAAGGTGTGTTGTGTTGCGCATGTTGTTGCATTTTGTGTGCATGTGTAACGGAGGCCAGCTAGCAGAGTGTGGCGTGGAACGTTAGTAAACCTCCCTCCCAAAGCCTCATACAGTATCGTGCTGGGCTATTGGACTGGTCCTTTAGTCCAGCGGTATCGTGCTGTGACTCCCATTGGCGTGGTGGCAAGTTTGCGGCAGTAATACGTCGGGTTACACATGCACGCGTTCCTGCATGACTGTGTGTGTGTGTGTGTGTGTGTGTGTGTGTGTGTGTGTGTGTGTGTGTGTGTGTGTGTGTGTGTGTGTGTGTGTGTGTGTGTGTGTGTGTGTGTGTGAGAGAGAAAGAGAAAGAGAAATTGTGTGTGTGTGTGTGTGTGTGTGTGTGTGTGTGTGTGTGTGTGTGTGTGTGTGTGTGTGTGAGAGAGAGAGAGACAGAGAGAGAGAGAGAGAGAGAGAGAGAGAGAGAGAGAGAGAGAGAGAGAGAGGGGTGAGAGATAGTTTGTGTTTGTTTGATCATGTGGGTGGGTGTCTAAATGGCATATATCATATATCATATCATCACAGAATAGCAAACCAAAATGATGTGATGAAAACCATCCTGACAGTTTCATGATAAAAATCATCCGCAAACAGAACGCCTTTCCTAAACAAGTCATCATTCATTTTCCACAGGAAATGATCTTCAGGCAAAGCACTCCGCTTCAAATCCTTGGAGGGGCCTTTTTGGCTTTTCTGCAAGACAGAAAATATTTATCAGACACTGAATGTGAAATTAGATTAATTTATGTGGAAGACATGCTGTTAGGGCGGGAGGGGAAGTGAATTCTTGCTCTAGCGGTCAGGCAAGTAGGAGGTCCTGCAAATCCAATTTTCCCCAATTAGTTTGTTTTGGTCTGTAACACCCAATGCGATAATACAGCATCATACTGACAGTAGGCTAGATGCTACAGGGCCGAAGATTGATGAGTGAGAACAAAAAGCGAGATGAAAAGAGTGAAAAGTCTGCTTCAGCCAGGATTTGTTTGCTCCCACTTCTTTTTATTTTTCTGTGAACGGTTTCTACTTTTCTCTCTTTTTATCTGGCAATTCATTTGTTTACGTTTGGATGCGCACGCTTTTACCTACTACTACCGACTACTGAGAACAAGTCGCGAAAAAAGTCTGTATTCCCAATCACAGTATTACTTCAAAAAAGACACTTCAGGTGAAAATATCTTCAAGTCCCAAAACAAAATCCATTTGCTTACAATAACGTTTGTATGAACGAACAAGCCATGTCCCTGGGCTTACTGTGCCTATCAATTGCTTACATACACATTTTATACTTATAATAGTTCTTCCACGTCAGATCCCATATTTTCAGAACAACAATAAAAGCATAATTGAAAATAAACATGCACGCACGAACACAAGAGTGCAGAAACACACGCACGCACACATACACTTGCATACACATGCATACACTTGCACGCGCACACACACACACACACACACACACACACACACACACACACACACACACACACACACACACACACACACACACACACACACACACACGCACACTACACACACATCCAAAGCACAGATATAGAGCTATCAGCGTGACCTATCGCACCTCTGCCACCTGTCACGGCTGTGGGGCTGCTGCTATTTACACTAATTAGACTCCTCCGTTATGGAGGTGTCAGAGAGGGAGCAGGACTCTGACCCCAGGCCCACACCCATCAACTCATTACCCCATCCATCATGCAGCTCACCCCCACCCCCAACCTCCAACCCCCAAAATCTACCTCCAGGCCAAACACCAATGAACTTCTTAAATCAGAAGGGCCCGACGGATGACTAACGAGCCGATCCAAGCAGGTCTTGGGAGAGTGAAAGGGAGCTGACCCTGCAGAATAGGTCAGAATGGGTTCGTGACATACAGTACGTGATGCGGGACAGAGAGGTGGGGTGGGAGTAGCGGTAGGGGCAGGGACTGCTCCCATGTTACACTGGGACGGGATGTAACATTGGACTCCTCTCAACCAGATACGGTCTGTACAGTTAGTGGACAATTAAAGGGACACAGGTTTTTCAAGTTAATGAATTACCTCCACGAGTTTAAGCCAATGCTTAAATGAGTCATAATGTGTTTTTGTGGTCCACTGTCAGAAACTGACACATAGTATTTCATAAGAAACTAGAAATGCACTCAGAGAGTACAGACCTCCGCCAAGGAAGCTGTTAA
>NC_085870.1:30441894-30461894 GCF_034702125.1 Engraulis encrasicolus
GCAGGCCTGTGTGTGTGTGTGTGTGTGTGTGTGTGTGTGTGTGTGTGTGTGTGTGTGTGTGTGTGTGTGTGTGTGTGTGTGTGTGTGTGTGTGTGTGTGTGTGTGTGTGTGTGTGTGTGTGTGTGTGCGGGCGTGCATGCATGTGAGCATGCCTGCGTAGGAGCATACATGTGTGTGTGTGTATGTGCATCCCTGCGTGTGTGTGTGGTGGTAGGGGTGGTATGTACTGTAGTCAGAGTTAGTGTGGAGAGTGTGTATGTGTGAACAAGTGTTCATATTGCCATATATTAATTGGGAGCGGGCCAGCAGCAGTGTGGGATGAAAAAAAAGTAAAAGTCTCGCTCAAAGGCTCCCTACTGTGCAAACCTTTCAGCACCCAGTTTGCTTTCTGTGTTAAATACGGTATTGTCTGGGGCCCCAGCAGTGGCGGTTTACTGGGATATGCTCTGGAAGCGGATGATCTGATTAAAATCCAGAGCTACTATGCATTAACTGAAGACACACAGGACAAATACAGATTGGCCATGGATCGTATTCCCTACAGAAGGAAATTACACTCAAACGAAAGCGATATTTCATTATAAACACACACGCGCAGTGGAGGAGACCCGAGGAAAGAAAAAGAAAAAGAAAAAGAAAACTCGCTGTGGTTTAAAAATGGCGCGAGAAGTAATTGCACAACGGTATGTTTCAACCCTCTCCCGCCGCTTGGTAGCGCATATGTATCTTCAGTCCCCCCACTAACACACATAATCTCAATTTTCGTTTGTGTCTGCAAGCGCAGTGATCAGAGCGATGTGCACGCTGCGCGGTCCTCTTCTAATGCGTCTTTGTAGCGCAATTATCCTTCTAGTCTGTTCGCTGGAGTGAGGAAGGCAGAGCAGAGGAGAGCAGAGGAGACCAGAGTAGAGTAGAGCGGGGCAGCTTTGCCTCAAATTACTGGCTCTCAGAGCAGCATGCATAGAAATGCAGGAACCAGGCCGCAGCAGGGGGGGCCCCGTGCCAACACAAACAGAGCGGTGCCTTTCAAATTAGAGACGGTAAATGCATTTGACTCGGCGCCCTTCCACGGCCTCATGCGTGCAATTAATACTGGCCTGCTCGCCAGGGTTGCTTGCTTGTGCTCCAAACCCATAGGAGTATAGTTCACAGGAGACAGACGTGCCCGCCCTCTCTGCCCCCTCTGCCCCCACCACCACTGTCAGTATGCCCTCTTCAACCGATCCCCACAAAGAGTTAACCTATGCAGATGTGGATTAATGACTGATGTGTTGGATTTGTGCAATGTGGATTATGTGCAGTGGAATGCATATGTGCAGATTAACCCTATTCAGACTGGGCTTTTTTTGGCATTCCTGGGCCTGGGCGGGGGGCTCTTTTGACCCCCCCCTCATAACTCATGAACGGAATACGGTATGACCACCAAACTTTGGGGAGATGATCTACATATGGACATCTATGCATGACATCATTTTTGTGTCATTATCTGGTATTATGACGTCATTATGACATCATCTGTTTATAATGTCCAAAATCTCGCCATAATGTATTTTCCATCAAATGTAGGTAATGCACTTACATTTTAATGATTATATGCTTCAGACCACTTTAATGCTCACAACGTTGTCTGATGCTAATAGAAATAACAAAAAAATATGAAAAAGGAACAATGATGAGACTTAGATCAGTGATTTTCGGTCAGACATACCTGTCAGAAAACCGTTGCCATGGCAACGGCAAAAATGATAAACATAATCTTTTGGTACTAAACTGTAGCCAACGAAATTTTAGGAAAAGTCACCAAGTTTCGTAGACATAGCTTAAGTCGTTAAGGAATTACACGACATCAAAGTTGGTGCGGGCACTTTTAGCCCCCCCCCAGTCTGGATAGGGTTAAGGAGTGATATGTTGGATATGTGCATTGTGTGTGTGCGCCAATGTGTTGGACACCTTAATTTTCCCACTGGGTTTAATGACTTTTATTTACGGCACTCTGCTCTACTTCAGCCTGTCTATTAAGCAGGACTCCCCTCCAGCCCTTAGGCCAACTCCCCAGTCCACCCGTGGGTACAGCAACACCTTATGCTGCGCACACGATGCAATCATGAAGCATTGCCAGTGAGGTCCAGCCTTAAAAATATGTGATTCACTACTACTCAAAAAATGTTCATTACTACCACTACTACTAAGAAGAAGAAGAAGAAGAAAAAGAAGAAGAAGAAGAAAGAGAAGAAAGAGAAGAGAAAGAAGGAAAAAAAGAGAAAGAAGAAGACAAGAAGAAGAATTCATGTGATATCCTCATCGGAGCAGAGATGTGAAGTTGGTTTTCCTTGAGGTACCTGGCAGCTTGAGGGGCTGAGGTTCTATTTGGATGCCAATGTACAGTAGCCATAGTTTATTATTTATAGGGTTGTCATTATAATGGGATGTCCTATACATCTCCTACTAATCTGTTTATGCCAGTGTGAAGTGAAGGGTAATAACTCTGATTTTCAATGCACATAGACCGTAAACACAGAAGTGTTGTTGTTCCATCGCTGTTTTTTCCCTGTTCTGAGCATTCAGTCCCTTTTCTGAGTTGTCTGCAGTGTTTTGGAGTCCCTCTTACCATTTTTTAATGCTTTTTGCTGTCTGCGTTATTTGGCTAATTTGGATTTTCTCTCAATTGGCATTAGGCCTACAAAGGTTGTGCATGTCCAAATATGTTCGTCCAAATAATGTTTTTCGATGCATCTCACTTAAGTGGTTAGGGGTTTTCAAAGGCATTCTCTAACTCTAATTCTGTAAGTTTGAATGCAATATATATCTTCTGTCATTTTATTTACCATTTTGTGAATGAAAGAAAAAAGTATGTATTTACAAAATGCTACAGAGGCCATGTTTTACTGCAAAAAATGTTGTGGAATACCAGTGAATACCCCTGCACACTTTTTGAGTTGCACAGTCTTAAAAACAAATGTTAAGGGTGGTTTTAAGAACATATTTGGACATGCCCATAGACAGCCATTCTAAAGCCGGTTGAGACAAAATCCAAATTAGCCAAATAACAGAGAGAGCAGCAAACATAAAATAAATGGTGAGGGGGACTCTCAAACATTGCAAACAACTCAGACAAGGGGCCTAATGTTCAAATAGTGCACTTGTCCTTTAATCACTGTGAGCTAGGCCCTACATGCTTTGTATGATTCTGTGCTATACAGGTAGAATTATTATTTTTATTATTATTAACTGAATAAAGAAGATCTTGGGATGCATCAGGTTACATTGTTGGTGAAGCAGCGCAGAGTTTTCAGTGTGGGTACATGGTCGTTGCTGGCAAGACTTTCAAAGAGTTTTCAAAGAGTTTGTCAACATCACTCTTAAGGCGAATTAAAACCCATCTCCAAACATTTATCTCTGGGTAGAGGAGATGGGAGTAATCAAATTCCAAGCTTAACCCAATTTATGAGTTGCTGCTATGATGGACCTGATCGAACACATAACAGTATAGAGGGAGACAACATTTCACAGTCCATAAGATCTACAGTGCTTTATGAATGACAAGGAAATAATCACAAAAGGGAACGTGCTAGTAAAAACAGCATATGATACTGTGCTAATGGATGCAATGTTTTTTTCCCCTCCCCTGAGCAAGTCGCGTGGCCACACATGTCCACAAAGGTTGGGCTATACTGTACACAGAATAGTATAGGCCCTTTGGCAAACTAATGGTCAGTCACTGATGTGAAGGTCAATGGTAAACTAATCAGGCAATGGAAGGCACAGGAAGTAATTGAGTTAGTGCTCTCTGAGTCTTCTTGGAGGACTTTCATTCCTCACCCTAGCTGTCAAAAAGACTAACATGTCAGCAGGCTATTTGCCTGGCCAGTTTACTGTATACCCCATGGCAGAGCTGTTGGACCACAGAATCAAGCACACCAAATATTGGGCTGCTGATGGAGATCGCACACATGGATGCTGATGCAATAGTGTACTTTTATTGCATGTTTAGAAAATAAATAAAAGTGCTACCCAAGTAAGTGCAAACGTTTCGGTCAGTCAGACCATCCTCATGACTGAATGCATCCTTGCTCCTTCACCTATAACTTACGCACCCAGGGAGACAGGTAGGGGGGCAAAGGGGTCAGTTGTCCTGGGCCCAACTAGATAAAGGCCCCATAATTGTGTCTTTATTATATATTGAGTGAGGGGCCCTTTCAGATTACTTTGTCCTGGGCCCAGCAAAAGCTGTCAGTGGCCCAGCGGTGGGAAGAGGAAAGGCGCGGTACCTCCATTGGACAGAACAACAGCTGAGGCAGAGAAATATGTTGGCCTGTGGTTGGTTAGGACGTAATGAAAGCATTGCATACAACAGAGTGACACAGATAGACAACTGGTAATGAGGGATGTGCAGGGAAATTCCCCTGTCAATCAGGCAACTCAAAAAACTAGTCCTGTAGCCTCTTAGTGCAGATGGGGCTGTCGACAGACCTACTCTCTCTTTGCTGAAAACACTACAACACAACATGATAATAACATAGCCTATAACAATGCGGAGTCTAAGTAACCGATTTGGTCATTATTGCCATTTTGGTGCCATAAGGTTATAACAGAGGCTCTGCTGTCTGTGGGCCTGCTACTGGCATTAAAATAGCAACCCACATGTTTGATTGGAAGTTGAAAAAGAGACAACATGCTACATTTTCTGCAGTTTTTGTCCCTCATGTTTTTGTGCGGAGCAGTAGCCTAAAGAGCAAACTAGGTAGGTGCAAATAGTCATTAGACTCCGAAGCAACATTATGATACAAAAACTAAGTTGCGTAAAACTTTTTTCTGCTATCCATCCTCTGCTTTTGAAATTTTAAGTTTGAACTTTTGGCGTAAGAACTTTGAGACATTACTGTAACTGTGTGCAAGGTCATAGGCCTAAGTCTTACTTGTAATTTAGCCTATACTAGGCCTATGGAGATTTTCAACTGGAAATATCAAAAGATTGCATGTAAAATGCCAAGTAACTTTACTGAATGCAACATATGCGTCTAATATAACTAAATAATATTTTATATGACTCAGAGTACAGCAGATTCAGGAGAAAAATGCCAGTTGCATAATGATGTTATTGTTAGGTTAGGAGAAAGTCCCTAAAAGTACTGCAATGACGATGATAGCTACATAGCGCCATCTAGTGGTACAAAAGAGGGATGTTTTGATTACCTGACCGCATCAGTAGGGGGCGCTGAAGAAAAACTGTGAAGAAAATCTAGGCATTCGCTCTTGCTTCATCTCGTTGATTGTTTACAGTCGTTTGTCCTGAAGTTAGCATTTCTGTGTACAACTTCATACCATTAAAAACTTGCCTTCAAAAGTTCAAAGTAAGTCGTCAAAATGGGATGTGATGGAGGAACTATTCCCAAAAGACACGAGTTGGTCAAGGGGCCCAAGAAGATTGAAAAGGTAGGCGCTGTCGAGAACTGTCAAAATGCTATCGTTGGTTAGCTAGTATAGCTTGTTGCAGCTGGTGTAAAATAAGGTTTCAGTGAAAAACGGACTATCAATACAAAACTGTATATTACGAAGTCAACATGTAAAGAGTACCCACCACTGTCAAAGTTGTTGTAGAGACGCAATGCTCATTTTCCCTACTGGTAACCAAGCTGTATCCCTACGTACTTTGCTTAGCTGCTAGTCGCTATCATTTTAGACATGTCTGTCTTCCTTGCCCACCTTCATAATAACATAATACGACACACCTTTATGTATTTTCTCAGGTTGACAAGAATGCTGAACTAGCTGCTCGATGGAAGTACTGTGCATTGAGTCAGGAGAAACTGCGTCGCCCCATTGTGGCTTGTGATTTAGGAAGGTGAGTCACGTAGGTTACTGTATCGTTTTCACGCAATTAATTTCAAACCATGTCCAAAGAGGAAATAATGGCTTCCTTATATGCTTTGACTGTTATTTTTAAGGGTTCCCACTTCCCTTATGGGTCGGTCAATTATTGTAAGTAAACTATGCGCAATAAATGCAGGCCTACGGACAAACGGACAAACTGATAGGGTCTGTTCGTGATTTATTAATGAAGTGTGAGTTTGCATTGTTTTTTGTTGTTTATTTAAAGGTAGGCTATGTAGAGCAATGCCATCTGCCCTTGCCATTGGTACTCAATTCACTGTCAATATAGAGGGTAAAGAAATTCGCTACAGCCATTCTTTCTGTGGCAATCTTGTTCTTCACCAATACTTCACTACACCTGTCAGGTTGTCCAAGTAGGACAAATTGCCTATATTGGGCAAAAAAATGGGGATGTCAGTGGTACGTGGAATTTCGCCTAATTTGCCATTTTTGGGAAAATGTGTCCTGGGGTGTGACATCATTGGTGTGACATTTCTGTAAGATACAATACAATGATTAATATTCTGCACAAACATACCCCCAATGCTCTTTCTGCTTTAACCCCCACCCCACACACTCACAACTACCCACCCGCACCCCCACCCCCACCCACACACGCCTATGCATCGTACAGGCAGACAACTGTTATTTCACGGCATGGTTTCACTGTATTACTTGTAATAATTGTGTGAATGTGACAAATAAATCTCCTGGTATCCCTATATCATTGCATGATGCATGACAAATAAGTAAGGATTGAGATGACTAAGCATGTCACACCACAGGACATGAAGTCACACCACAGGATATTCACTGCATTGTGCTCATTTTAATCCTTTTGTATTCGTGACTGACCTCCAAGCTCATGTTAACTAGATAATGAAAAAAAAAAAAAGAAAAAAAAAAAAAGAAAAAAAAACTAGATAATGATATTGTGTTTAACCTTAAAGGACCAGTTCAGTCAATTTCAATATGCTGTTGTATTGCTCATGCTACCCTTGACTTGTCAGTACCCGGTGATGCCACATTTTTCGGCTAAACCCTTTCCGAGATATGAGCTATTCTAAATGGGGCAGCGTTTGTTTACATTTTTTTTTAAAAATGACATAGGCCTACTCCAAATATTTTCCCAAAAGGTACCGCTGTTTGCTAGTTGTCTGCTGATGTTGTATAAGCTTTCGGATGTTTTTGGGAATAAATAAAAATGTTTTTTTGAAATGTAAACAAAGCGCTTCCCCTATTACAATGACCAAGATCTCGGAAAAGGCTGAAGAAGAAGAAAAAAAAAACTCAGGTACTGACAAGTCCAGGGTAGTGTGAGCATTGCAACCCATGTTGAAATTTACTGAACTGGTCCTTTAATATGTGCTTTCACTCATTAAAAACTTTTTTTTCCTTCCATAAGAGCAGTCACACCACGGGACACCATACATGAACCTAAGCATTGTGTGACAGAAACATTGCAATATGTAGACAATATATTAAGAGGTTAATAGTCACCTTAAACTTCCATACCACTCTCCAATAACTGAGGTATAACTGGTTAGGAGCCTATCTGTAGCCTCTTACTGCAGCAGGGGTCGCCGGCGACCCTATTCACTTGCTGAAAATGCTGAACTACATCATAACAACATTGCTGTGACATTACAGAGAGCCATAGTGCTGTGCTAAGGGGTTAAGACCCTTGTAGTTGGCCTTGCAGCTGCCCGTCCACAAACCTGACTTAAATGTACGATTAAATGTACCACCACAGGAGGCAATTTGTGTTACGAAATTGAATTTGTAGTTAATATTACTGTATTGAGTTTTTTTCACATTAATATTTTTTAATATAAGGTTAATATTTATGCAATCATGCCAAAATATTTATAAAAAAATTCAAAATGTTGTTGGTTTATTTTATAGCTGTATGTATTCAAGGTTGTATTAATGTTACAGTTACACCACAGGACATTTGACATATAAACCTTTCCATAAATCTGAACAAAAATGTTTCTTCTCATCTAGGACTAATATGAAACATGATGTACCACATCTTCTTTCATTTACATATGTTTTCAAGAGGAAAAATATCAATTTTGTAGGTTTTTAACTAATGTTACGTAAAAACAGCCGCCCATGTATAATGTGTATTTCTTGTAGGTTTTACAACAAAGATGCCATGATCGAGTACCTCCTGGACAAGTCTGCTGAGAGACCAAACATTGAAGCAGCAGTACACATTCGAGGCATCAAGGTGGGTTTCAGAATGGTACCTTCCTTCACACGGCAACTCAACAGCTCACGAATGGGGCGTCATTGACTACTTTTAAAAGAAAAATTTTCTAGACCTGTGTTTCCCAACCTTTTTTGTGCTGCGTACCCCCTAAACCTTTTTGTCATTCCACGAGTTCCCCTTCACTCATGCTCTAGTTGTGTACTCTTTCTCAATCCAAATGTGTTTAAACCCCATATTTGTGATCATTCTTTTTTTCCCATGTGCACCCTGCAGTGTGCTCATGTGCCCCTTGAAGTATGGGTGACCCCTGGTTAGGAAAACTCTGCGCTTGACAACTAGACCTGATTAATTTCTGCTCTCTTGCTGATTTCCCCCCCTTACTTTCTCAACTGGAAAAGGATGTGAAGGAGCTGAATCTTACGGATAACCCAGCGTGGGAGGGGGAGAGGGCCAACTCTAAGGGCGACCGGTACGAGGACATGCACTGTGCTATGTTCATCTGCCCTGTGGTTGGATTGGAGATGAACGGCAAACACAAGTGAGTGAACCCCATTTACACACAAATAAATATAATAATCTCCCACCCCCTCTCTCTCTCTGTCACGTGCACACTCACACTCAAATGAATACCTCTCATCCTCTCCTTTTGATTGTGGTCTTGTGCATCCTTTGCACTCCATCTCTGTGGAGGAAACAGTAACATTTTCCAGCTGTCAACCTAGCCAGAGCAACTTTTCAGGGGCTTTCCCCCACTCAACATTCCGATTGCAAATGAGAAAATTACCTTTGAATTACATGTTGCATAGGAGAAGTAAGTAGTTGGAAATGGACCTGAAGACACACAAACACAACAACAACATCAACAAACATCAGAAAAATGTTGATGTCTGGAGCCTTGGGAACATCGATCTTGTATGCAGGCAACATCTTTTACACAGATTACACATCCACACATAATTTTAAATGGTTTCTTTTTTAAGAGCGTTATTAATTATCAGAAAGTACTTTTACATGAATATGACCTGTTCTTAAATCATTCATATTATGAGCCATTAGCATTGCATTATGGTCTTGCTGTTTTTGAAGAGGCCGGTGCAATATCCAGTCGGCTATGTTCTCTATTTCTGTTAGCAAAAATGAACTTTTGTCATGTCTGTCCTGGTATGGTTCCCTGTAGGTTCTGCTTTCTGAAGACATGTGGTTGTGTGTTCTCGGAACGTGCCTTGAAGGAGGTCAAGACTGAGATCTGCCATAAGGTAAGAGACTGGCAACATTTTACCTGCATCATCACTTTGAACACTTTGCATCATACGGCATGTGAATCAGTCACATATACAGTACAGTATAGGTGTATTAAGCAGCTGGTTTTCAGCTGGTAAACAGCCTATCGCTGGCTAGTGATTTCATATTCCCCACCAATTCCTGTTGATGTAACAAGTGAGATTTGACTTATCCATGTGTTTAAACTGAATTCAAAAATACAAACAAGAAAACCTTTTAAATAAAAATATCTTACCAAAGCCTACATCTTCATACACACTAAGGGCACACAAAAGCAAATTGGCAAAGAGATGCAAAGTCCTCCATTCCTTTTAGCCTGGTAAACCAGCGCCACCCGCTGGGCGCTGACATTTTTCAGCTGCGAGTGGGTCTGGCCTCGGATCTGAGAACGTTTTGAACACTGTGCCCTGAGTCTGGCAAAACCAATTACAACACAGAGATTTTTGAATCAAAGCGAGCAGGGTTTTGAGGGAGTGACGACGAAGCTTGCTACACCGTTGGGAAAGCACATCAACGCCAAAGATCACCGATTGGTCAGAGCGCCGGCACTGTTTGAAAAAACAACAGGTTGTTCTCATCAGCAATCGTCCTAGGTATCGTTCATTGGGGCCAGACTAAATTACTCCGGTCTCACATTTAGGCTGGTTTATCAGGCTACCATTCCTTCCTATGGAGGAAAGTGAAGAAGGGCAACAAAGTTGAAATAAGTGCATCTCTATACAAGTGAGGAGCAACTTTCACCACCAGCGGCCAATCAAATCAACAATACAGATGTTTTGATTTTTTTTGGATTTGCCGCTATCACCTGTTAAATGTTGAGTTGTTGGAAAGGAAGACCGATTTTCCTCACTTTATTTTGAAATTTGCTTCCATGTGTCCCCATTGTAAGGGCACAACTGGTATTCGAGGGAAATGTTGACCCACCCCAGTTCAATCAAATAGTTATTTCTCCTGTTCAAACATGAGCAGCTGACTAAGCTGTGGACCATAAAAGAAGACATAAGTGTTGCGGGAATATTACAGTTGCAAAACGCTGTTATCACACAATCTAAACAGAATATTCTGGAACTTGAATACCGACAATATTCCATTTCAAACCGTAATACTCCGTTCATGTAACGGCACTCGCTGAAGCAACCCTGATGGTTATCCTTTTCTATACTAACATTTCAGTTGCACAGAAATCATTTTACTATCTGTTGAACAGTATTACTAGATTTTACTATCTGTTTAACAGCCTGTCAAGGTAAATGGTCACATGCACAAGGAGTTTTGAGTGATGCATTACACAGAAAATCGGTGAGAGCTAGATAAAATGCACCTGTGTGTACAATCATCAGTCATTTGCATCAGTCATAGACTTGTTGTTTGCATGGCTTCTGCTGGCTTTACTTTGTGTATCAGAAGTGTTGTGTGCTTTGGTCTTTATGCAAATTTTAGTGGATGTTCAGGGTAGTATTGCTTTAATTAAAGGTTTTGAGACAGTGACTTGTATGTTCTCATGCATGTTCTGGTTTGATAACATGATGCCACAGAGGAGGCCTTTCGTGTCCCTTACTTGTGCTTGACTTAATTTACGGAAGGAAATGACACCAATTAGACTAATGTCTGTCTTTCCTGTGCAGTAACGCCTGAAAAAAAGAAAACAGTGCTTGGTGGCTTTCTATGAAATCAAGTAGCTTGTAGTAAGGCAAGGCAAGTTTATTTGTATAGCACATTTCATACACAGGTGCAACTCAATGTGCTTCACAAGATTAACAAATGCAAAAAAGAAAGGAAACATGGAAGAAAGAAGGAAATAAATTAGAGTCAAAGAACATTTAAAACATTAAGATAAAACATAAGGTAAAATGATAATAATAATAAAATACAAAAATAAAATAAACATAAAAAATTAAAAATAAGAATTTGAGCTAGGGGAAAGCATGTGAGAACAGCTTTGTCTTGAGTCTAGATTTAAAGCTATCAATAGTGGGTGCATTTTTTACGTCATCTGGAAGCTGGTTCCAAAGCTTTGAAGCATAGAAGCTAAAGGCTGCCTCTCCACACTTTGTTTTGACTTTTGAAGTAGTTGTTTCATGTGATAAAACTATATAATATTTGGAATTTAGATCCACATAAAATTAGAAGTGTTTTTGATTGCCTTTTTATTGTTGATTATTATTTCGTTGCATGTATCGGTCCAGGGTCATGCCACTTGTCACCATTTGAAGGCCAACCAGATGTGAAGTTTGCAGCTAGTGGACACCACTTTTATGCCTCAATGATATAAAAATCACACAATCTGGCAAGATCGTATGTGACCGGGCTGATTCTATTATTTTATTAACAAAAGCTGTTTAAACACAATCTCCCTAAATTTCCACAAGTCAGTGTTAAGGGGCTACCCTGCAGAACTGAGGCTTTCACCCGAAGGCTTTCACTGTAAAAAATAGCACAAATTAACCAGCTACCTCAGAATTCCAAATCCTTATTGCAAGTTGTGTGAAGCTTTGAATTGAAGATTTGTGTTAAAAAAAACACACACAATAATGAGGTGTGTCAATGGTAGTGTACTGTTTATCTAATGTACTGACCTCTCCATATCCTAACAGTCAGGTCTACAGAGCTGCATAAATATTTAAATTCAGTTTGACCAGGAGATGTTGTTAACATTGTTGAAATCTGTTGTCTTTTCACGTTTACTGTTTGCATCAAAAAGAACCAAAGTGAACAGGCAGCCAAGGTTGTTGAAGTTCACCCAGTTCACTTCACTGCAGGCAAATTGTGCTTAATTAGATCTTATTTTTGGCATGTTATTAACCTTGTAACAAATGTGTTTTGAAGGGGGAATGTACCATAGTATTTTCACCACAGGTGCTGAACAGCTCTTTTATTTTTAAATGGTTCATGGACAATATTCAGTCAGCAACATATTACCCATCACTTATCACCGTGCCTGTCAAACAACCAGGTATCATATTACACTTAGCCCAGTAAAAGCCGAGGTTTCACAAGAATTCTAGCTCATCATGAAGGCAATAAAAAGGCACATCATTTTTTCCTTGAAATGTTAATATGAAATGTAGAGAATGTCACATCCTTGCTTCCTCTATGCCTTAATAATATATGACTTGAGATGTTAATGTCTCACTATTATAATATTCATAGAGTAAAAAAATCCAAAAATGAGATTGACTAGGATCTCTGGCATTATCCTTGTTATCATTACCTGACTAGCAGCACCATTTTCACGCCAAAGTTCATGGTTCAGTTGAAAACATAGACGCTCAGTATTCAGCACCTCTTGCCACTCTCAACGTCTTTTGGTGATAAGTGAAGAATCTGTCACACACACACACACACACACACACACACACACACACACACACACACACACACACACACACACACACACACACACACACACACACACACACACACACACACACACACACACACACACACACACACACACACACACACACACAGTGATAACTGTTTAATGCCTGTCAGTGTGTCTTCATCTAGCAAACTAGAAGTCTTGTGTTGCAAAAGGCATCAAAAGCAAAAGGACTCCATCTAATGATCAATATTTTGATATGTTGAGTACTAGACTGTGGTGTGTGTTCGCTGTGGTGAGATGTGTTAATGCCTGCTATTTGGGTTTGTATTTGATTGTACAGCTGCATGGTCGATTATTGTTTTGTTTTGAACTTTATTGCCAGTCTGTTCTCTTCAAGCTGGGGGATACTGCATTTCTCCATACAGTACTGTCCATTAGTGGATGGTGGACATAACAATATGAGGATGTAAGTGATGGCTGAATGGTTGCTTACTTGCTGCTTAGAATTGCATGAATGAATAGCAGAAGTATTTTCCTGTCTCACCAAATCTCTGATGCAGACGGCGTTCTTCTATCAAATAGACAGCGCTCTTTCATGTAGGTGAATTATGCAGTTGCCAGAATGCCTGGTATATGAGTATGATTTTAGAAAAAAAAATATGCATACCTGATAAATCCATCATACTCATTGTCGCAAATGTGCATAATAATTACACCATTGCCATATTTTTTGGAGAGCACTTGCATATATGTGTATACTTCAAACACCACTACTGTGTGCTTCAAACATAACACACAAAGTACCTGGGTTTTGTTTTTTCAAGAAGTCAAAATAGTTCTTAATTTAAGCTTTGAAGGGTGAGTTTTTTTCTGTGTCTGTGTGTGCGTACGGTACCATACGGCCGTATAACAATACGCAAACCATGGCTAGTATGGCTCTCATGGACATACGTAAGATAACCTTCCTAGACTCCAGGCTGTCTGCCCGCCCAGCCTCTGCCCATCACCTGTCAGCTGGGTGTCGGGTATATACTGGCCAGTGATGTAAAGCAGGCACGTGTCAGGCAACAGCTTCTCTTGCCGATTGCAGAAGTGCACTCCAGCAGCACTGTAGCTGAAAGCTCTGCTACAAAGTGCAAAAAGCCATTGATGGCTGACATAAAGATGTGACCACTGCTTCATTTTATAGAGACTGCTACAACATGTAGAGTCCATTGCACAACGTTGTTAGTGAATGTTAAGTAAAACATGAAAAAATGTATTGCCGCTGGAAGGCTCAATCTTATGGTCAACAATTAAGCAAAGAACGCCAAAATATTTAATGTATATAAATATAATCAAAGATAAGGAGTGGAAGTTAAACATAGAAGGCCTTATATTATTTTAAAATGTTTATTATTATTATTTTATATATAATCATTTCATTTTTACAAAAAGCTCTGATCAGCTACTTATGTCATCCACAATTTAACAAAAGCAAGTGGCTCAGTAAAGCAGCCTACAGCAGCCACCACACACATTTCCAGATGTGACGTATTTAAGACTTTTAACATCAGTGAGTACAAGAGCTGCAATTTACTATTCATGGCAATTTGATAATCTCCACTTGTAGAGAGTTACTTGTGCACAATCCCTGGTGCTGAACAAAAAAATATGTATTTTTGGAAAAAAGGTTCGCACACTCCTTTTGGATTTTTTTCCTCTTTGAGTTATTTTTTCTTTTTATTCATTCATTGACAAGCATGATGACGTTTCGACTTCTCTGCGAATCTGAGGAAGACCGAGAGGTCGAAACGTCATCATGCTTGCCAATGAATGAATAAAAAGAAAAAATAACTTGAAGAGAAAAATCCAAAGGAGTGTGCAAACCTTTTTTCCAAAAATGTAATTATCTCCAGCAATGCAAATACAAACTTAAGCAGCATTTTTCTGCCCATAAATATTCAAGAATTAAGTTTGTGTTGCAAACAATGGATATTCAACTAAATTGATAATTGTACAGTATGAAACATTAAACAAACAAAATGTGACATAAATATAAGGTTGGTACAAATAAAAGACGAAGGACAAAGAGCAATGCAAGTGATATGCTGTTCTTCAACTCACATAATTACACACATTTCATTTTCAATTTACTTTATATATCATTTCATTTCCAATTTAATTTCAAATTCAATACTTTTGATTATACACAGATATTGTGCTATTTGCATGCTGTTTTTCACACATATGGTGGTTGTTGTGTGTGTGGGTTGAGGACAAGCTCCTGATCAGGTGTTATTTGGGTATAACAGCTTTGAGAGTTTGTTTGCATCATCTTGGTAGAGGCGTGAAACCACTGGTCTCTTAAGGGAGCCTGGACCTAATTGTAAACACGGCAGTCTCTCTAAAGATTAGCAGTTGACTGACTCGATAGGTCTTTGTCCTTAGCACAGTCCCACATTGGAATAGACTATTACTGCATGGGATGGTCTACATGATATGCTCAAGCCATATGTTCCTACCAGAGCGTTGCGTTCCTCCAATACCAACCGTTGAGCCTTGGCCTCTACTCACACAAGGCAACCCCAGTCCAAACGGTTTTCTGTCATTGTTTCTCAATGGTGGAATGAGCTACCAGTTGCTACAAGAGCAGGGTCATCCCTCTCAACCTTCAAGAAGCTAGTGAAGACTCACCTCTTCCGAGAAAGGTTCCTCTTCCCTGCTTAACACTCTAACATAACTAATTCTGCTCACCTTGTAGCCTTTAGTTTTTAGTCTCTTTCCTTAGTCTTAGTCTCTGAGGTCTTTCCTTAAGCCACTGCTATTAAAATCTCTTACAGTGTATGTACCTAACATCTTTATGTACCTAATTTGCTTTTAACATCCTTTAAAATCCTTTACGTATTTTTTCTTTATCACTGTGTTGGACATTGTTGTCAGTGTTGCAACTGTACACTGCGCCTAGATGTCTTGCTTATCTTCCAATTTGCCTTGTTACCTTCCTATTATTTAATGTTGCCTCTTACCTTGTGTTTGACAATGTTGTCAGTGTTGCAACTGTACACTGCACCTTGAGGTCTTGTTTACTTTTTGCTACTTTTAATGCATTGTAATCTTCTTTACTCTTTGTAGGACAATGCTATCAGTGTTGCAACTGTACACTGTGCCTTACCCTGTGCTTGTTTAAATTGCTCCTTGGAAGTTGATTTGAACAAAGGCGTCTGCTAAATACTAATGTAATGTAATGTAATGTAATGTAACATGGAAACAAAGACAATTTTAGATGGGGCTGATGGTCTTAATTTCAATTTCCCAATGGGGTGTCAACATGATTTATAATTCAGTCAGTTCTCATATTTGTAACAGTGGCCTTTTCTACTTAGGTCATAAATATAGTGCGGAGTAAATGCCTGTAAAAGTTGGAACACAACTTAAAAAATACAAAACAACATGTATTTACCTTTTACGAGCATATTAATTACTTTCACAAGTAATTGATGTTCAACAATATGCACAGCTAGCCCACATGAACAGTAAATAATTCTAAACATGTCCACTGTCACATCTAGGCCCTTTTCTGAGTTGTCTGCAATCCATTGGACTGGTACTCACTGATGTTTGGATGTTTGGATGTTTGCTTATGGCTCCATTAGTTGGCATTCCATTATTTTTGTCTCAACCTGCTTTGGAATGGCTGTCTATGGGCATGTCCATATCGGTCCTTAAAACCCTAAACATTCATTTTCAAAAATGTGCAACTCGCTGAGTGGTTTGTGGTGTTCACTGGTATCATCTAACAAGTTTGATAGCGAAATATGATGCCTTGTCTTTCATTTTGTAAATGAAAGAATAAATGGGATGGGCAAAACTTTTTTGTGTAATACCAGTGCTCTCTTGCATTTCAGACAACTTAGAAAATGGGCTAGATGTGGTAAATAGTGGACATATCCTTTCAAAACGGTGTCTGCATGGAATCATAATTTCCCCTTGGTCCGTTGTTGTACATCTGTATGTTTTTCATGAGCTGAACTGAGTGCGGTCGCTCCCTTTGGAAGGCTTTCCACAGCTCACTGTCTGTGAAGCGCTGATCCCCGTCAGCTACCTTGTGCACAGCGGGTTATTTGTCTGTCCTGCTGTGCGGTTCCAGTGTTGGCAGGTGTCCACCACCTCTGCCAGGTGCCACCCGGGCTGTATGGGCACTGCCGCTTGCCGTAGCACTTTCACACGGTGCCACTGTTCTAAACAATCCAGAGCTTCTGGAAAGGTTTCACTCTCAAATTTGTTGGCGAACATGCTCTGCTTGCTGATGACCCAGGGGATATCGTCTATTCCGTAGATACAGATCTCCCTGATGTAATGTCCTGAGAAAAGGAGCACATAACCTAGTGATTACACACACACACACACACACACACACAATAAGTCTGAGGCTAAAACCTGTTTTGTCAACTTTTACTGTTTGATGTCCTTCTGCCCTTGAAGTCTGATGATGATCATCTAGTATACTGTTGGTACTGTGCTTTTGAATATGGCCATAAATCATTATGCCCATTCTGATTATCATAGAGCTGCACAAGGAGAGCCATATTAAAATAACAAATTTGAATAATAAAATTTCATTTTTTTGCATAATCAGCCTAAATATACCCCATACTTCTATCCTCCCCCATAAAGCTCTAATAAGGCCAACAGTGATGTGGAAAAGTGGTACCTTTGCAGCCATTGTGTTCTGTCCCTTCTTGGTCCCGCCACTTTATGGCTCGAATGTTCCCCTCCCAACCTCCATAAATATGGCTTCCTGGCGCATCTTTGAATTAGAGCATTGACACAACTGTATTCAGTACAGGCCAACAGTTTGCACTCACCTTCTCATTCAATGCATTCTCTTTATTTTCTTGGCTATTTACAGTACATTTCAGATTCTCATAGAGGGCATGAACACATGTAGAATCGTGTGCTTAACAAAAAATATCAATATTAGCAGTTGTCCAACAGTGATGTCAGCTGTCTATCCACTTGACTTCTACACAAGTAGGTACACATTGCGGAACCAAAGCGAAACACATTGGTGTGCTGAATCAGCAGTTTTGTGAGCTGGATAGATGGTTATCCAGTGTTGAGATATTAATGGATTGGGCATTGATCCCTTGTGGATATCTTGCTGGTTGGCCAATTGACATTAAATCAATGTAAATTTGATTGAACTTGATTGAATTTGAAAAACTTTACTGCACTTCTTGAATTCCTATTATTCCGCAGCCAAACAGATATTTGTCTTCATGTCAGTGACTTCTTTGTTCTTTGTATTTTATAAATAAATAGACCTACTTATGCATGTACACACACACACACACACACACACACACACACACACACACACACACACACACACACACACACACACACACACACACACACACACACACACACACACACACACACACACACACACACACACACACAGTTCTCACTCACCGGTCAGGTGGTTGAGTGTGACCCAGTAGTGCTCATCTGGACTGAAGGTGTCCTCAGACCATTCCAGGAGGTCTCTGGCTATGGAACTCTCAAGTGCAAACTCCACAAACTCACGGGTGAGCGAGTAGTAAGCGGTGCCAAAGTAAATCTGGAGGTTTTGCGGCGGTGGTCCCTTCTTATAGCTCAGCTTGGTCATGTACGATCCCCGCGCCTCGTAACGAAACTCGGTGCGGTAGTGTTTGTCCTGTGGCTGCTTGACCCCAGGCGTCATGTTGCGGTCACGCCACTCCTTGCTCTGCATGTACCGCACCAGCTCCAGGTTGCTCTGGATGGGGAAGTCCTGCCCGCAGAGATTAATGACCTTCCTCCAGTGCACGGACGACTTGAGCAGGTCTCTCATGCAGTTGATGTCCGCCTGCAGCCGGGAGAAGCCGCCGTAAGTCACCTTCTCGCTCTGCGTGGCTATGAACACGTTGTGGAAGCATCCAGTCAGGAGCTCCACGCTCTTCCTGTAGCCAAGGGTAGCCTTCTGGTCCACGTGGATGCAGTAGACATTCTGTGGGGCGTAGATGGCCCTCAGCAACCTGGCAAACGTCTCCAGCTCTTTGTGTATTGTGATGACAAAGGCCAGCGGGTACTCTTCTTCCTCCTTGCTCAGAGTCTGGTTAATGAAGCGACAGTTGGACCATAAGTAAGAGCAGTTCAGTGTCGACGTCGAGGAGTAGCCATCCAAGTGACACTGGGCGCTCTGCCACTTGGCTGTTTCGTTCCTGCTGTGCCCCAGGACCTGACACTGCTGGGGAAAAGACCTGCGCGTGAAGAGGTGGCTCTGGGCGCGAGGCGTGTCGAACCCCGTGGCCTTCAGGTAGATGACGGAGCAGATGAAGATGCTTATCCCCAGGCAGAAGAGAAAGCTGCACTTGGTGTCCTCAAGCTGGGGCATGCTATCGCCAGCATTGGCCAGACGCAAAATGGACTCACTTCCTGTAGATCAGAGTAGAGAATAAATGAATGAATAAATGTAGCAATGGCAGGAGCAGAATGGGCTCACTTCCTGTTGAGTAGAGCAGACTTTTCACTTTTAAAATCCCTTTATTGAACCATTGCATGGTCTATACATCCACAAAAATGGTCAACACCCCCACCAAACCCCCGCCCACCCACCCTAACCCATTAAAATCAACCCACTACCAATGGAAACCTAGCCCACCACCTGTACTGACTGACCATACCCCCTTATCCACGCACCACTTCTTTACAAAACTATCAGTATTCCCTGTGACCTGATAGTAAGTGTACTCAACCGTAATCCTAGACTCAACTAGAGCTTTAAACATTAATTTTACCCGTCCCCTACAGTCCCCTCCTCTTCCAACTTATTACATTTCCAGATGGACAACTTTGCTCGTCTGATCAAAAAGTAGAGCAGGAGGAAATATACTTTATCGATGCCAAAGAAAAACAATGACAGGAGCATACTAATAATCCACAATGCACAGATCAAATACAGTATATTGCACACTTCCACATATATAGAAAAAAATCCTTTGCAAAAACAAGAAATCACTGCAAGGAAAGAAAGTGCCCAGTGATGGAAACGACTTCTTATTTCATTCTAACTGTAATAATTAATTGTAATAAGTAAATAATGACTTGTTAGTAATTCCAATGCCATTCAGGTTTCTTAGTGGGTTGCGAATATGTGACATGTACATACGTAGACCTGGTGCATCAAATGTGATCCAGAAATAGAAGGAATACTTGTGATCCTTCAGGTGTGGACAGGCGAGCTATGCTGTTGTCGTGAACCAGCCCAGCTAAACAATGTGTGGAAGTCAAACTAGTTAC
>NC_085870.1:30464394-30524394 GCF_034702125.1 Engraulis encrasicolus
ACATTAGTGAGGCTGCAAGTCCCCGGACAGGTGCTCCGTGGTGGTTGCGGTGCTGCCTCTGCTGCCGCTGCCGCCGCAACCACTGCAACTGCTTGATGGCTCCCTCAGCTTGCAGCCGTGCTGCTGTGTTGCTGTGTTGCCGTTAGTTTTTGCTGGTGACACGGACACTTAAAGATTTCAGCGCTGACAGCCGGGCATCTCTCTCTCTGTCGCAGTAGTAGTGGTGTGTGGCAGCGTCTGTTGCTGTTGCTGCTGCCCCTCCTAGTCCTCCTCCTGCTCCTGCTGCTGCTGCTGCTGCTACTATCTGTGTTTGTGGATGTGTGTTGCTGTCCTTCTCCTCCGCTCCCCGCCCCCCACTCCTTTTGCTCAGGAGCTGCTCTGCTTCCATTCCCCATGAGGGTGCATGGTAGAGTGAGGGCCAATCCAGCATAGCAACCACTCTGTCTCCTCCCACCCCTCAGCTGACTGTACTGACACTCCACCACCGCCACCACCACAACACACACTCGCGCTGCACAGCACTCTCTGGCAGTTTGTTTTAGACTCTTTCCCACTCACACTCTTTTTTTCCTCCACTCTCTCTATACCACTCTGTATTGACCTTCCTCATTTCCTCCTCCCTCCCTCCCTCCCTCCCTCCCTCGCTCTCTCTCTCTGTCCGACTCACTCCAGACTCCTTATCTTCAAAGTGTAACTCAGATATACTAAATGTTTTTTATCTGACCTCTGTATGTGAAGGGGTTGAACGCCGCCCTTTTTTTTTTCCTCGGACCGAAGTAAATCTGATCTCCCGTTGCGACCGCATGTGGATGGGCGGTTGCCGGCGTTTGCTGCCTGGGCAGCCGGAGAGATTAGTCCTCTTGTGTGCGCAGCCAACAGAGACGGAGGTCACATTCAGCTCGCCACGCCATACAATGGGTCCCCTGGTGGCGAATTAGTTTAGCTGCCTGTCTCTTTGTGTGTGTCCGTGCATGTCAGGAGGTGGAGGGGTTGGTGGGTGAGAGGGAATTGAAGTACAGTACAGAGTGACAATGAATGGAAAGCTTGTTCCTATGAAGGGTCGTTTTCCCTTTATCAAAACCGGACATTTCTGAGATTTTGAGACCTTTTGACTTTAAGGACCATCTGAAAAGTTAAGTTATTTTTGTCACCCAAATTATGGAATTTCCATATTTCTTATGTAAACTCTGTTACAACAGTTGTATCTCAAGTTCTTAGTACGAAAACTTGTTAAATGTGTAGTAAATGTGGAAAATTATTGTGAGTATCTTTTGAAATGAGCATTTAGCTGTCTGACTTGACAGTGAACAGGCAGGCTTTCTTGTCTGGGAAGACAACGAAACTAGAACAAAGGAGTAGGACAAAGTGCAAAGAATAAAGACTCATCAGCAGTTCTGAATGGAGAAGAGGCATATGAAGTGTGTGAAGTGTCATCATGACTTTTATACATTGTTCTCATTTTCTCTATTTGACTCAGGATGCACTTGTTACCACAGGTCAGACACCATCTGTCCTGACTCCTGATTTACAAACCCCAACTCCATAGAAGTTGGGACACAAGGTAAATTGTGAAAAATAACAAAATACTGCCATTTTCAAAAGGTCTGATTCTTACATTAGATGGAGAACGGAACAAAGAAAACACATCAGCCATCAAAACTGACCAAAATTATTGTTTTGGGTGATATTCATGGTTATGTAAAAACAACACGTCTCAAAAGAGTTGGGACGGGGACAGTAAAAGGCAGCAAATGTTGAGGAAGACTAAAAACAAAACAAAGGACAACACTTAACAGTTAATTACATTAACCAATGACGTGATTTTATATAAAAACAGTGTTGATTCCTATTTTGGACATGATTTCAACAGCTTAAATGGTGGGTGTATTCCTCATCATGTTTTGCAATGTTTTCCTTTCTGTAGTGCTTACAGTGTGACAGGTCTTGACCAGAAGCCTGCCATTTTATCACCTGCTGGTCCTTATGATGGAGGTAAACATCTTAAAACGTAGTAGAGAATGCAATTTGTCCTTACTATGTGGCAGTAATCGAAGATCTCCCTTCAAAATATAATGCATGAGTGGTTTTTCATGCCGTTTAAAACCCATTTACATCATTCAGCACTGTTTTAACTCTACAGGTGATCGAGAACAACTTAACCAATGCACAACTGCACCCCCATGCCATCATGGAGGCTGACTTTTGAAGTTAACACTAACACAAGTTGGATGGTCCATTTTCACTGTAGCACAGGATGTGCAAGACTCTATTATTTTCAAAAAGAATTGACTTCTGCAACTTCTGCTGACTTATGGAAGCAAAGCATGTCTTCTCTGTCTATTTTAAATAAGCTCGGGCGCGTAGGAGAATGTTAAACCCCTCTATCATTTGCACACATGAAACATCCTTAATATGGTCAATTTTCAATAGCTGTAATTCTTGGAGTGCTAGAGTGAGACTACAGCCAATATATATTTCATGTTGCCATGAACCCATACAATGATTTTAATGACAAAAATATGTCTTATATACACCCAATCAGGGTAAATCAAAGGAGATCCAAAAATGTATGTAATGACTATGATAATTATTCCCTCTGCATCTTTAATTCTCAGTGACTCTGCCTCTCTGTGATGGTCTTATACCTGGACACTCATATTGTCCATCAATGCAATTCATTTTGAAATGTTCTTCCTTGTTATTTTATCTTATTTGGATGTTTCTTACATTTCACTGATCCCCGTCCCAACTTATTTGAGACGTGTTGCAGTTATCAAATTAGAAATGAGTACATATGTCCCCCAAAACAATATTTTTTCTCGGTTTTAACACTTGATATGTTGTATTTTCACTATTCTCCATCTAATGAATGAATTGAATGATGTGGAAATGGTAGCATTTTGATTTTATTCACAGTTTACCAAACGTCCCAACTTCACCGGAGTTGGGGTTTGTAGTTTGGCAACCTCACACTTAACACCCTGTCAGGTTACACCCTGAGCAACGTTTTTGTTTGTTTACCATTCACTTAGTTTGTTGTTATATCTCAAACCTCCTCACTAATTTCAAGAGTTCAAGAGACTCATAGATTCAAGAGATATGTCAGTGTCTTCCAGTAATTTGTGGCACTGTTATTTCACGTGAATCTTTTAAAGGGACCATATCAGGAAGAGTAATCATCAGCTGACATGTAGCCAGGGATGACATAGACATACTGTATGATTAATTCTCTACAAATCCCAGCAAAAGGCCCATACATTTTGAACATGGGGCGTCCCATCCTTCTCATCTTGAAGGCTACGTCTACCTTCTGAAAAGCCTCTTGATCTCCTGTCGTCAGGCTCAGGGGGGCAGGGAAAGCTCAGCGAGCCGAGCTATTATGGGTGATTATTATGCCCATTGGGACCAGGAGCTTTACAAGCGATTCGAGTGACTCAACCCTCCAGTGGCTCTGTGATGAAAGCCTAGTGACAAAAGCAAGGTAGATCATGAGGGACTACTGCTCATTGCCTCTGTTTCCAGATCCTTCTCTCAGGCCGGTGATACACAGCCTCAGCAAAGAGCCATGGATCCTTTTGCTGTTTTTAATATACAACAGAAATGCCTGATCTTCTAAGTCAGGGATTTCAAACTCAGGCCAGGGGGCCAAATCTGTCCTGGAGTCATTTTATTCGGCCCACGAGATCATTTCAAATGTGTTACAGTTGGCCCACATACACCATCAATGTATTGCGTAACAAGACTTGAACATGGAATTTGAAATGCCACAGGATGTGTGTAGGCACATGTGTACCACGTGAAGGCGTGTTGGTTTGAGTTTGTCTAGGAAAGTGGTAATAACAGCGCAAGTTAGGATAATTTTGATGCAAAACTTTTCAATTTCAGTAACACTCAGTACCACTCATGCTGTGGACTTTATGGGGGGAAAAAGTAAGAGGGAAAAGTTAAAAGAATACCATAGATTGCAACAGGTGCAGCAACTGTTGGCTGCTACCTCGTACATTTTGTACCACTAATAAAAGAAATTCATTTTAAGATTCTTCACAAGATTTACCCTACAAATGTACATACAGTATTTCCAAATATACTGACTGGTGACAGGAACTGGTTCACTTCATGAAATAGATGTCTGTTTATACAGTGTATTTAAACTTCTGGTTTCAACTGTACTTGTGCTGATTCATTTTATAAACCCCTAAGCGCCTATGTTATAAACTTATTGTCACCAAAATTGTAATGACCAAGTCCTCAACTGTTACTTAAGACTCCCTGCATTGTCATAGCAATGTTGTTATTGCATTACATTACATTACATTACACTTAGCTGATGCTTTTTTTTATCCCAGGCGACTTGCAGTTTTATGTACAGGGAATAGTTTACAGTCCCTGGAGCAGTGTGGGGTTGGGTGCCTTGCTCAAGGGCACGTCAGCCATGGAGTGAGAAAGGGATTGGAAGGGTGGGATTCGAACCTGCTACCCTCTGATCTAAGGTCCATCTCCTCAACCACTAGTCCACGGCTGCCCTGTTATGGTGTAGTTGAATAGGCCCGTCGACAGGCCCAGCAAGAGGCGACAGGGTATCAAAAATGATCAAGAGAATACCTATGCAACCTTGTACTGCCATGTCCACCTCCACAGGTGTGCATTTACAATCCTAATATCAAGACACAGTGCATCATCGTTAACCATTTTTCCTCTTCTTTTCTTCATGCAGTGTGGAGATCCATTTGAAGAAGGCGATCTCATTACCCTGAATGGGACCAAAGAGGAGGTGGAGAAGCTGCAGCAGCGTATGGAGGAGAGGAGAGCCAAGGCCAAATCGGCAAAGGTAATCACCTGATATTGTATGATGCACCGTAAAATGATCTTTTCATACTTGCATCAACAGCCACGTTTACATGAGTGGTTCTCTTTTAAACTGATTATACAAACGGTTTACATGGACAGATTACTCTTTATCAGTTTTGTGAACATTCTAGTGCTCTGCTCTTCCCATGCAAGGTTGCAACGTTGATGCGTAACTGGAGGACCGAACAATATCTGTACTCCCTTTTCCACATAATGCACCGTCTGCCTTTTCTGCTCAACATGGGACCAGTATTGTATCGAACAGTTCAGAAAATATTGATGTACAAGCCCCCCAAAAAGATACGGGTACCTCCTGTGTAATAGAATTGGGGGGGGGGTTTCTAGAGACCGAGTTTCTAGAGACCGAAAGTGCCTTAGTGGAGTGCGTCATCACCAATTGCGTACATAACTTTCTGCCATGAGATTTCACCCCAGGTGGTTTAGCTGCTCTCTAAAATCAAAGCAGTTTCATTTTCTCGAAACTTGTGACCACAACCTCTCTCTATCTCTCTCTCTCTCTCTCTCTCTCTCTCTCTCTCTCTCTCTTCTCTCCTCTCTCTCTCTCTCTCTCTCTCTCTCTCTCTCTCTCTCTCTCTCTCTCTCTCTCTCTCCCCATTTCCTGTCATCGAACAGACAATCCCCTTCAGATTAAACACAGTGACTGACTGTCCCATCTTATTCATAACACCAACCACTGTATCAGCAGGGACATATGCAAGCAAACTTTCCAAATTGATCATCTGTTCCAAAGAGGCAAGCAAAGAGGGGCCAAGCAACGGGGGAAAATTCTAGACATGTAGTAATGAGGATCCAATCAAAGTATCAATCAAATCATAAACACATTAAACTGGTCTGATTAGCCGTAACGACCTGTTTGCCATTGAGCTGTCAGAATGGAACTCTGAATTTCACCTCATTCTATTTGCTATATTCTATATATAAGGATGGGGTAAAAACTCTTCACCAGATGAACCCCCTAACCTTCTGCTTTTCTTGCATAGGGGTTGATCGCAAGAGTGACTCAAACCTCCAGAATAACCCTACAAAACACTGATGAAATCAGGACAGATCATAAGGGATTAGAAACAGTTTCCATAATCTCTCTGAGTCGTCATGCATGCCCCCCAAAAGCCAGTGTGGAGTAAAAACAAATTCATTGATGGTAGTTGGTTGACCTTAACCCATTTTAGCCTGATGCTGTGTATATGTTGTTTGACCTTTGGCACCTGGAGTGACATACACTGCATTCCAGGCTCTTATGATTTGAGTTGAATGAACACATTGTAATACAAGATGAGGGTCTTAGCTTTTAAATGCAACTTATTTCGTGTTTTTATGTGCTTCGGAGGCTGAGATATTTATGTTTTAATAGGCAGAGTGCACCTTTTCCCAAAAAGGGCTTCTAGGCATTCAGCAGGAGTTTTTGGCAGGTGCCTTTGGATAAAATGGGTTAAGTGATTGAACATGAACCCGTCTCTGAAACCCAGACCATTCTCTTAATAACATCCTTCTTAACACATTGAGTACCGACGACGTAATAATGCGTTTTTCACGCCCATGCGTTGTATACCAAAACGTAAACATACGTTTTTGCATTTAAATATCATATTTTGAATCTACACCCTTCAATGGACAATATATGTGATTTTGGTAGCTCTGTGATGGACATAAATGACAACATTTGCAGTCCAAAGTTGTTTGATTGTTATGATGTTTGAGTGTTATGATTTGGATATTTTAATTTAACTTACCAAGATGTCTGGATGCCAACCCATGTCGCCTATCGCGCTGCCTGCATTGATTTCCCTAGTACGGTCACTGTAGCATGTGTTGTCTCTGACTTCACGCAATAGGTAAACACCAACCATTGTATAGTGCCTGGAGTATCTTGAACTTTCTGGACTTGCTAGACCTTTACCAGATCCTTGGATCCAAATGGCACCCGATATGTGATTGCAGTAATGCGCTCCGATTTGGACGTTTGATCGCCAAAAAGATAAGTTTCTGTGTCTTCCTGTATGTGAGAAGCCAGAAGCTAGCATGGCTACATATCATGATTCCCTGATTGTCGCTCCCAACGCAGGACGCTCCCCTGTCGGCTCGCTCCCACTAGCCAGACTATCGATCCGGGTGGGACTACACGTCCGGGAGTGATAGAAACACCTGGGACTACACGTCCGGGAGCGATCTCAGTTGGGAGTGTCCATCTGCCACCGCATATGATTCGGATCGGATGGGCTAGCCTACATCTAAGCATCATATCATTTGGATTTGTTGTCAATGTTGGGCTATTATTTCGGGAGTCATCGGGAGCTATTTTAGCAAATGTCTCACCCTCTGCATGTGTGCAAAGAGTTTGTGTTCAGTCCACGTGAAAAACGGGGATTTCAAAGGGCATCGATTGCTGGTGTCGTAGTGTGACAGAGCAGGAGGTGTGCTGCCGTATTCGTGAATCGTGCTATGTTGTTGCAGAGGGGTTGTTGTTTCCCTAGTAGCCTACGATCGGTAGCGTGTATTGTGTCTGACTTCACGCAATAGGTAAACACATAGACCATTGTATATCGTGCCAGGAGTATCTTGAACTTTCTGGGCTTGCTACCTAGACCTTTACCAGCTCCTTGGATCAAAATGGCACCCGAATTGTAATTGGAGTAATGCGCTCCGATTTAGAAGTTTGATCGCCAACCAGATAAGTTTATTTGATTATTCACCCCTATGTTGAACTGTCTTCCTGTATGTGAAAAGCCAGAAGCTAGCATAGATGGCTACATATGGATCGGATGGGCTACATCTAAGCATCATATCATTGGGATTTGTTGTCAATGTTGGGCTATTATTTCGGGAGTCATCGGGAAACTATTTTAGCAAAATGTCCGACCTTCTGCATGTGTGCAAAGAGCTTGTGTTCAGTCTGTGTGAAAAACGTGGATTTCGAAGGGCATTGATTGCCGGTGTCGTAGTGGTTTAGAGCAGGAGGCGTGTCTTGACGTGCAGGAAGATGTGTGTCAGAGCTAACCTTGCACCAAATTGTGATTAAAACCAACTCATCCCCTTTCAAACTCGTCACATTCTGAAGAAGCGCACCCTTCACAAAAACCTCAATATCTCCGATTGTAGCTGAATTCCATGGATACCCACTTCGGTTTAGCGTGGGTTTACTCGGCAATAAAAGCTCGTAGAGACACACAGTTTTCACCTACTAAGAGGGCAGCGTCTCCACTTTCAAACGAGTCATAACATATTTCAGTGGCCCTATCACATAATAAGCTGTGAGTCTACAAAAAAACGTAAAAAAAGGGCTTAGAACGCTGGTATTCTACGACATAATTCCGTGAGCACCGCCGGTATTCAATGTGTTAAGAGTGAATTACAGTCAACTAATTTGGAACAGGGAGAGAACTCTCCCATTCAGATTCAGAAAGGCTCGTTTTTCCTGACATTGGGCAATTAAAGGAGATAACGTTTTGACATTGGACCCTTGATTTCACATTATAACCTCATGTTCTACACACCCCTGTATGTTGTGTGTTATTTGGAACTCTACCGAATATATTTTGCCATGAAACGTCTTCCTATGGGCAATTTTTGTGTACGCTATCACTCATAACGTGTTGGTGTATTGCTTGCTTGGAAACTTCGTGGTTTCGCGGGTAATACCATTTTTGGAGTCATATCACGAACATACGCCTTTACCAGTCTTTCAAAAATGACTGTAGTCTCCAAAAAAACAATCCACCTATGCGTTATGAGTGGTAGCGTTCTGTAATGAATAAATTAAATGTTGTGCTTGCAAAAATGGCATATAGGAAGTCGTTTCATGTACATAACCAAATCGAATGTCTTCGGCAGAGCTCCAAATGACACACAGGGGTGAGTAGATTGCGATATTATAATGTGAAATTAAGGGCCCAATGTCAAAATCTGCTTTATCCTTTAACTTTGACAGTCCAAGTCTCAATAAACTAAGTAGTTAGAAGTAAAATAAAAACTGCAATGCAGCAGGTATAAAGAACCCTTGCATTCAACCCACATCATATCCTATCCTGTCAGTGGTAAATAGTACTTATAGTACTGTGTAGTGGTAGATAGTACGGTAGGCTACTTCTTCCTGAAATTCCTGAATTTCCCCCCAGGATCAATAAAGCTACTCTACTCTACTCTACTCTCCTCTACTCTACTCTAGTGCATGACAGTACCAGGCCTCACACACTCTATAACTCCTGCTCTCTTTTTGCGCAGTAGCTCAATGGTTGCAGAAATTAAAGAGTTAAGAGTCCCTTGGTGTTTGACATTGTGGGGCGGACAAGTGAATTGTTCAGAAAGTCTTGGCAAGGACCTTCGGAGCTGAGTTTACAACCATCGGTCGGTCCTATTGCAAACCTTGGATCACTGCACCACTGCTACCATTTTCAGCATTTTGTTATGTCACTTGATAGTGGGGCTTCCTCAGAAAGGAGGGGCCGAGATCAGCAGATTTCAAAGCCCACTTTCCCAGCTAATAGCCATTATCGATCCTTCCAGCATTCAGGGAAATTGCAGCAATGCCAGAAAGCTGTGCAAACCTTAGAGGGGTCTCTGTGCTGGGATCCGATCTTAATATCTGTTCTTGTGTATCTTGTGTAACTGGAATTGTATGTAAACATCTCATTGACCTGCCATGGCAAAAAAATCTTCCACCCAGGAAAAATTTCATAATCTGATTTACCCCTTCAATACAAGCACATTCTCACACTAAAGAGTGGCATTAGGCTCTGGAACACCATCTCAGAGACACCAAGGCATGCCCTCTCTGCCTGTAAGCAAAGTCTAGTATTAGTTTTTCTGCGCACGCACGCACGCACACACACACACACACACACAGTAAATATAACTACACAGCCACAAGCTTACAAGTGAAGAGTGTGGTCTATTGTTCAAGAAGTAATCAATGCTGTTATCTTGTCCTCAATTATTCATTGATCCTGGACCCCACTGGTTTAACACTTCACTCAATGTACATATTAGGGAATGTCTGTGCTACTGTCCATGGTTTAAAAATTAATCAGTCGTCAGTGTCGTTTGTATCCCGTCTTTTTTTTTCTTTCCTTCTTTTTGTTCTGTTTTCTTTTTTTAATTAAATATGAAATAATTGATACATGTTTTGAATTTCATTGTGCTATAGTACTGTAAGTAGTATTGACTTGATCAACTTGTGTCATCTGATATTGGAGCCATCTTAGGTTGTGTGTTTGCTACCATCGATCATGGCATGCTTACTAATTGCCATGACTTCTGTTTTGATCTCTTTTTAGAAATCCAAGAAGAGTAAAAGTGCTGAAACCGTGTCCAAGCCAGAGGACTCTGAAGGTAGGCTCTGAATTCTTTGATCTCTTTCGTGAATAGATTTAAAACCTTGTAAATTGTGAGGAACAAATGTGTTTTTTCCATGTCAAGGCCCCTTAACAATAAGTCTTTGATTAGAACGCCAAGTAGCTCTACTCTACTATGTACAGTGTAAGTGTCTTTGACGGCTACATAAAGTGCTTATAAAAAGTCTACACAAACCTGTTCAAATGCAAGGTGATGTAAAAAAAAAAAAAAAAAAGTCAGAAAGACAAATAATTTCTCAACTTTTTTTCATTTAGTCTGAACTATTATCCTATTATCCAATGGAAAAAACTGAAGGATTTAAAAGGGAAAAAATAGAAAATTAAAAACTTACCTTAACATGGTTGCATATATATGCACACCCTAAGTTAAACTAATACTTTGTTGCAGCATTTTTGGCTTTTATTACAGCACTCGGTTCTTTTTGGGCAAGAGTCTATCAGCATGCCACATGTTGATGTGGCAGTATTTGTCCACTCCTCTTTTCAAAAGCACTCAGAGTCTGACAGATCGCGAGTGTATGCCATCTCCTGTGCACAATTAATTCTGTATCTAGAGATCTACCAACTGCCAACATTTTGAAAAAGCTGCAATCAGTGCTTCTAATGTAGTGGCTGAACATTCTCTCAAATATTTGCTAAGCCTAATCAATAGAATCTGGTGGTAGCCATGTTACGGTTAATCATTAGTAATGTCTATTTGTCATTTTTCTCATAATTTTTTATGGGCCACCAATATTAAGCTCTTCGGTGATTGTGAGAGTCTCCCTCAGGGCCTTTCTCACAGTTCCATTAAGGTTTTTTTTTTTTCAGTAGTTAGTTGAGTCGTTAATGTATCGAAAAATATATATAGCATTACAGTACAGTGCTAGTTGTTACTAAACTAAACCAATTTAAATTGTTTTAAGTAGTATTTTTCAGGGCTCAGACATGTGTTGTGTGATGAATCATACTGGTCAAATGCAATTTCAAACTTCTGTGCTAACCCTGTTACATAGATTTTTGACAATAAAGTACACTTGACTTGACTTGACTAAATAAACTAATGTGGAAATGCTGCCACCAGTCTGTGTTCAGTAGAGCTGTATAGTGGTGTTTCTGTCATGCTTGAGTAAGGTTACCTGACTCTTGCTATCTGGTATGCCGTTCCGATATGTGAGGAAAGGGAACGCCCCCACATAATGTTAGATGATGTAAATCAGGTTATGAGGTGCCTTAACCATGTGCAATGCCGATTTCAGAACAGCAGGTGGCAGTGTAGTCATATAATTCCATAAGGGATGATGATGATGATGATGATGATGATGATGATGATAATGCATTTTATTTCAAAGTGTCTTTCAGATCACTCAATAACACTAACATCAGGTTAGCTAGCATGAAGCTGAAGTTATCCTCAGGCTTTCGTTTTGTTTTGGTTTGAAAGTGTTAGTTTCTATAAAATATCTGTCAGTTAAGATTGTCATTCATACATGTCCTAATTGCAAAAGACAGTTTTCTGTGCCTCTGAAATGGCAATTGGGAACCAAGACTGTATTTCTCTGGAACTGTTGAGGAGAAGCTGTGAGACTACGTTCCTCAACATGTAACCAAGGCTTATAATACATGAGTCAGCCATGGTCAGTGTGTGAACTGAAGTTCTTATTATAATGGCACAAGAGCTCGACAATTTGGTGTCAGTGAAGTTCATGGGATAAATCTGAAGGCAAAATAATTTGTGGCAGGTGAATGGTGGCACGCACAGCCCTTCTCCTCTGTTCGGAGTCAGACCCTACTCACATTTTTGCAGAGACTGCGTGGAACGCATTTGATTCATTTTCAATGGAATGCAGTCACGTCCTTGCAAAGGCTGTTGGGATTTCGGCTAGGCGACTATTGTAGGACTGTAGAGGCACGTCAAAAAGTTTTGCTCCCTCGAAACTAATGCAAATTGCTCACGGTGAACGCAATGCGTTATCCAATGAATGACGAGCACATGAAGATTTCCCATTGCGGCAACGGTTGTGTCTCGGTGCTCACACACAGTTTTATGATGGTTTATCACACGTTTGAATGTAAGATTTATAGACTACAACAAACTATGAATTGCAAGAACATTGTGTCTGGTTTCAAATGATAATGTGGGTGGTTGACGTGACACCTTGTTTTTTCGTACCATTGGTTAAAAACCTACAAAACTATTATTTTTCCTTCAAAAAACAAATGTGGAAGATGTGGTAAATTATGTTTCATATTATAGTACAGCGGATGGGACACACAAAAGGGCCTTATCGTGCACTTTTGAGTAAAAGCATGAAAATCGGTACACATATCCTTCTTGATATGCTGATTAATGTTAGCGTTGGAGGCGTTGCGAAAAATGCATCGTTTTCAAGATGGCCGCCAAATCCAATATGGCCAACCCATATTAATGAATCTACCTGATATTTGGTAGTAAAAGCATGAAAATCGGTACACATATCCTTCTTGATATGCTGATTAATATTAGCATTGGACATGTAGCGAAAAATGCATTGTTTTCAAGATGGCCGCCAAATCCAGTATGGCCGACCCATATTAATGAATCTACGTGACACTTGTTATTAAAAGCATGAAAATTGGTACATATATCCTTCTTGATATTAGCTATTAGCTATTAGCTATTACTAAGTCTGCATTTTATCACATAAAAAACGTCTCTAAATTTAGGGGCCTGATGTCTAAACATGATCTGGAAAAGCTAATACATGCCTTCATTTCTAGTAAAGTCGATTACTGTAACAGTCTGTTTACTGGCCTCCCAAGTAAGACCATTAAACAGCTTCAACTGGTACAAAATGCAGCTGCAAGGGTTCTTACAAAGACAAGGAAGTTTGACCACATTACTCCAATTTTAAGATCGCTGCATTGGCTCCCAGTAAGCTACAGAATTGATTTTAAGGCAATGCTACTTGTATTTAAATCATTAAATGGAATGGGACCCACATATCTACTGGACATGATTCAGCTGTATGCACCGACCAGGTCACTAAGGTCAACGGAGAAGAATTTGCTGGTGATTCCAAAAGTCAAAACAAAGTGTGGAGAGGCAGCCTTTAGCTTCTATGCTTCAAAGCTTTGGAACCAGCTTCCAGATGACGTAAAAAATGCACCCACTATTGATAGCTTTAAATCTAGACTCAAGACAAAGCTGTTCTCAGATGCTTTCTTAAATTATTGAATGAAAAGACGGTAAAATAAGAGAAGACAAAACCCTAACAATTCTAGACCCTATCAGGTAAACGGAAAAAAGGAGGCCAGACTCCTCTGTCGTCGAACAGTTAAAATCTGAAGACTGCGTATGTTTTTCAAGGTTTTATGTTTATTTATGTTTTATTTTATTATTATTTTTACCTTATGTTTTATCTTAATGTTTTAAATGTTTTTTTGACTCTAATTCATTTCCCTGTTTTCCTTTCATTTACATTTGTTAACTTTGTGAAGCACATTGAGTTGCACCTGTGTATGAAATGCGCTATATAAATAAACTTGCCTTGCCTTGCCTTGCCTTGATATGCTGATTAATATTAGCATTGGAGGCGTTCCGAAGAATTTAGCATTTTCAAGATGGCCGCCAAATCCAATATGGCCTACCCATATTAATGAATCTTCTTGATACCTGGTAGTAAAGGCAAGAAAATCGGTATACATCTCATTCTTGATATGCTGATAAATATTCCCATTGGAGGCATTGCTAAAAATGCTGTATTTTCAAGATGGCCGCCACATCCATTATGGCCAACCCATATTAATGAAGCTACCTGACAGTTTGTAGTAAAGGCATGGAAATTTGTGCACAGTTACTTTTTTATATCTTGATTGATAAAAGAACTCGATACTTTGCAAAAAAGTTTACATATCAAGATGGCCGACAAATCAAATATGGCAAACGCATTTTAATAAATCCTTCAGGCACTTTTAGTAAAACCACGGAAACTGGTCCATATTTAAGCTTACTTATTGATGTGCTCATTAATATTAGAAATTGAGGCATTGTGGGAAAAAACACATTTTCAAAATGGCCAACTAAGATAGTGTTTATAAGAAATTACATATTTTTCTAATAAAAAATATTTTGGCATTGTATATAATTAACACTCACAAAATACCATTGACAATGATTAAACATTATTGGCATGTTATCAAATGAATTGATGCATAAACGATTCTCTACTCTACTCTACTCTACTGCATACGTTATGGTTTTGCCCAAACTGTGTCTGCCACCACCACAATAGATTATGTTCTGTAATGTGATAACTTTAGAATAGGTGCAAGAGTTTGCACCACCACTTGTGTTCTACCACTCTATAATAGGTACATGAACTGATAAAGTGTTAAAGCCTTACACTTTGAAGATTGCTGTCTTTGTTTGCATTATAGGTTTTGTACAGATGGACAGATATGTATGAAATGTTCTGTGCTAATACTCTTCAATAGGTACACTGATTGCATTCTTGAGGCTTCAAATAGGTAATACGGCAGTAGCATTATGTACAAATCCAAGGCTTTTGAGGGGCTTGTGGGATGTACAGCACCTCTAGCGCTTAGTGATAACTGCATAGGCCTGGTACAAATTCCAAAAGGGCCAGGATTTCAAGATTGCTAGACAGAAAGTTCACTTGATTTGTTAATTCATGGACATTGTTATGATTGCTTACTTCAAAGAAACTAATAGTTGATGACTACTTCTAGCTGCACAAGGTTTTCAAACAAACTGCAATCCTGCACCCAATGCAAGTTGTATGGTATATCTTGCCTGGTTAACACAAGTTGATCTCACAAGTGAGAATCTGGTGGTTATACAATTTCTCATAGTAAAGTTGTGATTTACGATTGCCCATGGCAGTTTATAGGTTGTTAAGAATGTGGTATTTGGCATATGTTTAGCCCATATCCAATCATGTCAGTTGTATCTATTCAAACAAACTGCAGCCATCGCCTTTACACCCCTACTCATTCTCCTGATTGCACCCCAAGATCTGGTACCCTCACTGAGGGATGGAATCCATGCTACATTTCAGATCAGAACAATTGTGTAAAGTAGTAGGATTTCACAGGCTATGGTATATACTATGGCCAACATCAATCAAACTGCCAATAATGCCTAATTAAAAGATTGACAGAAACTTTGAATAAATGGTGAATGGCACAGTTGGAACATGATGGCCATCAAAAAGTCAACTCAGGGTATGTAAAATATAACTTGAGTGGAAAGTTTACATGTACAGTGTTAGGATTCATTTCTAGACCATGATAATGATGTGAAGATTTGGTGTGTGTGTGTGTGTGTGTGTGTGTGTGTGTGTGTGTGTGTGTGTGTGTGTGTGTGTGTGTGTGTGTGTGTGTGTGTGTGTGTGTGTGTGTGTGTGTGTGTGTGTGTGTGTGTGTGTGTGTGTGTGTGTGTGTGTGTGTGTGTGTGTGTGTCTCGCGTGACAACCAGTGCCGTACGGCAGTTTGCACACTGTGCACAGCTGGCGTGTGAATGTGTATGTATGCGTGTATGTCTTTTTTCAAAGCGCTTTGAGTAAACTTCATAGTTGTGATACTGTGCTACATAAATACACATTGCAATGTATTGTATTGTAATATGGGTCAGTCATATTTGATTTTTGTTCATGGCCCCTAATATGAATAAGCATCTAATGTAAAGAAGTAACTATGTGTACCAATTGTCATGCTTTTACCACAAATTACCAGGTAGTTAATATGGGCAGGCCATATTTGATTTGGCGGCCATCTTGAAAACAATGTTTTTTTCCCCCCGCGACGCCTCCAATGCTAATATTAATCAGCATATCAAGGACATGTGTACCGATTTTCATGCTTTTACCACCAAGTGTCAGGTAGATTCATTAATATGGGTTGGTCATATTGGATTTGGCGGCCATCTTGAAAACAATGTTTTTTTGTGTGACTCCTCCAATGCTAATGTTAATCAGCATATTAAGAAGGATATGTGGACCGATTTTCATGCTTTTACTACCAAGTCTCAGGTAGATTCATTAATATGGGTCGGTCTTATTGGATTTGGCGTCCATCTTGAAAACGATGAATTTTGCGCAACGCCTCCAACGCTAAACTTAATCAGCATATCAAGAAGGTACTGTGTACCGATTTTCATGTCTTTACTACCAAGTGTTAGGTAGATAGGTAGATTCATAAATACGAATTGGCCATATTGATTTTGGCGGCCATCTTGAAAACGATTAATTTTTCATGACGCCTCCAATGCTAATGTTAATCAGCATATCAAGAGGAATATGTGTACCAATTTTCATGCTTTTACTACAAAGTGTAAGGTAGATTCATTAATATGGGTCGGCCATATTGGATTTGGCGGCCATCTTGAAAACGTAGAATTTTTTGCGACGCCTCCAATGCTAATATTAATCAGCATATCAAGAAGGATATGTGTATCGATTTTCATGCTTTTACTCAAAAGTGCACGATCAAATCACCCATCCGCTGGACTATTAGTCTTAGATGAGAAGAAACATTTTTGTAAAGGTTTATATGTCAAATATCCTGCGGTGTGACTGTAACATTAATGAAATCTGGAATATAATATATATATAAATTAACCAACAACATTTTGAATAATGTGTGAAGCATTTGGCATGATTGCATAAATATAAACTTTATATTAAGATATGTGAGTTTGAAAAAAACTCAAGACAGTAATATTAACTACAAGTTCAATTTCGTAACACAAATTGCGTCCTGTGGGGCGACATGTATGTCAATGTTTGTGAACGGGCAGCTGCAAGGCCAACTACAAGGGTCTTATAGACTGGCTCCTAACCAGTCAGTACCTCAGTTATTAGAGAGTGCTGTGGACGTTTAAGGTGACTATTAACCTCTTAATATGTCTTCATATTACAATGTTTCTGTCACGGAATGCTTAGGTTCATTTTATGGTGTCCTGTGGTGTGACTGCTCTTATAGAAAGAAAAAAACGTTTTTTTTTATAAATGAAAACACATATTAAGATTAAACACAATATCATTATCAGGTTAGTATGAGCTCAGATGTCAGTCATGTAAACAAAAGGATTAAAATGGCCATAATGCAGTGAATTTCCTGTGGTGTGACTTCATTTTCCTGCGGTGTGACATGCCTATGAAATGTGTTGATGCAAGACACATTTTTCCAAAAATGGCAAAAAATTGGGCGAAATTCCATGGACCACTAAGTGCTGTATTTTTTTCCATCAATTTTTTCAGGAATTGGAATAACTTTTTTTTAAATTGTGTTACGCCCTTAAACGTCAACCACCCATGTACATTTTGACGACAATAACAACAATGTGAGGGCTATCAAATGTGTGAAGTAAACACATGTCCAAAGTTTGGTAAGGACAGACCTGGATGTTACTATCGCTAGTTATCCTGCTTAACCCATTTTGTCCTAAGCCCTTTTTGGGAAAGGGTGCCCTCTGCCTAAATCCTAAATATCCCAGCCTCCGAAGCACATGCAAACATGCAATAGGTTACATTTAAAAGCCAAGACCCACCTCTTGCATTATAATGTGTTCATTCAGCTCTAACATACCCTCATATTTAATGAAACAGCTCAAATCTCAAAATCCTGAAATCGATATACACTTGTAGAAACATTCCCCATTTAGTTTACTGGGCTACGCCCATGCATGTGCACTGAAAAATTGCATTCTGTCAACACAGGGAGGTGTGTAGCAGTGGCATACGTTGAACAGCAGCAAATACGTGAATAGTGCCTCCGTTTCTCCAGAATGGCCATAGATGAAATTCGGAGTCAACCGTTTTACTCTGTTTAAGTTACCCACGTGCTCCGGGTCACCTCAGCTGTCATTTGTCATGGCTTCACCTCTCTTCTGTTACAGTTTTTAACAAAGTAGGTATATGTGCATCCCACCAAGTGAGGCCAGGTACAGGGGAAAAGACAACTGTATCGAAGAGAGTGAGAGAGTGCCTGATGAAGACCCTGATGGGTTGAAAATGCAAGTAAACCGTATTGGTTGGGAGTTTCAGTGTGCAGACTTATACATCTCTCTCTCTCTCTCTCTCTCTCTCTCTCTCTCTCTCTCTCTCTCTCTCTCTCTCTCTCTCTCTCTCTCTCTCTCTCTCTCTCTCTCTCTCTCTCTCTCTCTCTCTCTCTCTCTCTCTCTCTCTCTCTCTCCTGTCACAGCCCCAGGACCCTCCAGCTCTGTCTCTGGTTCCTCCTCCAGCGTTGCTTCCTCCAGCTCTGCCTCCAGCTCTGCAGCCTCTGACCCCTCCTCCAAGGACACCAAAGCCTCATCCAGCTCTGCCATCGGAAGCAAGAGGTCTGTCCAGGAGATGACGGATAAGTCGGAGGTCTTCAAGTCCCTCTTCACCTCCCACAGCTCAGCCAAGCGTACCAAAGACCAGACGTCAAATTGGGTCACTCACACACCTTACCATTTTTAATCACTCACTCCTTTTTTTTTTTTCAAGGGAATACTTTTATAGTAGAATGTCTTTATTTAGCTTTGTGTTTCTGTTGGTTGTTTTAATTATCTCCCCTTTTTTTCTTTAAAATGGCTTCCACTCTCTATGTAAGTTGACGTCTTGAAAGCATGTTTTTCCCATAATGACATCGATAGAACTGTAGACATTTTCATCATATGTCCCAGTAATTTAGATATTTTTTTATTTTTTTTTTAAAGCTGTTGAGATTCTCAACCTTGTATTTCTGCGTTGCACTGCTGTTACATGAAAAAAATAAAGACAGTATGAGCAACACTTAACGTTAATGTTGCATTTATCCTTTAAAAAATGTTCCTCAGAGTATTGTTCTGTATCATGTTCATGCATCATAATATTATTGTGTTTCATCTCTGGAAGTTAAATTCAGTCCTTAACTGTGGTATGGATATACATTATAGTGTTAGGGTAGATCTAATACAACTCTGTAAACACTTTGGAAATTGTAATAAAGCAAATTCAAGGGATAAAATTATGATAAGTTACATTCTGTAGTCCCAACAAGTCTTTACTACATTGTTTTTCCCATCAGCAAATTTACTCACTGAAGAAAACAGTGACTCGACACAATGGATAATGAAATACGCACCATAAAGTTATGTGGGATAAAAAAGTTATGTGGAGTAGGTTATCTAAAAAAAAAAGTAGATTCTAGCTGATAAGGCAAAGCATTGGGCACAAGGTTATGAAAGCATGAAACTTTCTGAGTTTGTTCTTGCTAGCATGATGAATAACGTGAGGTGTGGAGGAGGCGTTGTCAGGTTGACCTTTGTGGTCACTTAAAGGTCACGTTGATGAAACTGACAGAAAACAACAAAGAGGATGAAATGGGGTGGATATGTATAGGAAGCATGAATAGGCAAGCATCTACAAGGACATAGGTACCATGTGTGACAGACATGGTGTCTTTCGTACACTTACAGTACGTTGACCATAGCCTACTGTCCTACAAAGCAAAAAGGCAGTAAAATGACATTAAAATCATGCTTTTGTCCAGTTTATGTAAACTATACATACGGCAGTTTTCTTTTTTTATATTAGCACTTTCTTTGCAGACCAATTGTTGTATTTAAATTTTAATATTTGTATATGTTTATCATTTTTCAACAGAGATGTATTTACTGCCTATTTGTAGGGCAGCACAGACCCACTGTGTGACCACCATGCCCCATGAGGTTGAGCCTGTTATCCTTTATCACAGTATGGCCGAGTTCAAACTACTTTTGTTCACATTACAGTATGTCAATAACATCTCTGCCAAATAAACATTTCACTAACCTCTTGCATTTTAAAGGTCACGAAGCTTCCATCCCAGGCATTGGGGACGATCTTTCCATTGTGTCACAGGCAGCACACTGACGACAGACGTGGCTGTTTACTCCTGCAGCCTGTCTGTCATGAACTGTGCACCTGTAGCCACAAGGGGGTGCACTTGTGCCACGTTATGTGTGCCATATTCGTTACTTAAGCCAGCACATGAGGGAATTTGTATTCCAGAGTGCATGATCCATCCATTAGCCTACCTGGGTATGTCATATCTTCAGAACTTGGTAAACCTTCTACAAGGAGTCACCCTGTGTTGGTTGAAAAATGGAGGCATCAAATCCCTCAAGTTTATGATTCACTCTTATGTGGATTGGTGACAATGCACATAGGCTATGCAGAAAAACACTGGCTCACATGTGGGGTGTTTAAAGAACAGCAGTGATGGACAAGTGTAGGCCCTATTCAGGTACTTCAATCCACTGCTCACTGCACAAATTATACAGGCCTATACCCGAGTGAAGAAAACATGCTTTCACTGGTTAGGTTTTTAGGGGAGGGCACCCCCTTCTGGTTTTGGGTTTTGATATCCACTTCTTCTACATACTTTTTAAAACATTGGGTTAATGAAATGCCATTGATGTTGCTTAAAATCTGAAAAATATCCCAACTCCTCATTTGCAGACAAATTGCACCCTGGGAACATTGCAGTAAGTAGGCTATCTTCCTCTGTGGCTGCCCTACAGATAGGAATTGTCAGCCATGGAAATAAAGACAGATGGACCATGTTATTAGTACTAGTGCTAATATAGACCACAGGTGTGTCTGAGAGGTGCCTGTGCCTCTTCTTACCCTGTACTCTACAGAATCAATTTTGGATTTTTAAAGGCTCAAACATCAGTAACTAGCCTAGCCGTTCCTTTTAATTGATAGCAAGAACAATAGGCCTAATATTGGTACTGTATATTAATAAATAATGAACTGATTTTCAACAAAATGTTTGCAATAAATGTAAATGAATGAGGAATACTATGTTTATAATGGTGCATATATAGACACAAAAAACGTACAGCTGCAATGCTGGATGAGTTTAACGTGGCTGCCGGACACTTCTACATACTATGGTTTTATCTCTTTTGCTCTTCGGAGGGCACATTTTCAGGACTGCTGAGGCTATGCTGTGTCTGCTGTTACCGTATTCCTTACTCCTTTACATATACCGTACTTACATTTGTAAATGTTTTGATTGTAATTAGTACTTAGATTTGTAATGTACCATTATTGTAACGTGTTCTTTAATAGTCTTTACGCAATATTCTATCTGGCCAAAGAGTTGTATCAGTTACATGTGCTTTGAAGCCAGATAGCCTAATCATTTGCATTGGCTCAGGCCCTTTAAGAATAGCCTGGTCCACCCTTATACCATGGCAGGAACACTTTTTTGGGCTGAAACTTACAACTAGAAAGGCCGGGCAACTTTGAGGATATCACCATTGCTAACGATGCTGATAATACAATGTTGACAACTGCAGTCACAAGGTCAGTCTTGCATGGCTGGTCCACTGCTTGTGTCCATCAGTAGCATTTTTTCTTCCAGCTGCCATGCCTGCTCCCGTTCCGACCCACTGGAAACACAATAGAAACCTGCACACTCAACTGAGGTGGAGTCTGGCATCTCTGGATTGAGGACTGAGGTTGAAAAAGAAGGGGTTAGTATGCTTCACAGAACTGCTCAAGGACTGATGTTTCTTACTATGCACAGCCAAACGATCCGCCAGGAGTGAGATACCCTGAGCATGAGTGCTCTCCCCCATCCTCCACCATGACTGAGATACCCTGAGCATGGTACCGTCCCGCCGCATTGGGGTGCCATTGGGGGCTGCCCCCTTGCACGGGTGAGGCATACATGCAATTTTGTTGTGTGCAGTGAACACTTGTATGCTGTGTCACAATGACAATGGGAGTTGGAGTTTCCCAGATGGGCTTTCATTTTCACTTCACAATGCCCAGGTGCTGATGATGTGCAGTGATAAGGAGGCCTAATCCAGACACGGTTGATGAATCACTGCACACTGGTGGACTTGTATTGGCAAACAGGAAATCAAGAAAGTCCACTAGTGTGGCGATTAATCAACTTGTGTCTCCCAGGCCTGTTGCAGGACTTCTTGTGCTAGGCTACTGTAATACAGGGGGAGGGACAATGGGTTTTCTGAAATGTTTTGTTGACAATGAGTAAGGTTTTGCACACAAACACTTTTTACCATGAATGATCACTTCAGATGATAATTTAAAGAAAAATAAATGTAAAACATCTGTGGTGCTTTGAAGTCTGCACGAAAATGTCCTGTGACAGTAATGATGTTCCAGTCCAAACTGAATGACGTCACTAGATGGCAGCAAAGACATGATAAAGACGAGTTTGTGACTCAACGCAGTCTCATTTTGCTGACCTATGGAGGCGTTTGGTTTGTCACAGCAATTCACATGGTATAAAGCAGTTATAAGCTGCTTAAATTCTTAATTTTCGTTGACGAAACGAAAACTCGCATGAAGGCATCGATTGTAGAGTCATTATTACCTGACTTGAAAAGTAGTAGGCCTAATAGATAGGCTACTATAATTTAAGCCATTAGGCCTATCCATGTATTTTATCCAATATTTTAGACAGTAATGGGACGTGTGAATACGGCATGTGCAGCAATTAGCCTATTGATACCACGTATTCCCCATAGGCTTATTTCATTTGTCGTAATAGGCCTACTTTGTAAATGGTCTGGAAAATACTCAACCGTGAATAGGCATGCAAAGCTTTAAATCTGCTATTTTTGGCCTGCATCTGGTTCAGATTCCCACACTACATTTCTCATCAACAACTTCTATTGACTCCAGTGCTGAGAATTCACCCCATTTTGACACTTAGGCTATTTATGGGTTAAGCTACAAATGTTTGCAGACAGACCAGCACGGGGTGATCTGATTCTACTTTCGTTTGACGGCTTAAGGGTCATTATGGGCTTTTCTGTGTCTTTGTGGCCCTCTGAGCATTCAGAGGCGGTCATCTTATCAGCCCTACACATCAGCTCCGGTCATTTGAATGTCGGAGCGCACCAACGCCTTTCAGGTGTTTCAGTTTGGAGCGCATGCGCCTTGCGCGCATCCAGGTGTAGCGAAAGATGCGAAATCCTCGTGCAGCTATCAGTCGAAATTCTTCGGCAGGGGTCGCAGATCTATCCATACAGATGGCTTTGCTGGACAGGTTGGACTGGCGGGTAAGTTGCAAACTCACTTCAAACTCAACTATAATGGCAATCTAGGTTAACACCGGGAAAAAATAAAATAACTTTTGACATTGCATTTTTTTTCACACTGCAAAGACTGTATGTCTTTTTTCCCACTTAGACTTGAGTGTAGACTCGCTGAAAGCCCACTAAACGTAAGATATACCATGGGCATCACCTTCGGAGATGGCACAAGTTATGCCACCCAACATGGGCTGCAATGGAAGAGCATCTTCAGAACCTCGTGTCAGCCTTAAGCACATAAAATAAAATCAGGTGTTGTGGTAAGCTCACAGCGCGACAATAGTGGCAGTGTTCTGCTTCTGCGTTGTTTTCATCCAGTGCTAATTCTGTTAAAAACACACATGGAAGTATGTAGGATTATGGCGTTGAATGTCCTGACAAATGGCTTACTTGCTTTTATTGACTTAATTGAAATTATTAAGATTGGCCTCCTATGCAGCACTCCAGACATGTTTGCTGCGAAGTTGTTTTCATGGGGATTTGTTCGATCTGCGTTAAACGGTCCCACAGGACATCAAACAGACAGGGCACACAGAGAGCACTGTAAAACTGAGGATTTTAAGACAGAAATGCCTGGATAACATTGCCAGAAAGGCCTACTGCTACAGCCAAACATAGCCGAATGTTGCAAATTTTAGTCTGAATTTTATTTGCTTATTTGAATTAGGCATAAGCATTATGGTCGCTTAAAATTTAACCATTTATTTCTAATTTTAGTGGTGTTATAATAATAATAATAATAATAATAATAATAATAATAATAATAATACTAGACCTATTACTATTAGGCTTATTATTAGGCTATTATTGCGACCTGTTGGCGAAGGGTACTATTTTGTTCCCATAGAATATATGCTTTAAGAGATTGCTTTGGGTTAATTTCATACAACTACAACAAAGCAATCAAGGCTGAGTGGAGAATGAAAAAGTCTATTATATTTCATTTTAGCTGTGGCAAGTTTACAGTCAATCATCTCCATTGGCCTGACAAAATGACGACCAATTGGAATTAGCAAATAACAGTAGACATTTACGCGTACACCAAGTGTTGTCTGATAAATAAAAGTTTTTTTGTTTATTCTATCCTGAGAGACGCAGCAATGCAACAGGCAATCAAGGTCATCTGCTTTGATGCTTTGAAATTAGGGTTTTGCGCCAGTTGACCTGAAATTTAATTAGACCAATCCTGCGCTTGAATTCCCCACGTTCCGTTTGTAAAGCATATGGCGTGTGCAACACAGATCCTAAAAACTCGAGAGGCCTGGGTGTATTTGTGTTATTTAATTCGTGCGTTAGTTCAGTGGGTCAATAATTTCATTTGGTAAAGAGTGATTAAGGGCATCGTCACATGTGCTACTCATTTATCAGTAGCCTACTTCCATCTAATATACAATGTTTCATTCCATTTAAACGTGTTGTGACATGAAGAATCCATCACCGAGTTCAAACCAACACGAAGGGAGCTCTGTAACACTTAAGGTTACATAGGCTTTGCATATAATCTGTCGCAGCCTAATTAATATGATCAGTAGGCCTATATAACTCAGATTTTATCTGCAACAACTGAAAAGATTTATGGATTAATTGATTATTGGGCAAGCTTTTAGGAGTTGTTTGGAAGTAGACGGACAGTTCATTTATTGGTCCACCGCCACAGCTGTATCCAATAGGCGATGACTATTTCCCAGCTTGATTCATGACATCATAGGATGGTAACGCCCACTTGTAGTGCCTTTGCAAATATAGCGTAGATCTCGGGCGTTTCATCAGGAGTGAGAACTTCCTTGGGATAGAACCAAAACTCTTTGGCCGTCAGAGGGAGTCGAGTTTCTTATTTCGGCAGCGCATTGGGTTTTGGTGTCAATAGACCCTGCAACGTTTTCTTAGGTGTGGAGTTCGTCTTTGGCACTCGTTGCGAAGAAAGTCTGAAAGAGTGTTTCACCGAGAGTGCAACTTAAGTGGAAGAAGAAAAACTTTCTCTGCGACTACGGACACTGCGCTGCAAGCAGGACAGGTTGATGCCTGTTTTCTTTAAAAGCGACAAATCCTCCAATTATCTGGATTAAGGGTCAAAGGATAACCAGCTCGCTCAACTAGGCCTATACCATTTGAAAAGTCGAGTGTAAAATGTTGTGGAAATTAGCGGATAACGTGAAGTACGAGGAGGACTGTGAGGTGAGTGTCCTGTATGAGTTCTAAATCGATGCCAGACTGCTTAAATCGACTCCTTATTCCACTCTTTGCAAAATGGGAAAATGCTGTGCGAGTTGTAGCCTACTCGGCGAAACAAATGAGCTGCAGGCTAACAACTGCGGGAAGACAGCGAGTCGTTTTTATCAAACGAGAGATGCTGACCAAAACTGCGCCTATTCTGTCTATGAGGGTAGGCTATCACAGGTTTACAATTTTAGGTCTGCAATTTTTATTTCATATAGCAATGATGTTGGAGGTTGATGAATTATATTTGTGTCGAGCGAATCTTCCAATGAAAGGTAAACTGCAACCTAAAAAAGTAATTGATGTATCACGACTAGTTGGTAACTAGGCCTAATGCTATCCAAATTATCATGCGTGGTAATTTTATACAATAGTCCTAACTAAATTAGCCCCTCTCGCTAATGATGTTTGAGCTGAGCATGGGTGGATTTGAAGAGAAAGTTTCTGCCTGACGCCGAGGCTCACTTCACTGTAAAAATGACTGAGATGATGACTCACTTAGAACCAGTCTAACAACTCACTGACACGCACGGTCAAATTCACACAATTTGTTATTTACCCCTAAAACGCATTGTTCATAATTGATATAACCTAGCTCTCACGCCCCGGTTTCACTCAACATAGGGAATTTGCTATCACCATACTGCCCCCCCCCTACATCTTGACTAGTTTCTCTTCAGCCTGAACGAAGGTATTTAACCTAGCCAATAGGTGTGTTCTAATACATTCCGCACGGCAATAGACAAATAGGTAACCACAACACGTGTATGTCTGAAAATGGTATCTGAAACCGACCTTTCAACAAGTGAAATGATAGGTGCAGTTTCTTTAATGATCTGTAAATAAAACTCCCTTCATTCGATTCGTTTAAAGTTTTTATCTTCTTCTTGAATAGCCTACGCCGAATGGCATATATTTATGTTAATTGAATGTATGTTAATGGCATTAACGTAAAAATAGGCTAAATGTTAAGTTACCTTTGCACTGCTGGTTTTTGTATTTCACTTGCTTGAAAATATTGTTAACATAAACTCAGAGTTGATACAGTTTCTGTCAATACGATATTTTGGTAGGCCTAATTGTTGCGCGTAAAACTGTGCGTTATGCGTATCACCGCATCCAACAATTACTTAACTGTAACTGTATTTTTTGTTAATATTTAGGAAAGGCACGATGGCAGCAGTAACGGGAACCCGAGGTTACCACACCTGCCAGCCGTGAGCCAGCACCTCTACAGCCCGGCACCATCTCTGTCTCATTCGGGCAGCTCCGACTTCCAGCCTCCCTACTTCCCACCGCCGTATCAACCTCTGTCGTACCCCCAGTCCAGCGATCCCTATTCCCACATTAGCGACCCTTTCAACATCAACTCTATACACCAGTCGCCAACATCCACACAGCAGCAGTCATGGCCGGGTCGTCAGAGCCAAGAGCTTGGACCTCGTGGCGGCCTCGCCAGTCAGATACTGGGCTTGGAGGGCGGCTCGTCAGGAGTGAGGAGAGAAGGCTTTCGGCGACCCGAATTAATACCACCACACGTGCAAGGCATCGACTCCGGCGTCATCGGAGAGAACATGGGACTACACGACATTGGCCATGGGTTAGACGATGTTCAGGTGAGTGATTTATTCTTTAAAAAATACATCCTGACAGTTTAAAGACTAACGATGGAAAAGAAGTTGCTCCAACTTGCAAGGAATGCTGCATGGTCGCATCTTGTTCATGTGTTTTCTATGCAGTAGGCCAAGGCCCATGTGCAAACAAAATGTGATAAACAAAACTCTTCTCTCCATACAGCACGTGGATGATCACAGTATTGTAATGGCAGACCAAACAGTCATCAAAAAAGGTCAGTAACAAAAGTTAATTTATTTTACCACATGCTGAAATTGCATAACATTACTGTATTCCTGTGTGTAATGTATGTGTGTAAGGAAAGGTAAGTTGGTGTGTTCCTTGTTGAAATAGGTCATGGGATAAGTTATTGTGGGGAAAAAAATGACTTCAAACTGCAGTGAAATTTGAGTTACAGAATAAGCCCATGGCTTTTAGCTGAGCCCTTTAAAGATCTTTTGTGTAAAACAGTTATTGCCAGTGAAATTGCTTTCTTCCTTGATCAGTGTGACCTGAGGAGGTCCTACGGTACTGTGCTGTGCTTGTAGGGGGATTGAGAGGAGCTGTGGTTGTTCTGGTTCATATGTATCTCCTTAATCCCCTGAGTCATGTGGTGCACTTCAACAATCTCCGTTTGATCCGAAGTACATAACAGTCGCAGGGCTTTTTTTTTTTTTTTTAAAAAAGAGGGTTGATTCAGTCAGGTAGAATTCTTTGGAAATGACGAGCTGGCTGACGGACAAGTTGTGAGCAAGTTGTTGTTGTTGTTGTTTTTGTTGTTGTTGTTGTTGTTGTTGTTGTTGTTGTTGTTGAGAGACTGTGATCTTGAGCTCTTTTGAATTTAAAACTTGAAGACCTGTCACTCACCGGATCTAATTCACTGCTGTTTTAAGCACACACACACACACACACACACACACACACACACACACACACACACACACACACACACACACACACACACACACACACACACACACACACACAGAGACAGACACACACACACACACACACACACACACACACACACACACACACACACACACACACACACACACACACACACACACACACACGTGTAATTCTGCATGAATAGTTTTCCGGCAGGTATAGAGGTGTGGCAATTTGCAGGAATTGGGAAGGTAGTCAAGCCTTTTGGCTCCAATTCTTTGTGCATGAAGAAAGTGAAACTTTTAAATGAGTTTTTTTAGTTGAGTATAAAAAGCTTTGCATGCATGCTGTACTGTTCTTTCTTTCTTAAAAAATACAAGTTGGTGTATACAAATAGATATCAAATAATTAACACTTTAAATTCTCCAAATTATTATTATTATGCATTAATGAATTTTGGCCATGCCATTGTATGTTTTTCTGGTACCATAATTGTGTTAATGCTTAGTGTTACAAAATGTCCTTTTTGTTAAACGTTTGTAATTCAACTATATCCAACTAATGTACAAGTTTACTAATGATCATAGATATATTTTATTTATACTTTTAGTTTTTTGCATCTTCAGAAATGCACACAAGGTCTTACAACGTCTGATCCATCCAATTTTTATTTATTAACTTGTTTCACCTCATGAATAATTGTGGTTTATAGAATAAAAGTAGGCAGTCGAGTTTTGTCGCGTATACGTAATAGTCCCCAATAATTAATCTCCTCCCCTCTGATTCTTGTCTCAGTATTAGGACTAAGAAGTGGCAGGAACCATGATCGCTTTCAGAAGACATATTTTGAGGGTGGCTTTCTTGCGGGTGAGGATCGAAGTGCTTGCCGTACTGTATGTGTGTTTGTGTGTGTTTATTGTTACCTCTGGTCAGACCAATTCCGTTGCGCGCGTCGAAAGACTTATAGGACGCTCTGCTTTGCTATGTTGCACCTGAAGCGACAATCCGAATTTGTGAGGTCATTGGAATTAAAGCGTGCTATTCCAAAAGCTTTGCAAAACTTCCAGACACACTGGAGTGATTACATCCCCAGGCATTGACGTGTGAAAAGACTTACGAGACAGCTTGGCCAAAATAATCGTCGATCCCCTTAACCAGTGATTCCAAACCAGGGGTAGGCGTACCACTAGTGCTATGTAAGCACACTGCTGAAGGTACATGGAAAAAAAATAATGATAATAAAATATTTAAGGGGAATAGTCACATTTGGATAGTGGAAGAGATTGAGAGTATGAGACGAGGGGGTGCTCATGGTATGACAAAAAGACTAAAGGGGTACGCAAGACAAAAAAGGTTGGGAAAAACTGTCCTAAACCCCAAATGTTAGAACTTATCAGTAGCACTTCAGTCTTGCGTCCACTGTGACTTTGGTACTGAGAAGCATTCAGGCTTTGTGTTTGACGATGATGTCCACAGACAAGATTGTTGTACAGCATTCAAAGATGGCGGTCATATTGCCATATCCGAGTTTGGCTCAAGAATAGATATTGAATGGTACCTCTTTCCCACCAGGTGCTTTCAGCTAATGTGCACCTCCATTAAGTCATGAGGTCACATGCCATGTTGCGGGTCTGTCTGTCAGAGCTGTATGTCAAGATTCTGGGTGTGTTTCTTGCTGTTGGCCATTGGCCAGTCTTGGTATCAGCATCAGCTGTTAAATTAAGAAAGGCAACATAGTGGAAATCTCAGAAGGTTATCCTGTTTTTAGCAGACAGTCTCAGTCAACATTTATATGAATTGTTAAATTTATTTCAGTAGCGTTTTTTTAAAAGATTTTTAAAAAAATCTTTTTTTAATGACTTTGTTGAGGAGGACAGTAGGAGCGTTAGACAGGAAGTGAATGGGGGAGGGGTCGGAATCGAACCTGGCTCGCCAGCGTAGCAGCCCAGTGCTCTACCGTTAGAGCCATGGTAGGGACTCAGTAACATCTCTGATGAATGACTGGGTCTTTAAGTTATTCAAGAAAAATGAAAGCGATCAACACACTAGGCATTTGACCTTTGACACTTGACATTTGTACTTCTGTGTTTTGTGATCTTGAAATAAAAGTATCTCCCTCTCTCTCTCTCTCTCTCTCTCGCTCTCTTATGTCTCTCTCCCTCTCTCTCTCTCTCTCTCTCTCTCTCTCTCTCTCTCTCTCTCTCTCTCTCTCTCTCTCTCTCTCTCTCTCTCTCTCTCTCTCTCTCTGCCTCTGCCTCCACCTCCAGGCCCGGTGTCTCTTCCCAAGGGGAACGCGCTGGGTCTTCCCTTCCAGAAGGAGCCCCTGCTGGGCATGGTCTCCAACCCCACGGAGGTCTTCTGCTCGGTGCCCGGCCGCCTCTCGCTGCTCAGCTCCACCTCCAAGTACAAGGTGACGGTGGCCGAGGTGCAGCGCCGTCTGTCCCCTCCCGAGTGTCTCAACGCCTCTCTCCTGGGTGGCGTGCTTCGCAGGTGAATATAATAGCAACACATGCATGCATGCAGATGTGCTGGAGCGCACACGCGCGCACACTCACACACTCACACACTCACACATACACACACACACACACACACATCCAATCACTCGCTCTAACCCCCCCCCTACACATGCCCAAAGAAACATACTATACACACACACACACACATCCAATCACTCGCTCTAACCCCCCCCCTACACATGCCCAAAGAAACATACTATACACACACACACAGACACACACGAGCGCACACACACACACACACACACACACACACACACACACACACACACACACACACACACACACACTGTGCACACTCACACATGTGCACCACTCAAAGGTTGTACTCACACACATTCTAAAATACACACAAGTGAAGCAATGCCCTGTGGTTTAGTTTGTTGAGATTATATTCTATGACATTTTGTCAAAATAAAAGCAGCGTATATAATTATATCAATCACTGTTTGGATTTCACTTAGACAGTGCGTCTGTGTATTTATGGTCTTCATCACTTCTGGTCATTTAGATCCGCCAGTCAGATTGAAAAAGCATCTAATGGAAGAAGATTTTACCCAAATACAGTCTATGCCAATCAATTGCAGTTTAAAAATAAGACACCAGTGTTGGTTTACACTAATTTTGGCTTACACTGCATCAGTCTTTTTTGACACAAGTGTAAACATGACTTTTCTTTCAAGTTCATATGTTGGACACAGCATCAGTATGTCCGTTTCTTAAGGCAGTGAGTGTTAGTAATCGTGGGTGTGTTGGGGTGGGGGTGGGTTGTCTGTCAACATGGTTGATTTTAATTGTTGCCCAGCAGTTGACCTTGTGTCCAATATGCTATCAGTCAGTTGCATGGGGAGTTACAGCAGTCAGTTGTTGGGGGTGCTACAGTAGAGAGTGGGGGTGAGGTGGGGGGTGCTAAGGGGTGTTGGGGGGTGTCGGTGGTCTGCATCTCCTAGACCAGAGATTATGTTTTCTCCTTCTTCCATACATATGCCCTTGGCCCAGGCACACATGTGACACACATGCACACAAAGGCGCATACACCACGCATGTACACACAGGCAAACACTGGCATACAAACACATGCATGCAGACACATGCAGACATGTACATACACATATGCCTGCGTGTCTCACACATGCACAGACACACATAAACACTCAAACATACACAATGCACACACCCTTAATCCGAGACGTCTTTAAAGTAGGTCACACACTGTGGCATTGGAGGGGGTTGTGGGCGTTGCTCACCCCCCCACTCCACCACACCCCTCCACACGCACCCCAAAATGTTCGTTTGGGACACCACACGGGCCGAATGTAGCAGTCAAGTTCAACTGGGGAATCTCTCTGTATGTGACTGTGCATGCTGTTGCGATGCCAGACCGCAACATTATACCCCTCACAAAAAAGTCGGTAACACTTTATTTTAGGGATACATCTATTAGCACTAATACAGACACTGTGCCTGTGTAAGTAACTTATAAGGCATGTACAAAGCAAAATCAAACATTTGTTGGGCATGTATTTGCAAATGTCTTGTTCATGCACAATAAGGGACTTATTACCAATTTAACCTTAGTAAGGACCTAGTGGGCCTTAGCATTTGCTTAGTACATGCCTTGCAAGTTACTTATGCAGGCATTAACATTGTATGTATTAGTGCTTATAGATGTATCCCTGAAATAAAGTGTTACCAAAAAGTCATGCTGAAGAGTATATCTCTCATTAGTGCTCGTTTAGGTCAGAAAAAGGGCACTCTTTCGCATGGCGTCGTTGACCTCTCTGCTGGGTTCCCTTGTCTTGTTTCACAGTCATCTTCACGGCTGATATGAAACCATAGATACCCCGTGGCTGCCATTGTGCAAGGGCCATCTAAATAGGATAAGGAGCTTCCCGCAGCATAACGTGACATTTAAGAAATAAAAAGAATGAGTCTGACACACCATACCTAATGCTCTGTGGTGCATATGTTATGTGTCGAGTTTGTGTGTGTGTGTGTGTGTGTGTGTGTGTGTGTGTGTGTGTGTGTGTGTGTGTGTGTGTGTGTGTGTGTGTGTGTGTGTGTGTGTGTGTGTGTGTGTGTGTGTGTCCACCATTTTAATTAACCCATTAATGAATTAATGAATTAATTAATTAATTAATGTTTCTTTAACAGGGACAATGCACAATATATAATTTAGCCAGATTATAGCCACAAGGTCATTTTCATCTGTAGTCCCCTGAACAGGAACTCATCAAATGAATTCATTATTTTACAGGGCTAAATCAAAGAACGGTGGCAGGTCCTTGAGAGAGAAGCTGGACAAGATTGGGTTGAACCTACCTGCGGGACGGAGAAAGGCCGCTAATGTGACTTTACTGACTGCACTAGTAGAAGGTAAGCCATATCGCGTATCCTCCATCCAAACGCTCATGTCTGTGGTGAGATACACAGACACTGACAAGCACTTCTGTGTCTGTGTGAAATGGAAGAACATGCAAATGTAACGCATCCCAGGCGAGAGGACTCGGAGGGGGTTGTAGGGGGTTGTTTTTGAATGTTGTGTGTTGTGTGTGTGTGTCGTTAGGATGGTTTGTTCGCTTTGCTGTGTGTTTTAAATTAGGTTCTTACAGCACCTCCTCCCCCCATCCCGACCCTCCTCCCTCCCTAATTATAAACAGATCAAACCCATTTCCCCAATTTCCCATCGCCTTTTAGGCAGACACTCGTCAGGGAGTCTCTTTCATGCCAGCAGTCAGATGCAACATCGTCTGCAACTACCAGCTTCCCTGATATTTAGCGGTAAATAACTGCCCACCCGGAACAGGAAGAACCAGAATGCGAACTAGTAAATGTCTTTTATGAGTTCGACAGGGGGGGTTGTTGGCTGATGATGGTAAGGGGGTTGGGGAAGCGAGCCAATCTGCTTCTGTGTTTTGAAAGGTGCGATTGTTAAAGACACGCGGCGGCCATGTCAGGTATTTGATAGCGCTCCGAGGCAGCATGTGAGGATCATATAGAGCTGTTTTAATGGGCTCGGCTCATAAAAGGCTGCGCTGTTCATTCTCACAGCTGACGTTTTGTCTTCGGCAGTCTGGAACGCATTCAAGTCATGAATCATAAGCGATCGGGACTTTCTTACTGGAATCACGAGGGTGCGAGCCGGCGCCTCCAGCCACATGTAATACTTTGGGGTTTCTCGAGAAAAAAAAAACGTTATGTATGTGTTTATTTATTTTTTATTTGTTAACATACTTTCACTCTGCTCTGTGGCATTCTCGGTGCCATGAACTAGTACTTAGAAGCTGGGGTGTGGGGATGGGGGGGTTTAGGGGGGGATATGACTGCAAGGCGATGTTATTTAGAGACCTTCAAAGCTGAAGCGAGACTTGTTATCACGTGTTTGTTTGCCAAGAGGCGCGGCTGACCTTAAAGGCGGCAGGGGAAAGTGATGTGCGTGTCTATCAATAAGGCGCTCTGTCGGCTTCGTAGGTCTCCAGGCTGCCCATGGCCAAATAAACCCATTAAGAGCACACAGCATCTCCCCCCCACCCACCTCGCCCCCTCCCCAACCACACACAGTGAACACCAATGCTCCAAGGGTGTTATCCGGCCTATAGTACACCCCCCCCCCTCCACACACACACACACACATCCTACGAAACATACTCATCCCCCCCCCCTCCACACACACACATACACACAACTGTATACACTAGCCTATCATCAAAAGAAGTGATTTCCTCCGTCAAACTTTGGCAGGCCTTTCTGAATATCAAGGCAATTGTGCATCTGTGGGTTTTTTTGCAATTATTTGGAGGTATCCATTCACTTCATACTTGCTTTACTGCTCACCCATCCAGGTTTTTTAACAAAGCTTTTCGTTTTTTGCAGGAGAGGCTGTCCACCTGGCCAGGGACTTTGGTTATGTATGCGAGACAGAGTTTCCGGCCAAAGCAGTGGCCGAGTACCTCGGGCGGCCGCACGTAGAACGCAATGAGATCAACTCCCGCAAGAACATGCTCCTGGCAGCCAAGTAAGCTACCGCACGATGGAAGACATGTTCTCATGATCTGATCCATACTCCACTGTGTTAAGTCTCTGCAGACTCTAATATGTGTTGCATACAATCATGAAAAAAAACTCAAAATGAAAATTGGTTGAATTTTTGCGCAGTGCATTGTCATAATGTGTCTGCTAGGGTATGTGTTCAGGCTCTGGAAAGGGAGTCCAAACGATAATTCGCCATCAGAGACAAAATTAGTGTTTTTGACAGAAATGAGTGTACGTGACTACAAGGTGTTGGGCTCAAGTGGAAGGTTACTTCAGTGCAGCATTGTGACTAGTGTCTATAGTGAGTGCAGCGTCCGGACCATAAGTGATATATCGCGCACACAAATATATTGCTACAGACAGAGCAGATCAGTTTCTGTATACAATGTACATCTCAAGTGGAATGTGAATTTACGGTTAGAGTTACAGTTGTGGTATTTAAAAGTGGACTCTTTTATCCAGAGCGAAAACCCTGAAACAGACTACAGTATTTTGTTAATTTAACAAGAAAAGCTATCATATCATATCAGTGAGCATAAGCATAACTTTAATGACTGAAGAACAAATCTGTAACGGAAAGAATTGGTGTATGCGGACAATGTACATCTCAGCAGGAAATGCCAGGGACAGAACAAATTAGTGTATGTACACATTGTAAATTTCAAGTGGAAAACCGACATGTATATCAACACAGTTTCATTTTTGAGTTTTCATTTCTACCCTTCCCACTTGGTTCAGGCAAATTTGTAACAGAATGTGTTAAAGGGACACTGTGTGAGATTTTTATTATTTATTTCCAAAATTCATGCTGCCTATTCTCTAATGTTACCTTTTTCATGAATATTTACCACCACCATCAAATTCTAAGTATTCATTATGACTGGAAAAATTGCACTTTTCATACATGAAAAGGGGGATCTTCTCCATGGTCCACCATTTTGAGCTGCAAAAGCTGCAAAAATGACTGTGTACTTAGTAAACTTTCATGAAAAGGTCAAATTTGGCAATAGGCGACCCAGTTTTAATGAGCAGCATAGTTGCAGTACCTTTATTGACCATTTCCTGCACAGTGTACCTTTAAGGCTCTTCAGTCTAATGGCACTCCACAGTTTAAGTATTGCAGTTAAGGACAGATAACACTCTGTGCATATAATGTGAGAAACATACTTGCGGTATTGATTGTTTTATAACCATCTCAGAACTTGTCCCTTCTGCGCTTATTAGAATTCTGAATAAATCTGTTATGTGTTTTCTGGTGTTGTTGCCCACTCTTACAATTCAGCCAGATTGGTAACAGAACAAGTTTTTAGTATAATCTACTCTGTCCCCAGGCTTTTACTGCCCAACTGCTAGAGATGGGACAAATTAGTACTGATGTACTTTTTAAACTTAACAGACTATTGTATTTTGTCGACAAATTGTCGCCCACTCCTCTTAATTCAGGCAATTCTGTAACAGAACAAGTTATTGATGTTTGTCCTCTCTCTTCCTCCATCCCTCCCTCCCTCTCTCTCTCTCTCTCTCTCTCTCTCTCTCTCTCTCTCTCTCTCTCTCTCTCTCTCTCTCTCTGTCGCGCGCGCTCTTGTGTTCTCTCTCTGTCTGTCTGTCTCTCTCTGTCTGTCTCTCTCTCTCTCTCTCTCTCTCTCTCTCTCTCTCTCGCTCTCTCTCTCCCCCTCATCAGGCAAATCTGTAAGGAGTTTACGGACCTGCTGAGCGGGGACCGCTCCCCACTTGGCAACTCTCGGCCAGCGCCCATCCTGGAGCCGGGCATCCAGGGCTGCCTCACCCACTTCAGCCTCATCACGCACGGCTTCGGCTCGCCCGCCATCTGCGCCGCCATGACCTCCCTGCAGAACTACCTGAATGAGGCGCTCAAGCAGGTGGACAAGATGTACCTGAGTTCGGGCGGCGGGGGCGACGCGCAAGGCTCCGCCGAGGGCGGCAGCAAGAGCTCAGAAAAGATGGAGAAGCACAGGAAGTGAGGTTGCTCTCGTACACCTCCCGTCCCCCGCTTTCCTTACGCCACCACAGCTCTCATTATCCCCATACATACACAGAAGCACGTAGGCGCAGGCACACACACACACACACACACACACACACACACACACACACACACACACACACACACACACACACACACACACACACACACACACACACACACACACACACACACACACACATTCCGAACCCCACAGCCCTTGCTATCCCCATAAAGACACTCACACACACACACACGACTCCCCCCCCCACCCCCACCCAAACTGGACAGGAAACAGACTGTCTCTCCAGCTCTTATTCAGCATCTTTAACTGCATATACTTGTTTCGTGTTTTGTCGTTTGTCATTTCCTATTTCAAAGTTGTTCCACTTTGTCACACGCCTCCGCTCTGTCTTTTTTTTTTTCAATTTTATTTTTCAGTCCTTTCAGCCGATCAGTGTGGTCTCACTAAAGATCGCTGGGTTCCACGTGTGCGAGTGGTCGGCAGATTTTTTTATGCAACAACAATAGTGGCCTTTGGGCAGTCTTTTTGGCAGAGGACAGCGCAGGCTTCTTTTTTATCCACCCAAGGACATCATTTCAAGATGGCTGGCTGCGAGTGTGAACTCTCTCATACTTTGTGTGTGTGCGTGTGCGTGTGTGTGTTTGTGTGTGTTTCCTGGAGGTGGAAGGCATGTAATCTCCCCTATTTTTCCTCAAAGGTGCTGATTCCGTTATAGACACTCGAGGACCAATGCTGTGTGTTTTTTTTTCTAGAAAGGACATAACGTTAAGTTGTGTGTTCTTTGGTTGTATTTTCAAACCTCGTCACGGGCAACAGTGTTATTGTGTTATTGGACCATGGGAGTGGTACACGTTGTATTATGTCAGAGTAAAATGTTTGCTTGAGTGTGAATGAATTCCTAAATGTGTTAAAAGTAGCTGAAAGGTTTACTAAAATAAAAATAAATGTGTATTTTTGGGCAGTTATGGGAAGAGAAACTGGACAAATGGATTTTGGATTATTGGCCGTCAGAAAGTGTAGCCAGAGAATATCCCAAAACATAAAAAGTATGCTTGAGTGATAATATAAATCATTGGAAAGAGATGTGTTGTATGCATGTTTATCTCTGTATATACATTTGTACATATGTCTTTTCAAAGGAGTGCTTTTAATTAGAAATACAGCTCAAACTGAGGATTTTTCACTTACCTTGCCCTGAATGTAAATATTTTCTAATTTATGTAGTAATTTAATGTGATCTGTAAATATTGGAACAATGCTGGTGTAAGGTTTAACTTTTTAAAATGTGTTAAACTTTTGTAAATGGCTTAGTTTTTTACCCTTTAGTGGTTAGATAATGGGACTAATGTGCTTCCCATGTATGTGTAAACTTTCAAAGGTACCGGGGCAAAAAAAGAATAAAAAACTTGATGCTGTTTCTAATTCCATTTGTGAACATTCTTGCCATTCTTTTCATTGTGTGCTCAGCACTGTGACAGATCTGTTTGCTTCGACAGCGATACAGAACTTTTTGTCAGGATTGCAGAGTTAAGCTCAAAGCCTGTTGGGGTTGTCATCTTTACAAGTCGCAGCCGGTAATGGGCAATGCATGATATATGACTCAGATCTATTTTCTTTTGGGAAATTCTTAAAGTAACCTCAAAAATCTATTGGTCTACCTCTTTGTCACATCATTATTTTACCTTACGTATGGCTACTATATTTTGTTAGTTTGTGTCAAAGTATGATTTTAAAATAATAAGTAGGTGATAAATGAATCTGCACTGCACAAATGGCTGTAACTTTAGGTCTAACTAAACTATAGCAAGCGTATGTAAGCTAAGTATTGACTTATAGTAAAACCAGTGTCAGCCAAACTGATTGAGATTACTGTGTTTTTTCAGAGAGATGTAAAGGAGATGTAAAATGTCTTAGGCTCTTTCCTCTCTATCTTTATTTACAAGAAAAAAAGCTCAGGGCCCTTTTGCATTTTCCACACTCTGTTGCCCACACATGCAATTGTGTGTTTAAGTACGCGGTTAGTGAAGCACTAAGCGTGTCTTTGCCAGACGAGAAGTAGCCGACTGAGTCAGAGAGAGAGAGAGAGCGAGCGCTTCAACAACAGGGCATGTGTGAGCTGCTCCCCCTAAAAAACCTGTCCGACCAGCAGTGTGGCTGAGAGCCCGGCTTACAGTTGAGAGAAGCAACCGCCTTCCTCCCTCCCGCTGTCCTGCCTTTGATTTCCAAGGAAGTCTGTAAAATGAGATGTGCCTTGCTTTGACTGGCCTTCTTGGTGAGTGGCACTACCATTTCGCTGCCAGTACCGTAACCACTGTAACCAGCGCTAAAGCCTGTTTTGCATTCCCTCGCCATGTGAGGCTCACATGTTGCCAGTGTGGTGCGCTAACGACTGAAGCGTTGGTAAAGCGGAAAGGTCTGGAACTGCGCAGTATCATTTGTAAATCTTCTCATTACCGATGGTACATCTCCTTCTTTCGAGTTTGCCATGACATTACGCACCCTAATGAATGAGATGAAGAAACTCCCTGCCAACCCTGCCTTTCGGCTTATTTAGCCTACGCTGACCTAATCCAACCTGTCATCACAGTCATGTAAGGCTGTTGGTCACAGAATCACAAGAACACTGTGGGTGGAAGGCTGTGTTTAAAGGGGGAGATTTCCTTGGGATAGTAAAGGACAGTAGGCCTTGTCTGTGCCTAGCCTGATTATCATCGACATTCAAATCTCTTCGAGACTTGGTCTGACCAAGAGCATAACAATTAAATATTTTCCCAAATAGCATGGTTTACCTGCTCGTCTTGGTTCGCTACTGGTGGTTTGCTTCCCGAGAAAGTGTGAGGAGTTCCCGATTTTTGTGGAGCTCAGAAACAATATTTGTATTGCTCCTGGCCTGACTAGAAGCAACGCTGAAGGTGTTGCGTCACAAGGAGGGTGCAGCCTGGCTAGTCTGTGCCTGTCTGCATAGAGAAAGTGTGTTTGTGGTCTTTTACTGTTAGCTGGGACAATAATGCCCCTTGAGAAAAAAGAAAAGAAATGAGTAGGCCCTACTTAATATTGTAGTAATACTATTCTAAATAAAACAATTTTGATACTGCAGGTCAATGCAGGATTTCATGGGGCGTGTGTTGGTATGGAAGGGAACACACAGAGTCCTTTGTGACATAACAAGCCAGAGTTGTAACTTTGTTCTCATTTTCAACGAGAAAACAATGCCATGCAGCCACCAAGTAAACTTTGTCGGACTGCAGCTTTTGTGTAAGCGTGCATACCGTTTCAAACACCCGTAACAATGACAACTAGACTACACAGTAGCAGGAGCAAAGCAGTATGTGATTACGTATGATTTACTGATCAGTCTGTGCTAATGTTTTTGACCTTCTACAATGGCTTTTAAAGCATGCAGCATCGCTTCATTCCTCCCTTAGCCGTTCGGGCTTCTTCTTCTCTCACAGAGCCGTAATGCACTGGTGCTTTCAATCTGTTGGCCATTAAGAACAATTTGCTATTTCACACAAACAGGGCCCCGAGATTTCCCCTCCGCTGCAACCACCGCACATTAATGAGGGGTTTTGAGGAAGTCTTGTCATATGTCAATCACCCCGGTGGCCAGATGTTCTCCATTTTGAATTTCACTCCGCGCCTGTATACGATTGCACTGTAATTTAGGAAGACAGCATTAGTCCTCAACAGAGAGAAGTGGAACAAAACAATACGATGCACATGGGGGGTCTAACCAAAGGACTTGTTTGGCAGGAAAAACATATGGGAGGGGTTACAGCATGTGGTCTAGTGTGTGTGTGTGTGTGTGTGTGTGTGTGTGTGTGTGTGTGTGTGTGTGTGTGTGTGTGTGTGTGAGAGAGAGAGAGACAGTGTCAGAGAGTATATACTTTTAGTTATGTGTGTGTGTGTGTGTGTGTGTGTGTGTGTGTGTGTGTGTGTGTGTGTGTGTGTGTGTGTGTGTGTGTGTGTGTGTGTGTGCGTACGTACGTACACACGCGTGCGCATGTGTGCTTGTGCATGCATGCATGTGTGTGTATGAGGTTTTTTTTTAATGCAGTGTTTTGAGTGAGTTTTAGGGGGGTGGATGTGAGGTATGGGGGTGGGGGTGGGGGGTGTCGCTGGTCGTGGCGATGGGGAAGCTAAATAATGAGAGCATAAAAAGTCTGCAGGGGGCCGTGCGCCTAATCCCCCACAAGAAAAATGTGGAAGAAATTAATTTAAATTACAGACAGGGAGGGAGATTCGGGCCCAGTTAGGCTGGGCTGGGGTGGACTGGGGTTGGTCTGGGCTGGTCTGGACAAGTAAAAGGAGGCAGGGGAGGCCAGTGGTGGTGGTGGGGGGAGTATAGAGTAGGGGTGGGGGTATAGATTGGGGAAGAGATATTCAAATGATAGGCTGGGTATTTGGGAGGGGTGGGGTGTGGGGGTTTCAATGGGGAGGGGAGCATCAGAGAACTGCCTGACTCCTCTTTTTGTTTCCCTTGACTCATTCTGTGGGAATGCGCTTGCCTGTGTCCTGCTCTCTTCTCCGTGTCCACCCAAACAGTCACCCCCCACCCAACCTCCATTTCTCCTTCTCTCTCTCTCTCTCTCTCTCTCTCTCTCTCTCTCTCTCTCTCTCTCTCTCTCTCTCTCTCTCCCTCCCTCCCTCTCTCCCTCGCTCACACATATAACCAATTAGCGTGGCCAGTCTCGAAGACCACAGCCCTCCCGCCCTCCCTCCCTCTCTCTTCTCCTCTCCTCCCCTTCCTCCCGCCAAAGCCTCGCAGACAGCAGATGTCTGTGTTTCTACGGGAACTGACTCCACTTCATTGGGGACATCAGAAGTCTTCTTTACCCAGTCGACCCAGTCAGTCGCTCCAGACCCTCAGACCTTGTCCCAAGGAGCAAAGCTGAGTGAGGACATATCTGTCATTATTTTCAGATGGTGGACAGCAGAATTCTGTCTGGCTCTATCTGGCCCTCCTTTAGTTTCTTTCTTTCTCTCTCTCTTCTCTTTCTCTTTCCTTTTTCTTTTTCGTTTTCTTTTTCTCTTTATCTTTCTCTCTCTCTCTCCCTTGCTAAAACACACAACTCTCTTTCTCGCTCCTTCTCTCTTCTCCATAAAAGTTCCTCTTGTTTCCTATTTTACAGTACACAAAAACAGATAAATTACAGGATGCCCAACACCACACATCCAGACAAATTAAAAGCATCTGTCTCTTCCCCTAACAAACATACAGGCGGACTGTTCACCTCACCAGCTCTGAACAACTGTAATCAAGACAAGCTGCCTGCTTGTTTGGTGGACCAAAGCGAAAAAGAAAAAAAAATGTACGCATATTTAAGTTGTTTTTTCCATCAAGAAATGTTTTCAAAAATAAGGGCCAAAAAACAAGTCTTGAATCAAAGACGCATGCGTACTTTGGTCTGTGACGCCAATTGTCTTTTACGTCTTCAAAGGATCTCATAAGGCCTAGATTATAAGGATGATTCCAAAAAAGCTTGGTTTTCTCCCGAAAGCACATGGCCCATTCCCAAGACGTTATTGGCCTTGAGAGCGTTAGACAGCGCTAATCTCAACTCTTTTTTTGACTTAATCTCAACTCCCGTTTTGTTTTTTAAGCCGGGAGAGTGGAGTTTAGTGGAGTGGACTCCCTGCCCTAATCATCGACCACCTGCTGCCCATGGGAGCCCCACCCGATGGACCACAGAAGAGCTGATGGACGCAGCTGGCAGCCAGTCAAATAGTGGGGATGAGACCATGACCTGTGTGGAGGAGTAGAGAGGAGATTATGGGCCAATCTCAATACTCTGTATTACCACTTGAGGGTTTTTATATTATTATGTATTGATTAAATATTTTGGGGTACTTTATGTCAGGAAGGTGACATACATTTATTGTCAGGAAAGTGAATCATAGACAGGAAGTAACAGGGAGAGATGGGGTAGGGTTGGGAAATGTTCCCATTCATAACCGTACAATGTATGGATGTAGTATTAGCACAGTGCACCAAAGCACACCCATCCTCTTCTGTCTTTTGATTCATATAAGAGTGTGGTAAATGCTTCCAATGTGTGTATGGGGGACTTTGGAAGGACTGTTTCTAATTTCCAAACTGATAGTTCCAAAATTCGTTCTGTGGTTCATCTAATCCTTTCAGACAGAATGCCACTTGTGAATTTTCTTGACGTCTCTTTCTGGGCTAGAACCTATGTCTGCAGTAGTTGGCTGCTCTTGTAGTGGTTTGAATGACATGGGAAAGAGACAATACCCCTTTTAGTATCATATTAATCAGTTTTGATGGAACCACAACTAGAGTGGATGGGACAATAAGATGCGTAGATGGGACGACGGCTACTGAAGTGTGGATGAGGTACATATTGTACATGCTCTTGTCAGCACAGTTGTATAAAGTAGAAGTAGAATAACTTTTACACATGTAATTACCAAATAATAAAACCAGAAGGGTCATATTACATGACTTCAACATCTGTAAGAGTAGCCTTTTACTTCTACTTTATACAACTCTGATTGTGAGTGTATATTTTAAAAGTATCAAATACATACATGGAAGCTTTGTTAAACTGTGCCAGTTTACTAAGTCATCGCAGACCTCTGTCGCGTGCAAACTCTCCAAAAGTTTCGGACGGTCGGACGGACCAACCTGCCAACAATCAACTTAGCAGCAGAGTCACTGCATGCAAGAAAAATAAATAAACAAATAAAAGCAACATACAGTAAAGATGGTAGTAAATGAAGAGGACAGTGACTGTAGGAATTCTATCTCATTATTTCTGACATTCATCTGGATAAGTCACAAGTCTCATTGCCCACAAGCAAGAGGCTTACCCTTTACCAAGAGCACTGGAGCAGCTAATTTCCATTAAATGACACTGACCGAAGGACAAGGATTTCTTCATTGAGTCAGGCTCAGCACAAGACCAGAGGAAACCATTAAAATGGTTTTGTCATTCAAATACATGTTTTCTTTTTTTTCCTTTTTTTCCCAGACAGAGACTATGAATAGTAAAATTATAGCAGTTAGATGTGCGTGATTCAGTGTGACATTCTTTCTTGATCTACAGTTTAAACTGTATGTCGGTCATTTGTTATCTGTTAAAGGTACAGTGTAAAGGAAATGGTCAAAAAAGGTACTGCAACTATGCTGCTCATTGAAACTGGGCTGCCTATTGCCAAATGTGATCTTTTCATGAATGTTTACTAAGTAATAAACTAATATTTTCTAGTATGGCCCAAGTAGTCATTTTTGGAGAAGATCCTCCTTTTCATCTTTGAAAAGTGCCATTTTCCCAGTCATAATGAATGCTTATTGGATGGTGGTGGTAAGTATTCATGACAAAAGTAACATTAGTGAATGGGTATATGAATTCTGGAAATAAACAACTAAAAATCTTACACAGTGTACCTTTAAGTAATAGAATAGTCAACATTTTACATTAAAATAATCTGGTGCTTTTAAAATCCACATCAAAACATCAAGTGTTTCTGACTGCACTTGGACATGGCCATTTTGATAAATTAATCAGTATGTAGTATTGCAATTTGCAATACATAGCTTGGCTGACCTCAGCTTAGCCAGGTGGTGTTAACATTCACAGCTCATTTTTATTTATTTAAATGTATTTATTTAGTTAGTTACAGTAGTTATACACTTGGGGCTGGTTAATTTGCAGCACAATGGCATGGACACCAAACATGAAATGCAGACATATTAGACAGCAGAACTAATTCAGAATGTCTATCTATGTAGCATGTCATGATGTTAAAAACCATACCCACAATCGTTAAAGACATTCCAGAATACAATATTTTCAAAGCACTGCCCAAGCGTACGGGATACTCTCAGAGTCTTTCTGTCTGTGTTGTGTCTGTCTCTAGGGACATACGCACCTTTGTAGACTGAAAGGTGGTGATCACGTCTGAAGTGACACATTGCAGCACAGCACCCTCTCCCAGATGTCCACGCCTACCTGACACACTCACCTCCAAACCAACAGCAGCAGCTCGTTTAACCATTACTGTCACAGTAGCAGACATGCTATCAGTCAACTTTTGTCTCGTGCATTCCTGGGTGGATGCATGAGAGTAAAGGTCTTCTCCAAAGATAGTAAAAACGCATATACGTAGACCCAGATTTATCACAGATGTGTGCAGTCATGTAACATTATTGTCACATACATCACATACTTGTGCTTTCAAATGAATACAATTGGCTGATTTAAAAATGTGAATAGAGATGCTAAGGCCACCACTATCCTATGAGCACACTATTCTAAAGCTTTTTATGTATATTTAGGAGTACATAAAATTAAGGCTTTGCTGTAGATTGACCATTGATTTTTAAATCGTGATTTCTTAAATGTGCAGTTGTATTATTTAGTAATTTATTTCATGCAGTAAATGCTGCAAATAGCCTAACTTATTGATCAAGAACAACTAAGCTCATTTACACTAAATAGAACAGAAGTAAAGTGACTTTGGCGACAATCTCTTTATTAAGGTTGCTGACCATTTTCTCTATTTCTCTGGCTAAACTATATAACTGAAAATCTCTTTGGCTGATCACCCTGATGCATCTGTCAATTACAAATGATCCACAGAGGATGTGGTGTACTGTACTGTACTGTACCGTAGGCTTTGGAAGGCAGTATATCAGCCCAGTATCAGCATGGCATTTGCAACTGAGCCGACCACATCCCTCGCAGCCTTTAACACACTGCCTCCGCCATATAAGGTCACTCATGTGTGCATATACCGTAGGGCTGCATGGGTGTCATAACACAGCAGTGAAAGGAAGGGGGATCAGCAGGATTAGAGTGAATTCCAAAAGACGAAGACAGAAAAGGCTTTGGACAGCAGCCATAGGGAGAGGAAAGAACTGATTTTTGAGGGAGTAAGGTACACTTACCTGTGTGTGTGCAGGCTTAGGCCCTGCATGCAGAAACACAGACACTTACACCTCTTTCATTTCAGGGCAGCCCCGTAACAATGAGTCGTTGTAAACTCTGTGTGTTCGTGTGTGATGGCATCAGAATGGTACTTTTAAAAACTCCAGGTGGTGTCTTGTTTGCTGGCAACACAACATGTATATTTTGACAGAACTACTGACAACAGTTTGGCAAGGCCAATTTGTAAGCTGTATGGCTGCACACAAGGTACAAAGAAAGAAATTACGAACAACTGGCTGAAACAGAATTAAGGGCTGAGAAGTGGCAAGGCAGACGTTTTATTCCAGGAATTTGAATATCACTGTATTACCTCACTATTCCGCTTAACACTACTACTACTAAGTCATTAAAGCATAGCAGCTAAAACACCTAATCTTACCTACACTACAGCTAAAACACCTCGCCTCATTTACTGTGTTCTTGTAGATGTTGTGTTCCTGACTTGACCTCAAGTATGGTATTGCCAATGGCTTCAGAACACGATTGCATTTATCGCTCACACAAAGTTTTAATGGTGGGCAGTGTCAAGGGGAGCCAGTGCGATTCAAAATCTAGACTAGAAGGTTCTAATGATTGTGCTCTAATAACCTTTAAATCCAGGTTGTTGCCTCTTGAATTTTCCTTAATTCATGGTCACATTTTTTAGCTGCATGAACTCACACATCATATTTCACACTTGGCGTTATTCTTTTGTATCAATCTCGTCTTCGGGTGAATTTACACTAGATTTAGTGTCACATGCAACTAAGATGCTCTGCCGTAGCCATTATCTAGTCAGCAACTATTACTGTAAAATATACTGAAAGTGACCATGTTGAAACCTGTGGCAACATGGCAATTCACCTCAGAAATGTGTTTTTGTTTTTCTCTAATCATCAGGGCATTCAGAACAATCAGTCGATTGGTCCATCAGTCCAATGAGCAAACATTGACTGGAATATATTTTGACAGGTATCAACTTGCCAACAGAGGTCCTCAGAAATCTCCTCCTTTTTTCTGATAATAGAAACAGCTGACAGTAATGTAAAAAGGAACTTCCCACATGCCCTGAGGACTGCATCACCCTTGGTGATGAATTTGTGTACAAAAGATCAGGTGGACGAATATAACCTTTCCGTAAAGCTTACGCAATTTGGGATTTCTGCCTTCAGGTTTGTGTGGTTCAGCAGATTGCATGTTTGACTTTTTCTTTACATGATTGCTATGCTCAGCTGTGTGTACTACAGGCAGTCATCCAAGATGTTGCCACTGGCTCAGTCAGTCATGGAGGTACAGTATATTATGTCTGTCCTTCAGCTGGAAAGGGATGAGGGGCAGTATTTCTAGGTCATACAATTTAGCATTTTTTCATGTTTGTTTTTATAATGGTTACCTTTACGCAAACAGCACTAACATAATCAGAGAGAGAGAAAAAGAGAGCAGGGGAGAGAGTAATAGAACAAGACAGAGATAAAGAAATAGAGGGACAGAGAGAGAGAGAGAGAGAGAGAGAGAGAGAGAGAGAGAGAGAGAGAGAGAGAGAGAGAGAGAGAGAGAGAGAGAAAGAGAGAGAGAGAAAGAAAGAAAGAAAGAAAAGAAGAGAAGAAGCGGAATAGAGGTGATATGCCCAGAGGCGCAACTCTGGCTTTATGGTTCAGCTGAAGGTAAAAGTCATTACCCTACCCGCTTTTGCCAACCAGCTGTACTGCATGGCTAAAGAAAGGACCTCTAGGCACTTTTAGATTTGCAAGGCAGGAGAGCCAACTGCATCCTACTGAGTGCGTTGCGTCTCTGCAGTAATTCACTCCAAGTAGCCATGAAATGCTTATCCAGTCGCTGGCAGGGCCGCTGACAGCTTTTGCTGGGCCCAGGACAGTCATCTGAAAGGGGGCCCCATCCAATACATACAATGTAATGGAAACCCAATTCTGTGCCCCACCTCCATCTGGGCCCGGGACAAATGACCCCTTTGCCCCTCCTGTCGGCTTCCCTGCTCGCTGGCACGAGGTTTGCAGTAGGGGCTGGGCTTGTATGGGACTCAGAGTCCTTCGTACACCAGCCCTTGTTATTTTTGCTCAGTGTACCTGCCATACCTGTGTTGAGGTGGGAAAACACCAGAGAACAAAAAAAAAATCTGGAGGAAGATAAACAAAAGGGAGAGAAATGAAAGAAGGACAAAAGGGAGGCTCAAGTCGGCGCAGATCACCACTGAGCTGTGTGCTGCATGCTAGTCCACTGCCATGACGGAGGGAGATTGTGAATGGGCGGCGTAGACAATAAATGTTTCCAGTACAGGGTGAATCATGGCTACAACCGCATCCATTTCCTGCATGTGTTTATCTAGTCAGCGGCGTAGAGCTGCAACCATTGTCTGGACTTGTTGGGGTAGCGAGAGAGACATGAGCGAAAAGGAGAGGAGAGGAGAGATGACTGGAGTTACTGCATGGCGTATTGGAGGACAGGCCTATGTGAATTTTTTTGGCTGAGCTTCTGAACCCCCCCATGGCAGAGCACAAGGGGCTGGGTGGAGAGGGAGTTCAGACGGTGGGGTAAGACAGGAAAACCATATGAGGCTAAAAATGGAACTGATTACGGCAGGCCAATCTGACTTCTGCATCAGGGTGTGATGTGCAGCCGGGGACATTCCGGATCGAAATGGGCTATAGACGACTTCTACACTATACCAGAGCTGGACTGGGGGAGAAATAGAGCCCGGGCACTTTTGCCTTAAAGGGGGCCCTCATAATTAGATGCGCAGAACTGTCTCATCGTGAGCCCCTATTTCCAGAAATGTTTTAAAAATGCCCGCTATGTCAAATGGCCAGTCCAGCCCTGCGCTATACCCAGCACAGTCAGAAGAGAACACTGACTAGGGAAGAGATGTCAAACTCAGGCCCGGGGGCCAAATTTGGACCACAGAGCCATTTTATCCGGCCCGCGAGATCATTTCAAATGTGTATTACAGTTGGTCCGCATACACCATTAACATATAGAGTAATAAGGCTTGAACATGAAATGTGGCATGGATGTGCAGACACATTTGAACTACTTTACATGATATGCCAGAGTGGGTGTGAAATTTAACTATGAGTATGAAATGCATATGTATGCACAATTTTAGTCCCTTAAAAAAAATAAAGACTGACTTTAGCCTGCGACTTTGGCCCTCAAGTCAATTTGATTTTGACACCCCTGAACTAGGGCATACGTCACAATCATCATCCATGCATCAATAGATGTATGTTTGTCTCAACCAATGACATGCAAAGTACAGACAAATATGATGGAAGTAGCCACACCCATGACAAGATGTGATTTGTTATCATGCTTAGTACTTCACTCCAATTTGGCGATGTACTGCCCGCCGAAATACCAACACAGCCTTTAATTCTACAATGTTATGGTCTGATTTATGCTCTCGGTTCAGCTGCATCTTTCAGCACGCCGACCTATACATATGGTCATGGTGAAGAATTTTAGCCACTCTTTAACTGTATCTCGCCATGTTTTCACAATCTTGTGTCTTAACCTTGTCAGCAACTCCATTGGTATAAGGGTGGGATGTAGTGTTGTGACATTCGTGAACGAATCGATTCTTTTGAACGGCTCTTAGAAGTGAACGATGGGATCCGAATCACAGCTGGGGGAGCCACTCCACAGTGTTTTCGGTCATGTTTTATTCGCTTTAAGCACGTGACCTTAACATGAGTGCTTTAATTTGGGGAAAAACATAAGAGTCTTCCTTATAGAGTGACAGAAATAGTCTTTAGAAGCAAGAGGACAATCCGTTGTTCTTTGGACAAAATTACCTACAGGTGGAGTGATAATGTTATGTTCTCAACACTGAAAAAATAATTGAAAGCCGTTCAAAAGCCGTTTTTGAACGGCTCTTTGAAAGAAACGAGCCACTATGATCCGGACAGTGTTGCCAGCCATAGTCACTACTGGCTCGCTGAAAAGTCGCTAGACGTCACTAAATGACATCATGATGTTACATATGACGTCACGCACGACACACTGATCTCTAGAAAACGTGGCCACATGCCTTCGTTCACAGTAGGAAAATGGGCAGTTCTAGCTAATGTTTGGAGATCAGAGCTAGTCTGCAGCCCTGCTTAACCGTGGGAAACACATCTGACAGCGGCACAGAGTTACAATTATGTTGAAAAACAATGATTTTGCATTGAAAATGCTCATTTTAAAAAGTCGCCAGATGCACCAAAATGCCGTCAAAGTCGCTAGATGAGGCTTTTATTCACCTGGGACGTCAAAAAGTCGCTAAATCTAGTGACAAAGTCACTAAATCGGCCACATTGGATCCGGATCCCGTAAAAGAGACAGAACTCCCATCTCTAGGGGGATGTAACGGTGCAACTCAGGTCACTGCTCTTCTTTCCAATGGCTGCCTGTGCCTGTGATGATACTACAAGGTCTGTGGGTGGGTCCCCACAGAAGGTCTGTCAGACATAGTTGAGGGTGCCTGTGGAAACCTACTGTCTTCGTAGGAAAAGGCGTGTGTGTTGCGCTGTGGTCGTTTTCCAACAACAGGGTGCAATCCTGTACATGCCTGGAAGTGTGACGAAATGTGTCGACGACAGCCTGTCAGCATTTGGCGATCTGTGTAAACAACACAGATGAGAGAGCAGAGCCAGACGATCTTCACCTTCTAAAGAAAAAAATAAAGACAGAAACGGAATGATTAACGAGATATTTCATTTTAGGGGACTTACATTTACATTATTTTCTCTTAGCTTGTCTTTTACGACTTTGCATAGAACAAATACACATTTGTGGACAATAAAGTTAATGCCTTTTTTTAAAACTAAAATTAAGTGCATAAATATATCGATGTCTACATGATTTTGTATATGAATATGTGTGTATGGTTACAATGAGGTTGACAAAATAAGTACGCTCAAAGAGTTATAAAGGCACCAATGTTGTATTTTAGATTTGTAGGCATTCCAACCTTCCAAGATTTTTATGAATGCTATCTTGGTGTTCAGTGCATCTCTGATGGTCTGTCGTAAAACCCCCATTTAAATTTCTGCTTCTGTCTCACTTAGTACATTACTGGAGAATAAACTTGCAATTACGAACGTCTCTTCGTATGCTTGGCCACTCCACAGAGGAGAACTCATGATCTGTGCTTCAGATGTGGACTTCCTCACCAATATTTGGAAATCTAACACCAGTATAGCAAAAAGCATGAAATGTATACGTTATAATTACCCCCTCTCCACTGCATCTCTCAAAAAGCAAAGCAAGATGATAGCTTCCTCTGCCTGCACCGCCATTTGCACAATATTTGCAAAGTACAATACATTCAATAAGAATTGCATTCTCCTTCTGCGCACAGCAACAATCCACTCCATATGGAAATCGTTTTCCGCATTTACCTTTTAAAAATATGCATCTACAAATTCCTACTCCATTTGAATGGTTTATGGAAATTGATTGCATTATGTTTGCTGTGGAATTGTTGCAGAGCTGACTGAACGACTTCAAAGAGGTCCTGCAGCTCCTCGCCCTCGGGGCACCCAGCAGATTTTTTTTTTTTTACCACTGGATCAAATTATGTTAACCCTGCATGTAAAAGGACTGATACCGTGATATAGCGAAGTATTTCCTTAGTGTGTGTACTTGTACATTTGTGTGTGTGTGTGTGTGTGTGTGTGTGTGTGTGTGTGTGTGTGTGTGTGTGTGTGTGTGTGTGTGTGTGTGTGTGTGTGTGTGTGTGTTTGTGTTTGTGTGTGTGTGCGTGCAAAGGGGGGGTGGGTACTTTTTTAAACAGTAAAATTCTATACCAACTTGTACTTTATGCTTGTCTTGCATATGTTGACCCTAACCTTCTGAAATATTATGAACAATACGGATTGTTGTTCTTAACCACAGCTCAAGGTGCTCTCTCTTGTACCCCCCCCCCCCCCCCTTCTTTGTGTGTCTGTGTGTGTGTGCGTGCATGCGTGCGTGTGTCTGTCTGTGTGTGTGTGCCTGTGTGTGTGTGTGTGTGTGCGTGCGTGCATGCGTGTGTGTGTGTATTTAGAGCATGTGATTTGGTACGTTTACATGTTTATGCTTGTGGCCCGCATGCACCTGCCTGTGGTGAGGAGAGCTTAAACCAGCGTGACCGCCAGACAATGGACTTGCTGACGCACCCAATTTTTGACAGTGACACATCTGATGGCGAAAAGGGAAGATATGAGAGAGGGGGGGAGAGAGAGATAGAGAGAGAGAGAGAGAGAGAGAGAGAGAGAGAGAGAGAGAGAGAGAGAGAGAGAGAGAGAGAGAGAGAGAGAGAGCATGAGGGTGGAGAGATAGATAAATGTCTTATCTCATCATGTTTGCAAACTGACAAACACTACACAAATAGATGGTTTGGTATTGCGTTGACACTTTGAGACTAAACTTAAGGTAGTTATCCTTCTAAAGACTCAAGGAGAGGTGAACTGAATGACTTTTCTGAGCATAATTGCACCCCATCGGACTGTACCAGCTCACAAGGCAACAATCACATAAGACAGTTGTATATAGTGTATTGCAAATTCTCTGTTACAGCACAATTATTTTTATATATATGTCATGAATTACACATGATCTGTAAGTTACTTGAAATACAGTGTCAAGTGAAAATCTGTCTTGATACTTATTATGGAAATACTTTTCTTTTACTCTGTGTGTGTGTGCGTGTGTGTTTGTGTGTCTGCGTGCGTGCGTGCGTTCTCAATCAGTGGCATGACATTGTGGTGTTTTTTTCTATTGATTATCCTATGAGCTATTGGGAAACACTCCTGCCAGGTAGTGATGCACAAGCCACTACAGCAGAGGAGGGGGAGATGGCTTCCATGCTTTATCTCTGGCCGTTACAAAACACTGAGAAGAAACAGTCAGTCGTCGACAGGTGGGAACTTGTTTTGATTGTAGGAAAACCGGCGCACATTGTCACTCCACTTTTCTGACTGTTTCTTTTATTTTCCCTCCAAGTTTTTCCTCTTCATTTTGTGACCCATTTTTCATCCTGATTCCTTCCCTCTTTTTGAGTGTTCTCTCCACAGTCACTTTGGCCCTCAGGGGAGTAAGACAACTGGGTTCCACTCCAGAGTTCTAGATTACGTCAGCCTGAGGAACTGACTGTGGCAGCAGCAGCAGCCGAGCTCAAGAACTTGGTGCTGAGCCGGGGAAATATGTGTGGCCTGTAAAATTCTCTCCTGTCCCAACTTGTTGTGAATCCGCTGAATGCACCACTCAGCTGTAATACGGTATGAGCCATATCCCTTGTCTGTGTGTGTGTGTGTGTGTGTGTGTGTGTGTGTGTGTGTGTGTGTGTGTGTGTGTGTGTGTGTGTGTGTGTGTGTGTGTGTGTGTGTGTGTGTGTGTGTGTGTTTGTGTGTGTGTGTGTGTGTGTGTGTGTGTGTGTGTGAGTGTGTGTGTAAATTGAGCAATTCTCTGCCTGGAAAAATTAAAGACGAAGGCCAAGGGGTGGTTTAGCACCGGATTACAGGTAATAACCGACGCTGTGTCAGAGATATAAAAAACAAATCATGACACAACCTTTACTGTGCATGGAAATAGCAAATTGGGGATTTGAAAATTGCATAATATACAGAACTACAACCCATTTCTGTATACTGTTTGGATACCAACTGATATGACAAGCAAACTGATAATCCAATAGTCCAATAAAATTTTAGCAAGTCTATTATATTTTATGCTTACGAGGCAGAAGGAAAGAGGACACACAAGATCTCAAAGCACGAACAAAGCATAGGTAGGCAGGGGTCGGATCATGCCATTGTGGGGCCCTAGGCGAAACGTAAACATGGGCCCCCTTAAAAGTCATTATATAGACAAAAAAATCTGTGTTTTGGTGCTATTTAAATGTTTTGTCTCATATATCTTTGATTACTTGACATAAGTGACAAATTAAGATCCAGATAATTTTTTGTGTGCTTACCGCGACTGGTGTGACAATTGGGGGCCCCCACGAGCAATGGATTTGGTTGGGGCCCTAGGCAATTACCTGAGTTTGCCTAATGGAAAGTCTGCCTCTGTAGGTAGGTGAACTCAATGCTCCGACAGCGCCATGAGCATTTGAGGTCATGCACGAGTCATGAAGGTGCTTTGATCATTGGCTCTGACTCTGCAATCTGTAGCCTGTCGTTTGCATGATTACGTACACTCTTTGTCTTCATCTGCGACTCGTCAGTCCTCTTTTCCAAGCGTGATTGTTTACCTGTTTACTTGGAAATGTTGTTGAGTTTGAGAGCAAAACTGGACTGGTAATCTGGCATACAGGGCATTTCCCCAGGGTCCGACAGTCCCCAAAGGCCGATGCTGTATTTGTTTGTTTGTTTGTTTGTTTATTTGTTTTAGGGGTGGCCCATTGGTCCCTCTTCATTGTAGTGGACTGTGTCAAGCCGGATATAGTATGAAAACATGGGGTATACGTGAGCCATCAGTTTAAACAAACAAACAAACAAACAAACAAAAATGTCCGGGTGGGTTTTCGGTCCTAATCCAGCCCAGTCTGAGAGGCACGCAGACCCTGTTCCATGATGCCAGCCAGCCAGCCAGGCTCTTGGACACATCTGACAAAATCCTCTCTGGCCAGCATGCAGAGAGAAAGAGGGTGGGAGGGCAAAGGTCAAAGAAGCACACGGAGTGGGGTCAGGATGTGTGTGTGTGTGTGTGTGTGTGTGTGTGTGTGTGTGTGTGTGTGTGTGTGTGTGTGTGTGTGTGTGTGTGTGTGTGTGTGTGTGTGTGTGTGTGTGTGTGTGTGTGTGTGTGTGTGTGGGTGTATGTTGGGGGTGACGAACAGGCAGACAGACGAACAGACGAACCGTTGCGCTCAAACCCCCACCACCAAAAAAAAAAACTGGCCCCCTCCCCTTCCTCTTCTCATGCTTTGTGCAGAGGAAGTTCAGGGGCACAGGGGATGAAAGAGAAAAAAAAGGAGAAGGGGGCAAAAGGAGGGAGGGAGGGATGGAGGGAGAGAGAGAGAGGGAGCATCAAGCAGCCTGTACACGCATAAACATCCTCAAGGCAATTGGAGTCATCCTGGGAATATTTATCTTAGCTGGTAACGCAAAGAGGCAGCCAACCCCTAATCTGGCCCACAGCTATTTTCTCTGAAATCAGGGAGAGAGAGAGAGAGAGAGAGAGAGAGAGAGAGAGAGAGAGAGAGAGAGAGAGAGAGAGAGAGAGAGAGAGAGAGAGAGAGAGAGAGAGAGAGAGATGGAGAGTGGACAGAGGAGGCAGCTTCAAGAGACCATGTGTACAAGTTGGTGTGAGAGAGAGGCAGAAAGACATGAGAAACAGAGAAAGTGGAGTGAAGAGATGGAGGGAGTACAGAGACCAACAACAGAGAACAAATGAAAACAGAGAGAGAGAAAGGCAAGATGGGCAGACAGACAGGGAGGGAGAAAGACACGTACAGTACAATAGATGTTGAACTTGGAAAACAAAGACAGAAATAGCAAACGAAAGAGGAGGAGGAGAAGAAGGAGGAGAAAGTGAAAGCATAGAGAAAGAGAGAGAGAGAGAGGGAGGGAGGGAAGGAGGGAGAGAGAGAGGGAGGGAGAGAGAGACATGTATAAATGGAAGTCGACAGGGGTGGCTTGGCATGGAGGCAAGTGCAGAATGAGTGAGATGCCGGGGGCTGGCCACTGAGGCATGGGCCATGTGTGTGTGGGTGGGCGGGCGCACATGTGTGTGTGTGTGTGTGTGTGTGTGTGTGTGTGTGTGTGTGTGTGTGTGTGTGTGCGCGTGCGTGTGTGTGTTTATGTGTGCCTGTCTCCATGTCTGAGTGTGACTACATGCATGACTCTGAACATGTGTGTTTGTGTGTGTGTGCGTCTGTGTGTGCGTGTGTGTGTGTGTGTTTATGTGTGTGTGAGCGTCTGTGTGTGCGCGTGCGTGAGTGTGTGTGTGTGTGCGTGCGTGTGTGTGTGTGCATGGGTTGCCCTTGCTCTTCTGTGTGTTTGCAATTCTTCAGGGCACAAGAGGGGTGAGCGGAGCGAGGCGGTGTGTGCGGCGGCGTGGTGGGAGGCGGGGTAGGGTAGGGTAGGGTGTGTTGGGGTGAGGAGGTCGCGACGAACACTGGAGGTGAGGAAAGAAGAGGAGGAGGAGGAGAATTAGGAGGAGAGAAGGGGCCGTCGCTGGCTTTCTGATGTCTGGGGGGCAGCCAAGGCTGCGTTTGGCTGGCTGGATGATTCAATCTGAATGGCAGAGCCACTGCCTGTGTCACCGCATCCAGCCCCAAATGTATAGTGACACTCTTCACATTCCCTTAGATGTCGGGGTGGGGTAGGGTGGGGTGCAGGGGGGTGAGAGGTGAGGGGAACGGAGCCAGATGAACAATCGTGTCCCACGATCAGATGACAAAACATTGTACATACCTGTGCATTCACACCTCACCTACTTCCTATTTACGGTATGTATACAGTATACCAATATACACACGTGTGTCCTTACCTGAATCATACATATATCCATGTTTACTTACATGCATACAAACATACATACAGTACATACATACAGCTCCAGGCCTTTTTATTAGAATACCATGAAAAAGTTGATTTATTTCCATAATTCCATCAATAATGTTAAACTGTCATGGATTGTAGATTCATGGCCCAGTTTTTTAACTATTCCAATCATTAAATTGTTTATTTTTACACATTTTGGTCTTCCAGCTCAAAAAAACCATGAATTGGGGAATTCACATCATTAGAATATTGTAATAAAATCACAATTTTCTTCATCAAAATTTGTTTCACATCAGTGCACATCAAATCAGTTGAACTTTGGTACTTTCTACACAACATGCAATGTTCAATACTTGGTTAGGACTCTCTCTGTCTTAATATTATTAATAATAACGGCCATGATGCGTTTAACATTGAAGTCAATGGCAGAAACAGTGCATGGGAGTAATGGAAGGCCAGATATCCTTGATGCTTTGCCGTCAGCTGTTTTTGTATAGCTGACCTGGTGTCCCACACTTCCCTCTTCAATATACCCGAAGATTTCCATGCCACGTTTTGGTGTTAACTCACCAGTTTAATTCTAACTCAACAGAAATTAAACCCCATTCATTTTCAATGGGGATTCATTTCTGGTTATTTAGAATTAAACTGGTGAGTTAGCGCCAAAACGTGGCATGGAAATCTACAGGGTATATTGAAGAGTGAAGTGTGGGGTACCAGGTCAACAAACAAGAACAGCTGACAGCAAAGCATCAAGGATATCTGGGCTTCCATAACTGCCATGCACTGTTTTTCCATTGACTTCAATGTTAAACGCATCATGGCCATTATGAAGACAGAGAATGTCCTAACCAAGTATTGACCATTGCATGTTATGTAGAAAGTACCAAATTTCAACTGATATAATGTGACCCGAATTTTGATGAAGAAAAATGTGATTTTATAACAATATTCTAATAATGCAAATTCCCCAATTCATGGGTTTTTTGAGCTGGAAGGCCAACGTATATAAATAGAAAAAAATAATGATTGGAATAGTTAAAAAACTGGGCCATGAATCTACAATCCATGACAGTTTAACATTATTGATGGAATTGTGGAAATAAATCAACTTTTTCATGGTATTCTAATAAAAAGGCCTGGAGCTGTATGTACATACAAGCCCTTTTTTCAAGTTAAAGCGCATCATGTTTAAAGGGACACTGTGTGAGATTTTTAGTTGTTTATTTCCAGAATTCATGCTACCCATTCACTAATGTTACCTTTTTCATGAATATTTACCACCACCATGAAATTCTAAGCTTTCATTATGACTGGAGAAATGCACTTTTCATACATGAAAAGGGGGATCATTTTGAATTTCCAGAAATAGCCATTTTTTAGCTGCAAAAATTATTGTACTTGGGCCATACTATAAAATATTAGTTTGTTACTTAGCAAACTTTCATGAAAAGATCAAATTTGCCAATGGGAGACACAGTTTCAATGAGCAGCGTAGTTGCAGTACCTTTTTTGACCATTTCCTGCACAGTGTCCCTTTAAGGGTGTCAACAATAATCGATTTGGCAATGCAATGCAGGGCAGGACAATTCAATAATCAATATGGCAAATGCCATAATCGATGCAGCATATTTTTTCAACTTTCAATAGGATTAATACACACAAAAGCCAATAAAATGTTCAGTATCTGGCAGCTTGTATTGCCTCATGACTGATGAAAAAATTGGCTTGCCTTTCAGTACAAATGTGAATTGCAATGCATCGTAGAATAGGACTGAATCGATTTGAATCGAATTGTTACCTCCCGAATTGTAATCGAATCGAACCATAAGGGCAGTACCAATGCACACCACTGATCATGTTATAGCGATATATGATGCGTCTGCTTGGTTTTCCATCAACAGGACAATTCCAGCAAAATAAAACCATGTTACAATCATCCGTGTTGATGCGGGGTTTTTTGTGACTCGCAAGATTATTTCCATCAACATATTAGCAAAATGGAATGCACAGTTTGTAATTAGACCCTAAAGAGAGAATGTCCTGCACAAGACGCATCACCAGGTGTTTGAGCAAGTGTTGGAACTCTCAAGCCAGGTCCACTCGTAGCTTCTGTGCCTGTGTGGCTTTCTGTATCGCTTGAAACATTTTCCATCAGCTTGTGATGATACAACTTTCCCCAAAACCATCTCTTCCGAGTGAATTCACTTTGTGCGACAAAAGCGATGTTAAAGAGAAGAGATAGAGAACTGTTATTCCATCACATGTGTTGCATCATCACCTGTACCTTCTTGAAGCGCATCACGATAAAGCGAATCTTTTTTTGACGGAAAAAGCACCGTTAAAACCATAAGTTTACATGTTTTTTTCTTATCATTCCCGTTTTTCTTTTTAAATCATATTAATCCTGTCTAGTTTTAGGTGATTTAGAATTATCAAAACCATTTCCAAATGCCAAAATTATTTCCAAATCCAAGAGAAATGAGAAAGACAATGTACATAATGTTTCTAGTATTTACATCAGTCAAAAGTTTACATACACTTCAATAGGATTTGGTCCAAATGCCTTTAAACATCATCAATTGCATCAAAAAACTGTGGATATCCTTCTACCAGCATATTTGGTAAGAATTCCTGCCCATTCCTTGATTCAAAACTGGTAAAGCTGAGCCATGTGTGCAGACCGTCCTACACACGCATGCCATTTCAACTCTTCTACTTTTACTTGGTTGTCCTTTAGCTATTTTTAGTTTGGCCATATGTAAGAGGACTCGAGGACAACTAAATGAGTGTTTTGGATTGCCGATCACAAAGCCATGATCTAAATCCTCCTGAGATTTCATGGTCAGAGCTAAAATGGCATAGTGAAGAGTGGCCAATACACAAGGCCCTGCTAAACCAGTTCTGTCTGAGGAATGAGTCAAAATTCCTATCAAATATTCATAAAAAATCTTATAAAAGGATATCCGGAACTTTTTGAACAAATCGATGAAGTTCAAAACACACACACACACACACACACACACACACACACACACACACACACACACACACACACACACACACACACACACACACACACACACACACACACACACACACACACACACACACACGCGTGTGTGTGTGTGTGTGTGTGTGTGTGTGTGTGTGTGTGTGTGCGCATGTGTGTGTGTGCGCATGTGCGTGTACGTGTATGTGTACGTGTACGTGTACGTGTGTGTGTGTGTGCAAGTGTGTGTGCGTATGTGTATACGTGTGTATGTGTGTGAATGTGACTCAGTATATGCATGCTTATTTTGGTGCTACATGTGTGAGAGGTTGAAGAAGGGATCATGTATTGTGTGTGTCTCACAGGGAGTGCTTCCTTGCAGCGACAGTGCGCTCTGGGGATCAGGGGTACAGGTAACGGGGAGAGAGAGAGAGAGATAGAGAGAGAGAGAGAGAGAGAGAGAGAGAGAGAGAGAGGGGCAGCGTGATAGGTATGGGAGAGGTGTGGGTGTTGGAGTAGGAGTACGATGGAGGAGGTGGGGTGAGGGTAAAGGGTGAGGTTTGGGGTTGCGGTGGCTAACGTGTTCAGGCATGTGGATCCCTGTTACGGTTATTAGTCAGAAAATACAAGCGCTGATGCCATGGCTGGACTGGGACAACCAATCGGGCCGGGAATTTTCAGCCAAGACTGGTCCGCCAGGCAATGAAAGAGACAACGAAACCTGTGAAATTTTAATTTGAGATTTAAATCCGACTCAGAGAGGTCAGCTGTAGCGGCATGAGGACGGATACCATTGTTTTGTGGGGAGGACCAGGCCAAAATCATCAACAGTCACCAGGCAAATGCCCCGTTTGCCTTATGGCCAATCCACCCATGGCTGATGCAGTGCTATAGTCCCACTGCCAATCTCCTCTACCTCCTCGATACAGGAAGAATGTCATCTGCCCTTTGCAGGCATATCCTGTTTTACTGTCAGAAACCGAGCAACATGTGGAGGTCATGGGGGTCATGCTAATGTATGAGACA
>NC_085870.1:30534394-30544394 GCF_034702125.1 Engraulis encrasicolus
ATTTGTCTTCCTCTTCACCACCCTTCATACTGTGTGCAAAACACACAATCTGAAGCCCTTCTCATCACTTCCTTGGCACACATCGTAAAGGGCAAAGGTCATCCACTCCCGTGCCAGGAGAAAAGCGTGGGTGTGTCCACCTTGCCTTGTTGCCTCCCAATAACAGAAGCAGAGGAGGTGGTGGTGATGGTAGTGAGGACTGGTGGGGGGCTAACCAAGGTGTGTCTATCTGCCCTGCCTTTCATTAACAGAATCAGAGGTGGTGTTGGTGGTGGTGGTGGTGGTGGAGGGGGTTAAACCAAGTTGGGCCTGCTCTGCGTTGCTTGGCAAACTGCGAAGGGCAGAGCGAGGGGAGGTGTAGAAAGGCGCTTCACGGAGAGGAACATCTAATCCATTTGCTCAGGGCCGTCTGTTTGTGTTTGGGCTCTCGCCTGTCATTACCCAGCAGATTGTTTGTCTTGTCTCTCTCTCTTTCTTTCTCTCTCTCTCTATCTTTCGGCACAGTGCAGCACAGGTACAAATATTTCCTCAGTTTGAAACCACGGTCGAAACGCTTCTGTGTACGGTCTGGTGGTGGCATTCACTTTTTCCATCTCAAGTGGCTCGCCCATCCTTTTATTCCCTCCTTACAAAGACAAACAACAGCCTTCTATCGTTCTCTATGGGACAACGGCTACTTTATTTATTGAAGTAAGGGAGAGTTATGAGAGTTCCCTGAGGAGAGTGAAGTACCTTAGAAGACTGTATTCTACAGGTAATTCTATAGACTCTACTTGGGCTCTGAAGGAGAGCACACATGGAAGAGAATTGAGTGAGGCAGAGTAATTTGACATTCAATGTTTCATCCCAACGGCTCAGGTCGTACTGACAAATCTTATCAATTGAAAGATTTTTGTTGTTGATTTGATTGGCCGCCGTCTGAGAAATACGCCCCTAGCTTGCATAGGATTAAACTTGTCTCAGCATTTTTTTGCTTCACTTTGCCACCCTCCCCTTACCTTGGCCCTGCTTCATTTGCCTCATAGAAATGAGTGGTGAATTTGGCCTTACTTTGCAAATTTGCTTCCAGGACCCATTGTCTCTGTGCAAGGCATCTGTAAGCCTGCACTGACATGGTTGTATAATAGCCTCTTGTGCTTTGAGGACCCAAGACTGTTCTCCCTGTGAGTAGCATGTTTGTGCTTAGCGTCAACTGGGCTCAAACTTTTTTCAAGAGTATGGAGTCCAGATCGACTCTACTTGGTGAGCAGTTGGCAGCAGTCATCAAACGTTTGATTAAAATCTGTGTGTGTGTGTGTGTGTGTGTGTGTGTGTGTGTGTGTGTGTGTGTGTGTGTGTGTGTGTGTGTGTGTGTGTGTGTGTGTGTGTGTGTGTGTGTGTGTGTGTGTGTGTGTGTGTGTGTGTGTGTGTTTTGCACAAATACAAAGGAGGAGATCCTTACAGATAGTTGCTTCCTCTTCTTGCACTAATAACGTGACTAACAGAATGGGATATGGTAGTGGGATAGGACAGTTAAGGCTGTAGGCATTCCTGTGTACCAATGGGAGCCGATACCATTCGACATCATCGGGGTCCCAAGCAAAAACCCACCACTCACTGAAAACTGCATGACCACCACATCACAAAGGTTGTCAGCCCTCCCATGTCCCAACCCAGAGGGAGACTTCACCAAGCATTGCCACCACATCGCAAAGGTTAATGTCAGCCCTACCATGTTCCGATGCAAAGGGGTTCTTCACCACACATTGTCAGCCAACATTGTTTTGCTGATTTATATTCAGTAGGGATGGCACAAACCGCACCGAAAACCGAAACCGTACAATTCACACACATAACGAACCGAACCGTGCAGTCAGTCACAAACCGCAATTCATGTACTGCCCAGACAAATATGTAAAACAGAGATTCTGGGAGTATCTTATCCAGTCTCTCTGATTAAAACATTAGCGTATAAGACCAATCAGAGGATGACACTATTAAAATCACACCATTTTCACATTATAAGCGTATACAAACCATATGTAGGATATTTAGTGATAAGTCCGATTCTATTAGCCAATTGAAAGAGGGCATTTGGAACGCTCAGACAGCACACAGTTTAAGTGCAAGCACAGGTTAGCACAAGAGGCAGTTCTCAGACACATGCAAAAGGTCAAATTCAACTTGGGCATCATCACTTTTTAACTGCAGTGATATAAATATTGTTTAATATTCCCAGTGCACCATTTATCATGAACTAAAACAAAGAACCGTAGAAAACCGAAAACCGTGACCTTGACACCGTGATATGAATCGAACCGTGAATTTTGTGAACCGTACCACCCCTAATATTCAGCTACATTTTTTGTCGTTGCTGTTTTTTTTACAGAAGCGCATCTATAGATACAAATAACACCAGCTCAGATCAATAATGACAGTAAGATGTACTTGGAAATGTTTTAATTCGGCCTGGGCCATAATGATGTCCTGGCCAGGCCCTGCTGTGGATCTAACTGGGCTGCTGCACTGGCAACCTGGGTTCGATTCTGGCTTGGGTCCTTTGCCGATCCTCCCCATCTCTCTCCCGCTCGCTTCCTGTCACCATCTCAGACTGTCCTGTCCAATAAAGGCATTAAAGCCCCTAAAAAGAAATGTCCTGGCCACCCCCAAAGCAGTGCTTTCCACTATGCCAGTGGTGGGCCAATGGACATGGAGAAATGTGCTCTGAAACAAGAACTAAGCTGTAGATGTTTTCTTTCTCTGCAAAGCAGAGGTCCATTCCACGCTTTTACACAAATGAGGTAACCAAATAGCATAAGACAGCAAAGCTGGTCTGGGATTCATTCTGGAGAGGCAGGCTATGGAAATGTCATGGGTCTCTCTATGCTGTTATTTAGGCATCCCATTGACAACATGCAGAACTGCGGAGAGTTCATTTCAGTACTCCCCAAGTTTTATGGTTTTTCGTGGGAACACGAAGGAAGCGAGGGAGGGGTGTAGAGAAAGAGAGAGAGCGAGAGCGAGAGAGAGAGAGAGAGACATAGAGAGAGAGAGAGAGAGAGAGATGGAGCCATGTTGTCCATGATTTAAGCATAGAATATTTTTTTTCAAACAGTGTCCTTGCCTTGGCCATGCCAGTGTTATTTAGAAATCTTCTCAGTCACAAGTCCCCAAAACAGTCACATGGCCATGCAAAACAAAAAAGCGTAACAAATATATTACAGGATGACTTGGAAAAACAACAACAGCGCGCGCACACACGCACACGCACACGCACACGCACACGCACACACGCACGCACACACACACACACACACACACACACACACACACACACACACACACACACACACACACACACACACACACACACACACACACACACACACACACACACACACACTAACACCAACACACACGCACACACACGCACACACAAAACCTCCATGATAGATTTTTGGTGACATAAGAGGGGGTTCGTCAGCTGGATCATGGTCAAGGGAGGAAACAAACAAAACCTTCGTGGGTTTGCAGGCTGACAGCGACACTGCGCTATATGGAGAGAGAGAGAGAGAGAGAGGGGGAGAGAGAGTGAGAGAGAGAGAGAGAGAGAGAGAGAGGGAGAGAGAGAGAGTTAAAGTGTGTGTGTGTGTGTGAGGTGTGTGTGTGGTGTGTGTGTGTGTGTGTGTGTGTGTGTGTGTGTGTGAGAGAGAGAGAGAGAGAGAGAGAGAGAGAGAGAGAGAGAGAGAGAGAGAGAGAGAGAGAGAGAGAGAGAGAGAGAGAGAGAGAGATAGGCCTCAGAAGGAGAGAGAGTGCTGTGGAAGCCTGAGGTTAGTGTCAACTCTGTATAGGGTGCAGGAAGGCCTGCTCATGCGGCTCAGTACATGTATGTAGGCAAACGTTGGAATCATTGAGTATATAAGAATGGAGCCTTTTGGAATTTTGGCATTCTATTCTACAATGGTTGGAATCCATTTTGTTTAGCACCTCTAAACACCTGACTGTGTGAACAATCATATGCCAACGGCAAAACTGATCATGACCATGACCATGGCAAGTGTTGAAAAGAAACCTTGGGGCATTTTCAGCTAATGTTTGTCTTTCAGGGTTTTTTTTAACGTTTGTCTTTCAGTTTTATGGTTACATGGTTCAACTGCTGGCATTGGCTCAGGTTGTTACAGAGGAATGTAATTGGACCTGAGACATCGGTGTTATGTGGCTCATAGTTTTGAAGTCTCAAATGCCACAGCTATCCATCATTGCTACGTGTCAGGAATTTATCAGTATCAGTGTACTGTTATTGTTGACTTTGGAGCAGAGACGTTTGTGTCTTTACTTTGTTAGCAGAACGGCCTTTTTTTAAAACTCTTAAACTGAGATCGATGCCAGTACATCATTGAACATGTCAACAAAGTTTAACGGAACAAGTTAGCTCTGTCTCTGCCCAAGCCAGCCCGCAATGTCAAAGAATAGATATCTGCAAACAAAATGCAGCAGCGTGCCAGAAAAACGTCTCAATTTAACTCGTGTCCCAGAGAAAGGACAACAAAAGAAACATTATGTGACTGCTTGAAAACATTGGGCAACTGCACTGTTTGTCAAAATAATGAGTTCACTTTAGAGTAATGCAACTTAAAGATCGCCTCTCAACGTAATTTAATTAACATTGCCGTGTTCCCAATTGTTATTGAATGTGTTACGCGTTGGTCCTGTTTTAAAAAACGTTCTGGTTGCTTTGTTTCAAGACGTTTTTGCAAGCTGGCAAGGTGGCTTGTGGAGAAACGAGAGAGTGTTCCGTGTTTCTCGTGGAAATGCGTCTCTGATTGGCTCACTCCTCCTGCTCTCAAAGAAACGCGTCTCTGATTGGCTCAGTCCTCCAGCCTTGGGAGAGAATGTAATGGGAAACAGAGTCGCCACTTCCCCGGATGGTACTGCACTATAGGGGCGCCAACGGAGGCGTGCAGGCTCCATTCAGGGCTGTGCTCTTTCGACAGCGACCCCTAGGCGAGCTGTAGGCACGGAGCTACCGGAGTGAGCAGGCTTTATGTATGAGGCTTTGTGCTGTGTGTGTACCTGAGAGTAGCAACCAGCTGATAGCTAAGCTAAGCTATGTTTCGGACCACCAGACGTTGCTTGTTTTGAAAACAAGCAGAAAAAAATTACTCGACATGTTTTTAGATAAATGGGTCGATATAAACCTTTGTGGGCAACGCCTTCTTTCGACGTGACGAAACACAGAAAGGCTTTCGTGATTCGCTCGTTTCTCTGCATTATTGATGTAAATTGGGAAACACCGGGAAACACAGCCAGGAGAGTTGACGCACCGCTATGAGAGCCTTGCAAGTGAGTTTAACTTGGGGTGACCGTCCGATCTTCGAAAGGAGTGAGTAAAACTGAGTTTTATCGGAAGTTGGCCTTTAACAATGCCCCGCTAATTAGATAATGAAACGATGCTAGATAATAAAGCAAAGGCAGTAAATCCGCAATAAAAGATAGGGGAAAAAAAATCTGTCATTGCACTTGTCACTTTATCACATGTCAAGAGAAGCGAATGTATTCAAGCCTTTGGCTAAGTTTGACCTTTTAGGAATCCTGCATGCAGGCTAACTAATTAACACACACTCGCACGCACGCACACACAAACGCACACACACACACACACACACACACACACACACACACACACACACACACACACACACACACACACACACACACACACACACACACACACACACACACACGCATGCAAGCTAACACACAGCTGCTGCTGCTTCGTTAGGGAGACATGCAAATAAGCAGATTAGTGGAATCTGCATAAATGCAAATGACCTACACTTTGTATGTTTGTGACATCTTAGGTAAGACAATATGACAACATGTGACATCACATGGTTTTGTTAATAATGACATCTTATGGCACGTCGTCCCGCCACTTTTGAGCACGCTCTCTCAATCTTGGCGGTGCTAATGAGACGCTTGGAAACACACACACACACAAACGCACACACACACACACACACACACACACACACACACACACACACACACACACACACACACACACACACACACACACACACACACACACACACACACACACACACACACACACACACACACACACGAACACACACACACACACACGAACACACACACACGCACACACACAATCTAATTAAGTTGGAAGATGCAGTGGTGTGGTTTATGCAAATTCAATTCTACTGTGGACTGTGTCCACTAAATCTGGAGTGGGAAAAAGCCAAGGCTGCATTCATATGAGAAACGTGTGTTTTTTGTGGGATGGCTGGGAAACTGCCAACAAAATTGAAATCTTTTCGCTGACATTCGATCATTTGCATAAGTATTCTGTATGTTTGCTGTCTTTATGTTCAGATGGAGGAATTGACATAAATGACCTGGTCACAATTAGATGTGTATGATGGATAGCTTAAGTGGATGTTGTGGTCATTATCGAACCAAGTATTTCAACTAGAAAATGCCTTTGTCCAATCTGCCACCGTAGGAAATATATTGTATGATGGCTGCAAAACTGACAACAAAATTGGAACCGTTTGGTGACATTTCATCATTTGCATAACTTAACATTTTTTGCACAGTAATTAGCAAAAACTGACCTGGGTCAGAATTACAGAAAAACATCAGTTTGCGGGAAAATGCAATAGATGTTGAGGTCATTAGATATAGATTTAGGCCACATAGCATTGACTAATTATGTCTTTAAAATATTGTCATGAACATATATTTATTCTGCATGAGAAATGTTACAATATGGCAATGAAAATTCACATTTCCTGCAACAACTTTACACAAATTAATATGTGACAATTCATTTTCAAACTGTATGTATTAAGATCTTTTTCAAATTAAAAGGTGTACTTAGAATTCAGTTTTTTTAATGTTAATATACCAGTTAAAGGTATGTTTAAGGCTCTTTTAAAAAATAATTTTAAAAACATTGTCAAATGTGTTATTTATAATGTTTCAATATAGAAACATGAAAGTCGAGATAATGCTCTCTCTGCATGTCTTTCTCTTGTGACTTTTTGTCCTCTTCAATTTTCCTTCTTGTGATTTGACACAAGCCTCCCTGATCATTTAATTCCTGCACTTAGCTGAGCTGCAGGTCAGTGCAAGTCAGTCCAACGTTTTCTGGGATCACCCATTCATGGCTTCCCTCTATGCCAGTCTTTTAAACACCTATAATCTCTCCACTTTAGGTGTGCACCACTGACGCCAGAGCAACAAAAAGGCCTGCCAGGATCCCAGCATGGCACAGCTGGGGTTTCGGTTCTGAGCCTGTGTCCAGAGCACGCTTTTCTTGTCCGAACGGGTGTTAAACAAATACTCTGCTTTTGTGCCACTCGCTGTGGGATGGCTCTTTTTCACTTATCCTGTCCCTCCCTTTCTTTTTTCCTCCCTTTTCCCCTTCGTCACCCTCTTTTCTTCCATCCACCCATCCTCTCTTCCCAATCGTCCTCTCTCGAACTCCTGTCCTTTGAGCAGAAAGGTGGAGTTGTTGGAGGAGGCTGTCCCCCTCACCACAGGACCACTGCGGAGAGAATAGGGGTTATGGTGAGCTTTTTCAGCGGAAAACTGGAGGTTGGGGGGGTTGTCGCACTATCAACATAAGCATGGCAACGTTACAGATGGGGCTCGTGAGTTTTACAGAATTTCAAATGAATAATAGAAGCTATTGAAATAAATAGTAGCCTGTATCCAAGTGCACAAATGAGAACCTACAGTAGAGCTAAGTCAAGGAACTGAACAAATATAGAAAGAATACAGAGTCGAAAAAAAATGCTGAGTCCAAAACTCAAGGGGAGAAGAGAAAGCTTGTCGGGAGACCTATTATCAGGCATTTCAACACTCTCCTTCATATTGAGAACTGGCAAGGGCGTGAACATAAATGCTATGCTTTGGAGGGGTGGAAGTGGTAGACCTATTATCATTATCAGACAAGGGAAGGTGTGGACATCCCTGGGGTTGAGGACTGGGAGCATACAGGGTTAAAGAGGTCTTGCTACATGTCTGCTGAGCACCAAATCTGCCTCCTGGTGTGTGCTAATCATGACTGTGGAAGGGTAGTCTGCCCACCCCGGACCCCCACCTTGCCCTGGCCCCTGGCCCCTGACTCCCGAGGATAACACAGCAGGGGTGGGCTTAGGGCCTCGGCACATCGGCAAAGAGCGGAGCACTGCTCTGCCAACGTTCGGTTTCACTAATTCCAATACAATCCCGCACATCAGCGCCGACGTCTGCAGACGTTGGATACCGATTAAAGGGAAGAGCTATATTTTGTCTGAGCCGCCCCCTGTTTATCCGTGCTCTGCTGTGATGAAATTTATTTGTCCATTCATTGTTTTCAGTGTGCGGGTGCGGGGGTAACCAAAATCGTCCACAGTGCTGCTGCAGTGCTCCACAGTGCTGCTGTGGCAACCGGTGTGTGGAGCAGTGGTGTAGACTACGTAGAACGCGGGTATACAGAGTATACCCACTTCTAAATTTCAGGGATTTCAGTATACCCACTTAAAATTGATTGATCCATTGTTTTGAATAGCACAAATATATACAGTATACTCACTTCAGAAAATGCTCAAATATACAGTATACCCACCATAAAAATGTAGACTACACCACTGGTGTGGAGGCCCTTAGTCTGGGCAGAGATTCTTACTCCACCACCTCGCCTGGTGTCCTCCTCGGCTTCTCACCTGTGCTTGACCTCCAGTCCAGAGAAAATAAGTAGTCCTAACAAATACAGTGTACCATAGTTATACTATACTCTATACATTTTTTCCCCTCTGGTTAATATATCAAACTTGAGTCATAGCAGCTACGACAAAGTGTCATAGGCAAGCCCAATTTGTTGATGAAGAAGGCTACATTTTACATTTTTTACTTATCCACAGTAAGTATAGCTTCAGTATGGGATGAAAAAAATCAACACAGTGGAAGCCACAGCCAGAGTAGAATACATAGCCTACAGGGTGCACTGAATTATACTGACAGGGTGATGAACTGAGGATCTACTGCAAAAAAACACATTATGTAGCATTGCAGCACCTTTGGATGCCAGGGTTCTGCTTTCAGTTAAATACTTTTTTACTGACTACATGTGGATGAAATCAATGTGCATCTCCCAAATGTGAGCACACACGCTGGTCTCTGCACGTGTAGAATTCGTTTTTTGAATCAGTTAAACACAGTTCTGAAAACAATGGAGGACAAAAAATATGAATAAGTCTCTTATCCAGCAAACAAATTGTTTACATGTAGGGCCTCTTTATCAGAGAACAGTGCAACTGCTTAGACTGTCATCAGCGTGTTTTCATCATTGTCCCGATGAGAGTTGAGGGGCCAACATTTTGTGTTGAATAAAATCATTTGTTTGCATAATGGAGAATAAGTTGGACCCTACGTACGTGCGCATCCGTCAGAGGTGTGCAGAAGATTTAATCTCTCGAACAAAAGAGGACTTCATAACTAATACTAAAGCTTAAGCTACAAGTTTGCTGTCAGTCTTCTGTTGAAACAATTTGCCTAAGGACATGACAAATCTATTCATATTGGACTCGCACCATTATTCTGTGCATCTGCTTTTTGAAGCACATTGATGTTGCTAGATTTCAACTTATAAAGCGTTTTTTATAATGCCATATAATCAGAAAAAGTAAAAATATTTTTAATGCACAATTCAAAAGGACAGTAGTCTTGTACAGAAAGTGAGATAATTGCTTTTTTGTAGTTGTATCACCATTAAAATAAAACACTGAAGAATCAGAAAGTTTTTGGTTCAAGATCTTAACTTATTCTTGAATGGCTGTTTTTTTCCACTAAAAAGCTGTGTAAATAACCCATGTATTTCCAGTGAGTGCACAATCATTTACAACTAGCAGGTTCCAAGCCAAACCTTTAGATATCGAATTACTACCAGTTGTGACACTATCGCCCGCCAGAGCAAAGCAGCAAACTGGTAGAAAATGAGCTATTTGCACAT
>NC_085870.1:30551894-30554394 GCF_034702125.1 Engraulis encrasicolus
ATTATTTATAAATGAAGAGTTCAGATGCAAAACCCCCTAAGTGCCTTTTCAGAAAATAATCTTAATTCATTTTTATTTAATACAAAGCTATCAGAATTGCATATTTTTACATTTTATTCATGTAATATAACTATTTATATGTATTATCAAGTACAAAAATGTAAACCAAACCAACAACGGGGTTCTCTGAAAATATAGACGTACAGGTCTTCAGAAATGGAGTTAGGGGGTTTTGCATCTGAACTCTTCAAATACAAATTGTTAATATTACTTACAAAATAATAACTGTATTAATATTCAAATTTTGTTTTATCCGGCTCAGTTAACGTGAGCCTAATAAAACAGTCATAAATCTCTTGAAGTGCTGTGGTAATATTTGCATATCTCAGCAGTTACTAGATGGTAGCGTTTGGGGTGTGTCACGGTAACCACTGTAGATTTTTCTTGGGAAAACTGAACGCTGAGGCTGACAGCAAACATGTGGTTTTTGCAGCCCAGGAACTTACCTGAGAGCCTTGCTATTGACACAGCCCCATGTACTGGATTTGCATGCTACACTGACACCTCAGAGCAGAGGAGAAGCTCAGGAGGCAGAGAGAGGAAGACGCGGGGTGGGGGGTGGGTGAAGTGGTAGAGCAGTGGTGTTGGTGGTGGTGATGGTGGTGGTGTGGGGGGAGGTGGTGGAGGGAATTGTGAGCAGCAAAAGAAGAGATATGTGCGCCTCCTCGTCTCCCGTCAGCTGGGGTGTTTGCCGGCATCCCGGGGCCTGTTTGTTAACAGTGCGCTCAGGGTTACAGGTCTGGCCCTGAGCAGGGCAACCTGTCAGTGTGAATTATGGGGCTGGGAGTGTGCGCTGCCTGCCCTGCCTGCCTGCCAGGCCGCGGTGCCCATATGGCCCCAGAGGAGAAGAGAGGAGGGGGTGGGGTGGGGGGGTGGTGGGGGGGGGGGGGGTCTAGGGTTGGATGCTGGATGTGGACGTGAGGGGTCGTCGGGTGGTGGAGGTTGGGAGAGGGTAGGCAGAGGAGGACGGAGGAGTGGAGGAAGGGCAGGAGGAGAGAAGGGAGAGAAGGGAGAGAGGGAGGGAGGAAGGGAGGAAGGGAGGGCGGTTAGGCCTCCACTCCAACACTGGAGAGCTCCTCATTCACCCATAACAGCCCTGGCAGCACCTCCGAGTTAAATACACTTTACCCCCATGGAGACCTGGCAACTGCATGGAGCGTGGGTGGGTGAGGAGTTGCCCCACCTCCCACTAGAGAGTCAGCTTACTGTACGTCTAAGGGCAGGACCCCATTTTGAGCTGAAGAAAATAAGATAGTGGCCTTTACAGGAACTGTTTTGCCTACTATACTCTATGTCTCATCAACACAGACTCTCTTCAAAGGTTGCTGAATAGGGGGCAAGGGAGTTCAATGAGCTAAGATGTTGCACTGCTCGAAGGGTTGCTAGGGGTGCTGCGGCAAGTTAGAAGAACAACTATAGCAAAACCAAAAACAAAAAAATAATAATTATTAGTGTACACCAAAACAAAAATATAAGCTACACAATATTCAGATTAGTTAAGACTTGCATTATAGTAATAACTTATTGCATCTCTGAACATTATTGGATACTATTGAACACTCATTTATCACACATTTATCGTTCTTTTACATGTCCCAAATTGGGCAGTAGCATAGATGCTGCAATCATGGTGAAGTTTGGGAACCCTATTGCATGAGCATTCAGGTGTGCGAGTTCCCCTTGCTTACTCCTATCCTAAATATCTGCATAAAAGACCACAAGATATCTTACACAAAAAACAGGTTGTTGCATCGAATAAAATTAACTTTTCGAGAATGGTGCTCTACGGCTACGCCGCCGACCCGGGTTCGATTCCGGCCCGGGTCCTTTTGCCGATCCCTCCCTGTCTCCCTCTCCCTGCTCATTTCCTTTCCCACTCTTCGCTGCACTGTTGTAAATAAAGACCAAAATGCCCAACCAAAAAATATATATAAATAAAGAGAATGGTGCTGTCGTGCCGAAAAGTGAGTGCCTGCCAGAATACGAGTGCCCTCATTGAAACCAATGACATTTTTTGAGAGAAAATTGTACACATTTTTGCAGAATGAATTACATAATTTATGAACTAAAATATGCTTATGAAACATTACTCGTCCTCCACTTAATATGAGCTATTTGAATGAAACTGTAACATTTGTTATGACAATTCTTCGATTCTTTTATGGAAATAATACTGAAATTGTAACCAGTTCTTTGTAATACTTCCAGAAGGAATGTAGATTCTTTATTGATAGGCTTTCCATCTTAAATTGTGTCGGATTTATCTGCAAAAATGGGTAACAAATGTCTGAAAAATTGGTCATTGGTTTCCATTGGTTTCAATGAGGGCACTCGTATTCTGGCAGGCACTCACTTTTCGGCACGACAGTGCTCTGCTCCTCAGAGGAGCCACGGACGGCGGTTCATGGCGTTCATCTTGTTTCCATTGGTTCGGGATGAC
>NC_085870.1:30564394-30566894 GCF_034702125.1 Engraulis encrasicolus
ACTTATATAATTAAGTTATTTTCCTATATACTGCAATGGCAACCTCATGGTTTAACTTGAAATTTTAAGTTTACCAGCTGCCTCAGAATTCCAAGTTAATTTCAATCTTTATTGTAAGTTCAATTGCAATTCAAAGCTGCACACAACCTACAATAAGGATTTAAATTAACTTGGAATTCTGAGGCAGCTGATATTTTTTTACAGTGATATATTTATTTTCTCTGTTAACGATCTTTCTATATGCTTGGGTCAAGATGATTTTCCTATTTGTTTACCTTGGTTACCGAGGCGTCGGAGGAAAAGGGGGAAAAGAGCTGGAATTCTGGTGAAGCATCGATCCAGACAACATCGCCCTCCGCTTCCATCTATACTACTGGCCAATGTGCAGTCGCTAGAGAATAAACTGGACGAATTCAGAGCTAGACTGCGATTTCACCGCGAAGTCAGAGACTGTCATGTCATCGCTTTCACCGAGACGTGGCTGGAACCCACTGTGAAGGACTCTGCTATTCTACCAGAGGGATTCTCAGTTTTTCGCCAGGACAGAACACCTGAATCAGGCAAGACTAAGGGTGGTGGTGTGTGTATGTTTGTGAATAAGCGATGGTGTGAGGATGCGCATGTAACATCAGCGGGCTGCTCTTCAAATCTCGAGTATGTCATGGTTAGATGCAGACCTTTTTACCTACCGCGTGAGTTTGCTGGAGTGTTTATGACAGTTGTCTATATCCCACCTCATGCCGACTGTACTGTTGCACTGTCTGAACTGTACGAAGTTGTCGACAGATATGAAAGTCAGCACCCAGAAGCGGCCTTTGTCGTCATGGGAGATTTTAACAGAGCTAATATGAAGAAAATGCTGCCGAAATACCACCAGCACGTATCTTGTCCAACTCGAGGCGAGAACACGCTAGATCACGTCTACACGTCTTTTAAGGGTGCATACAGAGCCCGCCCTCGTCCGGCTTTTGGCAAATCAGATCACGCCTCAGTGCTTTTACTCCCTGCTTATAGGCAGAAGCTAAAATCTGAACCACCGGTGACTCGCTCTGTACAGCGCTGGACGGACGAATCTGACGCCGTTCTGCGCGACTGTTTCAGCACAACAGACTGGGATATGTTCCGCTCGGCCTCTGATAACATCAACGACTACACAGAGAGCGTCACTGACTACATCTCCAACTGTATAGATGAAGTTGTGCCAAAAGTGTCTTTTAGGAGTTTCCCCAACCAAAAACCATGGGTGAATGGGGAGGTCTGCGCAGCATTAAGATCGCGGTCAGCAGCCTTTCAGTCTGGTGATGTTGCAGAATATAAAAGTACACGATATGAGCTCAGAAAAATCATCAAGTCGGCTAAGAGGCAGTACAGAGAAAAAATAGAAAATTACTACAGGGACTCAGATAGCAGGAATATGTGGAAGGGATTAAGGATAATCACTGACAACAAAGACAGAAACACCTGTTCAGGCCAAGGCTCTGCCAATCTTGCTGAGGAGCTGAACTCCTTCTATGCCCGGTTTGAATCCAACATAAAGCCTGAAGTTCTGCTAGAGAGTGACTGCTGCCCCATCCAACTGTGACAGACGTTTATACATCGTTCAAGAAAGTGAATGTTCACAAGGCTCCTGGACCTGACAACATCCCAGGTCGTGTGCTTAAAGCCTGCGCATCTGAATTTAGCTGATGTCTTTACAGATATTTTTAACCTCTCACTACAGCAGTCTGTTGTCCCTGCATGCTTCAAGAGGACTACCATCATCCCAGTCCCTAAAAAATCTACAGTGAGTTGTCTGAATGATTACCGACCAGTAGCTCTTACACCTGTTGCCATGAAGTGCTTTGAGAGGCTTATCAAGATGCATATCACATCATCTATTCCTGCTGCACTTGACCCACTTCAGTTCGCCTATAGGTCAAACAGATCAACTGATGACGCCATTGCCCTTGCACTAAACACCGCTCTTACCCATCTTGATCACAGTAACACCTATGTGAGGTTGCTCTTCATCGACTACAGCTCGGCCTTCAACACAATTATTCCATCCAAACTAGTGTTAAAGCTGCAATCTCTAAATCTTAATCCTTCACTCTGCAGCTGGATTCTAAACTTTCTCACCGATAGGCCTCAAGCAGTGCGACTGGGCAAGTTCACCTCCTCCACACTCTGCCTCAGCACCGGCGCGCCCCAGGGATGTGTGCTCAGCCCCCTACTCTATTCCCTTTTCACACATGACTGCAGAGCCATTCACAATTCCAATACCATCATTAAGTTTGCTGACGACACTACGGTAATTGGCTGCATCACAAATGGAGATGAGTCAGCCTACAGGGCTGAGGTGGCGGCATTGTCAACCTGGTGTGTGGATAACAATCTACTCCTGAATGTCAGCAAAACAAAGGAGTTGATCGTGGATTTCCGGAGGACACAACACCAGCCACACCAGCCAATTTACATCGCTGATACTGCAGTGGAGAGGGTTAAGAGCTATAAATTCCTA
>NC_085870.1:30571894-30579394 GCF_034702125.1 Engraulis encrasicolus
CTCAGTGGTATTGTGCTGTGCTTTACCCAAACTGGAGCGTTGATTAGGAGGTGGCAGGTTCAAGCCCAGAGTGCCCGATTGCACAGCAACACCTCAGTTACACCCACACAGCACACACACACACAGTCTTTGTAACAGATTTTGACAAGCTGCAGCACATAATTACATACTTACACCTAAATGTCACGCATAAGAAAGGCTGGTGATCTGAACTCTTCCGCATTTATAAAAGGGCCAACCCGGTACAACCTGTGAAGAGAAGAATCATGTCCACCAGATGACGTAGACGTTAGAACATAGCTGTGTCAAATTCAAATGTCAGGTACAAATGTCAATGCATTTGCCATGCCTGTTGGAGAACGGGAACAGAGAGAGAGGGAGAGAGAGAGAGAGAGAGAGAGAGAGAGAGAGAGAGAGAGAGAGAGAGAGAGAGAGAGAGAGAGAGGCATACAGAGAGACAGATATTGAGAGATTTGAAGAGGAATTTATCGTGTGCCCGTCATTACACAAAGACTTGCAAGGCATAAACGCCAAGACAAAGATTTTTTTTTCCAGGATGAAGCCAGGCTTTGCCCCATGCAGTCAAGTGCTGCTGATCGTGCAAATTCGCAATGCATATGATCCGACCTCCTGGTAGCCTTGTCCCAGTATACTTTGCAACCCCCAACTCCCCCCCCCCCACCTCTTTCCAACTCCTATCCTATCCTAGCCCCCCCCCCCCCCCTCAATCCCCACGCCTCTGCGGAGCTATAGCCCGAGGGCTCTCCTCTCCTGTATGAAAATCTGCCTTATGTGTTTCCAATAAATCACTTCAGGTAATGATGCCCTAGCAGCCTGATTCATGACTCTGTTGACAGCTCCAATTGCCAGTGTGAATCTCTGGCATGAAATGAAGTGAAATCTAGCCCTGCAGGTCTTTGCGTGCGTGTGTGTGTGCTTGTGTGCTTGTGTGTGTGTGTGTGTGTGTGTGTGTGTGTGTGTGTGTGTGTGTGTGTGTGTGTGTCTGGGTGTGTGTGTGTGTGTGTGTGTGTGTGTGTGTGTGTGTGTGTGTGTGTGTGTGTGTGTGTGTGTGTGTGTGTGTGCATGTTTGTACGTGTGCATGTTTGTACGTGTGTGTGTGTTAACGTGTGTACGGTGCATGTTTGATCACTGGTGCCCAATTTGCTGGATTTATGATGCTTTGGAATAAACAACTCACTGTGTTTAACATGCAAGTTATGATGCACCTTTGCAGCGCCAGCAACATGTTTAGGAACAACTGCATCACTACTACGGCTGGCTGATGATGAATGATAGAGCTTTCCTCAGTCTCTATTACTCAGTGACTAGCCGCTCAAACAGGAATTCAATGTTTGTTCAAACTCAGAAAATTATGCAGTGTTAACTCAACGGCTGAGTAGGATCATGTTTGCCGTTAATATCAGTAATATCACTGCCATCACTGTTTGGATGTATTGGTTGTATTTGGTAAGCAAAAGTCAGATAACATCAATCGTGTTCCAATTTGTCTTATTCTACCGTTAAATAAACAAACAAAAAACTGAACTTAAAAAAAGACTCTCTGAAAATTGCATTTACAGTAGTAAACGGCCTTTATAACTCTTGACAGTGACAGTGTCCTCCTATAATGAGTTCTTAATCTGTCAACAAGTTGCAAGTGTCAGATGTATCAAAATATTTTTGAGACAAGCATTTAGGATTTACTGTCAGTCTGGAGGAGTCAAAAAGTCATAAAGGTTCTCCCTCCCCTATGTGGTGTGGTGACATGCTTTGTAATGAATCACACAACAGATGTAAATCATGGGTGGGAAGCTTAGATTTCCATCCATCACACAAGTGAGAGCCATTTAGAAGGGTTTGCGATTCATATTTAATAACGTCAAAGAAGAGCAAATAAACTAAGTCCGCATGGGTGTCAGGACAGATTTAACATAGTGTGATATCAAACTCAAAGTTAGAGTAAAAATGTCTCTGGTAGGCTTTAGTGATGTGCCGTGTTCTTTTCGAAACTGTCACAGAGCGGTTCTGCTTCACGTTAGAGATAGATGTCTTTGCAGTACATTTGTATTTATCACTGTCATCTTTAACTGGGCATATCTTCAACAAAGATCTAGAGACTCAAGCAAAAACAAGAGAGACCATGCTGTCCTTAATAAAAGTTTAAGTTACTCTACGTAGGCTTACATAACTGTATGTTTAGTTGACAAATCCGTTCCATGAAAATAGCTTATGTGACTTTTGGTATTCCTGCAGAGAGACGGGATGTGTATTTGTTAGTAGGCTACATTATTATCAGTTTTGAGAATGTAAATGTGATAAATATAATTTAGACTAATGCAAGAAAAATGGCTCTACATAAGTTCAGCAATTTTACAAATACAGAGACATAAAATTGGCTTGTTTATTGTACTGCCTAACAACAAAGGAGATATTTAATATTTTTTTATGTTGGAAACCTGACAATCATTTATCAACTTTAAATAGAGTACACTAGAGACTTGTCACATGCTGAACAGATGCTGAGCCAACCAGTGTGTGTATTTTTTAATTCAGTAAACTGAACCCTTCCTCCTGCTGCTCTCATTTCAAAGCTGTGGTACCACTTCCCATTCCAGTCCGATGTAACCGGAAACATTTTACAACTATAGGTTTCGAGGTTCATTGACTCGATGGCTTGTTTACACGCAATAAATTGATGTGAAAATCGTTGTCAGTGACCCCCGCACATTTGAAAGCTATTAGCGCTTGTCGTGTATGATTGAGTGGCTTTATAACCTCGTAAGGCCTGTGTTGGTTGGATTTTAAATTGCCCTTGCTGTGTTAAAGTTGTTACTCTAAAAACTCTTTGTGGTGAGGGTGGTAACGCAGAACTGGTTTTAATGTTCCCTGCCACAGAGTAGAGCAGGCTTGGCATGATCGAGCACTAATGCTTTGGGTTGGTCTGAAGCGGCAGTGCGTTTAAGTTAGCGAGAATTCCTGTTGACAGCTTGCTGTTTAACATCTGAAGGGGCAGCATAAAAAGAAAATGCAAACCGCATTATGTATATATCATCTGCTTGTTTAGCACAGGGCAATAAAGATAGCTATTCACCAAGTCATAAGGTTCAAAAAAGAGGAGGGAAAATATTTCATTGTCCCTTTATTGGCCATGTGTGGCGCCAATTCAGCACTTGTGAAAATATCGTTTTAAGACTCTATAATAAAAAACCTCAAAGAGGGACGTTCAGGAAATCATGGATTTCTGGCCCAAGCAGCACACACACTGTACTCCGACAGAAATAGGCTTATTGTTAAATTCAGCATTTCCCTTTCAGGTTTTTCCAATTACTGCTTGTTCTCAAGGATGTCAGTCTTATGCGGCAAACATGTTTCCACTAAACTCCAATCCCGCCAAACATGGGCTACAGCTCCAGCGAGCGCTCCGCTTGGCTCTGGCTTGCTTGCGTAGGGACCGCCTGGAGCGCAGAGCGCCCTCGAGGGGGAGGCCTCTTGTGGTCGCGTTTCCCACAGAGTAGCGTCGAGTCCCAGTGACAAATAACAGGGCCTATCCATCTCAAGGGCAGCCACCATGCAGATGGATGCCGATCGCGGCTCACGTCTTAATTGGATGAACGAGGCCGGGCAGAATCCATGAAGACACTGAGGGGGCTTCCACATGTCCTGCGTTGCCTGGGGAGGGCTATACGGTGCCTGTCAGAGCTTTCAAAAGACACCACATACTAAAGTTTGTTTGCTTTCATGAAATCAATTTTTTTAGGGGAGGGGGGATGTAAGGACATTGTGTTGATGCAGATCAACATTCATTCATACATTTCCCCCTTTTTTGTTCTCAGATGTCCAGATAAAGCATTATTTAGAATTCCAGGTTTATAGTGTGTACAATGGTCACATTGCCCGTACTGTAGATAATAACTGTGCATTCAGACACTTATGCAATATGAAGTGGTTGTGTAATAACTTCAACAGCCTTTCACTGAACAAGTGTCGACAGTGTATGAAATGCTGTCCCTGCACTGACAGGATAGTATGGTTACCTGAATACTACTCCACAGTCTACACTGTGACTGTGCAATAAACACAGTCAGTTCATTCATATGTGAGACACTCTGGCCATGTTGACAACAAGAGTAGCACTTGTCCCGCCAAACATCCTGTAGACGACCAGCACACAGCCCTACTGTGCTGCAAAGACCAAAGAAAAACCAAAACAACACAAGGCAAAATGGCCTTCCTCTGCTCTGTGCGGCCTATGGAGAGACATGGAGAAGGATTCAGGGTCTACCACTGCAGCCTAATGAATACCACAAGAGCTGAGCTGGGCTGAACAGAGGGGAGCTGAGCGGCCCAGAACGGGTCACACATTAAAGGCACGCTGTGTGTTCCTCCACTCCACTCCGCTCTGCTACGGTCTCTCTCTCTGTTTCTCTCTCTCCCTTTCTCTCTCTCTCTCTCTCTCGCTCGCTCTCTCTCGCTCGCTCTCTCTCTCTCCTCTTGTTGTTCGCCTCCTCCCTCCCTCCCTCCTTCCCTCCTGCCCTCCCAACCTCCATCCTCCCCATCCGTCCATCCCTCCCTCTGAGTCGACACCAAAACAAATGCAGTTTTTAAGAGGCACTTGCCACAGCGAGAGACATTTAGGGACAGGGCTTTGGAGAGACAGGAACCACAAGCTGTCAAAGAGACGCAGTACAACAGAGCCGCTGCTCTCTCCCCTCCACCACCACCACCACCAGCCACCCCCCACCTCCCCTCCCCTCCACTCCTCAGCCCAAATCCCCAGCCACCACCACCACCACCACCCCCACCACCACGTCTCTCAACGAAGAGAGTCTGCAGTTCAAAAAGCTGCCCCAGCACAGGGTTTTGGCATCAAAGCCAAGAGTGGCCTTTTTTGTTTCTACCTCCCCGGAGTTATTCAAACTCACACATTAGAGTTGCATTTTTCTGTGGTATTTTTTGAGAGGGAGGGAAAGAGACAGAGCGTTTTAAAAAAGAATGGTGGGGGTGTGGGGGGTGAGTGGTGTTTTGAAAGGAAAGAGAGAGAGAGAGAGAGAGAGAGAGAGAGAGAGAGGGAGAGAGAGGGAGAGAGAGAGAGTCAGTCTTCAGAGCACAGTGTCATAGAGGGATGCAAATATAAAAGATGCTTTATCCCATTACTGCAAAACAATACTGAGTTCTCGTTCACAATAGCGCTTTGAACAGTGTCCTTGTTTTGCTCAAGCAAAAAAGAAAGCCAGGCATCTGCACATACCCAGAGCAGAAACCAAGTGCAGAAGTGAGGATAGAGGGGGTGGGGGGCTCCAGTCATTTTAGTTTTATGGCGTACTAACAATCTCCCTAAAAATCCTAGCCCGACTGAATATCTAAGCATGGAATATGATGTATCTGCGGACCCAGACCCCAGCCTTTTCTTTACGACTTGACCTACAGGCATGATTATGCTGCGAAGAGTTTTGTTCTATATGCATTATAGAGAGAAATTCAAAATTAATCGTCTTACCCTCCCAACTCTACATCTCATTGTAATGCAATGGTGGTGTTGAGATCCATATTCATGAGGGTACCAATGCAGTGCTGTGTTGTGCTGCCTTTGCTGGGCTGAAGCATCTGGCCAGGCCCAGCCACATGTGAGGAACACGAGATGCCCACTCACTCACTCACTCACAGATGGATACTGCTGACCACATGACTGTCCAGTGTCGGGTCACTCTGCTGTTGTTGTTGTTGTTGTTATTGTTGACCTGCTCATCTTTTCCCGTGGTCATCTCGGGATAGGCGATCTGGAGCTGACCCCCGAGAGGGAGGGTGAAGGAGGAAGGAATGGTGAAGAAGGGAGGAGGGAGGAGGGAGGAGGGAGAATATGATTCTGCTGTGCCCCACCAACCCCCCACACCATCTTCCCTCTCACTCAGCTCAGTATGGGCATGCCTACTCAAATGACAACAAATAACACATATAGTAATCAAACACTAAGTAATCAAATCAAAATGTGAACATAATCATAAATTGGTCAGCCCCCCTCCCCCATCCCATCCTTTTCACTCTGTCTACCCCCGACCCCCCAACACACACACACACAGACACAGACACAGACACACAGACACACACACACACACACACACACACACACACACACACACACACAGACACACACACACACACACACACACACACACACACACACACACACACACACACACACACACACACACACACAGACAGACAGACAGACAGACAGACAGACAGACACACAGACAGACACACACACACACACACAGACACACACACACACACACACACACACACACACACACACACACACACACACACACACACACACTCCCTTTCTCCTACTCCTCTCTCTCTTACAAATTTTTGGCCTATGTCACCAGAGCCTAACGGCGTCACAGAACCATCTCCCGGGGGCTGCTTCCACAATAGGACCCTCTCTGCCACCCAAAACAAAACACTACCATCCATTACATTAGCAGAGGTCATTACCTTAAGTGGACATGCATGGGTGACTTGTTTTTTTGGGGGGTTGAGTGGGCAGTGAAAGCGATACAGCTCAAAACACTTGCCTCCTGTATTTACTTCATAAATATTCGGATAGCAATTTCCTAAGCCCTCACCTGTAAATATTTCAGTGTCACTCTTAAGTTATGGAGCCTTTTGGAAAACGTGCCCTGCGTATCTCTTGAGGTGCTTTGTGTGTTCTATATTCTGAGGTACAGTAATTGCTATGTGAGATTGTATCTGTGACCTACTTACACTTGAGTTCAACAAGTGGCGTGTCAAATGATTCATGTTTACCAGCAAGTCATGACCCCGTACAGTCATGTAGCCATACTGTAAGCTTAAGCCTATTTGACTAGCATATTATACTTGTTTGCTGAAACTAAAGCTTTGGTGGTTAAGTGTTTTTTTAAACAGCTGGCATTTGAAGTGGTAGAACTGCATTCTGGGAAGAGTTTTCTCATGTGTTGTCATCAGCAATGAAGGTTGAGACAGCAATAAAGTTTAAGAAGATTTTAAAAGGTGTAGTGTATAGTGGTCCTGCCGTGGCCTAACGGTAGGGCACTGGGTTATGCTGGCGACACAGGTTCGATTCCGGCCTGGGTCATTTGCAGATCCTCCTCCCCCTCAAGGCAAAATGCCCTAAAAATATAAATAATTTTTTTTTTTTTAAAGAATATAGTGAAGCACAGTACAGTTGCCCGACTGGGGTTCTAAACTCGACCACCAAACTGTGGCTCTGACGACTACACCAAAGAGTCCGGCTTGTTGGCGCGTTAGTCAGAGCACACCCACAACTTTAGGGATGGTCATTCCATCACAAGTGATATAGGGACACTGTCCGGGTTTTTAATTCATTCATTCATTCATTCATTCATTCATTCATTCATTCATTCATTCATTCATTCATTTTTAGGCAGCAACTGACCTCTCTCACTTTTCGTCTACCAACTGAATCCCCGCACACAGGCCTTCGATCTGCCTCTG
>NC_085870.1:30584394-30596894 GCF_034702125.1 Engraulis encrasicolus
AGAGCAAGGGAGGGCCGCTCTGCGCTGCTTGTTGAGGGGCCCGGGGAGAGCCGTGAGCACTAGGAGACTAATGAAGGCAGCTCTCATCTGTCAGCTCTAATGGGAGACTGCACGGTCCCACAGAAGTGCCATGGAGGAGGAGAGTCAAAACAAACACTCAGGCTTAATGTGCTCATTATATAATTACAGCGCTCTGTTGATCTGGCCTCTGATCTCTTCTTCTTCTTCTTCTTCTTCTTCTTCTTCTTCTTCTTCTTCTTCTTCTTCTTCTTCTTCTTCTTCTTCTTCTTCTTCTTCTTCTTCTTCTTCTTCTTCTTCTTCTTCTTCTTCTTCTTCTTCTTCTTCTTCTTAATTCAACATTAATGTCAACCCATTTCTAATATTTCAAACTGGTAGTTGACATACGTATGGGTGGGAGACGTGACGCCTTGTTTTTTCGTAACATTGGTTAAAACTGTTATTTTTCCTTGTCAATGAAAGAAGATGTGGTACATTATGTTTCATATTAGTCTTAGATGAGAAGAAACATTTTTGTTAAGATTTATGTAAAGGTTTATATGTCAAATATCCTGCGGTGTGACTGTAACATTAATGAAACCTGGAATATAATATATATATATAAATTAACCAACAACATTTTGAATAATGTATGAGAAGTATTTGGCATGATTGCATATATATTAAGTTTATTAAGATATGTGAATGTGAAAAAACTCAAGACAGTAATATTAACTACAAGTTCAATTTCGTAACACAAATTGCGTCCTGGCAGCTGCAAGGCCAACTACAAGGGTCTTAAAGACTGACTTCTAACCAGTCAGTACCTCAGTTATTGGAGAGTGCTGTGGAAGTTTAAGGTGACTCTTAACCTCTTAATATGTCTTCATATTGCAATCTTTCTGTCACGCAATGCTTAGGTTCATTTTATGGTGTCCTGTGGTGTGACTACTCTTATAGGAGGAAAAAAAGTTTTTTTATAAATGAAAACACATATTAAGATTAAACACAATATCATTATCAAGTTAGCATGAGCTCAGATGTCAGTCATGTATACAAAAGGATTAAAATGGCCATAATGCAGTGAATTCCCTGTGGTGTGACTCCATTTTCCTGCGGTGTGACATGCCTATGCAATGTGTTGATGCAAGACACATTTTCCCAAAAATGGCAAAAATAAGGTGAAATTCCACAGACCACTAAGTGCTTTATTTTTTCTATTTTTTTTCCAATTTTTATCCATCATTTTTTTCAGGAATTTGAAAAACTTTTTTTTTTTTTTTTGCGTTACGCCCTTAAACGTCAACCTCCCATATACAGCTGCAGAAATGATGGAGAGACCACTTCAAAATGTTCAGTCTTTCTAATTTTACTATTGATGTATATGTGTTTGAACATTGTTCATTCTATTTCACTCTCCTCCAAATTTCAAATGAAAATATTGCCATTTAGACCATTTATTTGTAATGAAGTTACAAATGGTCTAAATAACACAAAAGATGCAATGTTGTCAGACCTGAAAACAGGCAAAGAAAACAATATGCTATTCACTTTAAAACCAAACCATATCAAATTAATGCCTTCACTTAGAAGTCCATATTTAGTGGAAATAACCCTGGATTTTAATCACAGCTTTCATGCATCTTAGCATGCTCCCCCACCAGTCTTTCAGAAAGAAAAGTAGGCCTACCACTCTTTACCACTTGGTGGGAGTATTGTTCCAGTGTAAATCCCTGCCTTGGTTATGGATGCCAGCAAGGATGAGGCAGTGGACTGAAGACTGCATTTATACACTGAATAAACTGAATTCATTTACTGTCCATGGATGGCTAAATGACTTAAAGAGGTTTATTTTTTATGGACACATAACATTTGACAGCATGCGTTAATGTCCTGTTTCTCAAAATATTTTGAAATTCCACACCTGAGTAATGAATGAAAAACTTTACCCCTAACAACACAGCGTTATTACAAACATATTGATCACCTTGCTTTTGTGGTGCTCCCACAAACTGTCAGAGGGATAAGTCGCATCAGAACAATTGGAATGCAATTGTCAGAATAGAAAGTCATAACATACTAATCTCTTTCTTTCTTTCTCTCACTTTCTTTTTCTCTTGCTCACTCTCTTTTTTCACTCTCACTCTTGCTCTTTTACACTCTCTCTCTCTCTCACACACACACACACACAAACACACACTCTCTCTCTCTCTCTCACACACACACACACACACACAAAAATACACACGTGAACACACACACACACACACACACACACACACACACACACACACACACAGAGAAATACACACACACATACACACACACATGCACACACGCACGCACGCACACACACACACACACACACACACACACACACACACACACACAGAAATACATACACACATACACACACACATGCACACACGCACGCACACACACACACGCACGCACGCACACACACGCACACACACACACAAACACACACACACACGCACGCACGCACACACACGCACACACACACACAAACACACACACACACAACAAAAGCCAAAATGTCACTTTGAAATTTCAGATAAAACGAGAGAGAGAGAGAGAGTCATCTGTATCGCTGGTGCAGTCGTATTCTGGCCCCTTAACTTGTGTCCATTTTTTCCATTCACATTCCCTGAACCCCTCAACCTCTGGCCAGAAAAAAAAATGAAATAAAAAATAAGTAAGCAGCATTACCTGCAGCCAGATGGCCGCTTTTGCCATCTGTGAAGGGTGGTGTAAAGCATGATCGATACCACTGGCTAAAGAGAGAGCCAACCTCCAGATGGCATTACCATAAAATCTTGAAATACACAACTACTACATGTGCACTGCAGCTACGTACTCTCATCTTGTGTGTGTGTGTGTGTGTGTGTGTGTGTGTGTGTGTGTGTCTGTGTGTGTGTGTGTGTGTGTGTGTGTGTGTGTGTGTGTGTGTGTGTGTGTGTGTGTGTGTGTGTGTGTGTGTGTGTGTGTGTGTGAGCGTGTGTGTGTGTGTGTGTGTGTGTGTGTTTCTGGTTTTACATGTATATGCAAGTTTTTCCATCAATGTGTGTGTGCGTGCCTGCGTGCGTGCGTGCGTGCGTGCATGTGTGCGTGTATGTGTGCGTGTATGTGTGCGTGTGTGCCAGCATGTGTGCTCGTGTGCATGTAGTACAACATGTTTCATTAATAACAACTTCCTGTGGAAATTTCCGCTTGCTGAATTCTTAACCATTCCCTAAAAGAGATGATTCACACACCTCACTGAATTATTACATTTACTAAAAGTCTCATAATATCATAAAATGTCCCTGCCATAAACATTGCAGTCGTTAAGCAGCTGGACCGCTAAAAAAGTTCAAAGACTCATCAGATGTCAAAATGATACGCCTAAAACAGATGGCCGCCTGGGCGAGCATACATGTGCAATTAACTGGATAAATTACATTCAAAGTCTCTGTGCAATCCCTCCTAAAGGCAGGTACACTTTGATCTGTTGTGAAATTGCTCCCCGAGTGAACAGATTACGTGAAACCGAACGGAGTAGGCTACGTTTCCAGGATATCCATTAGACCTTCACACGCTTTCAAGTTGTGCCTCAATTGATACACTTTGATTTCTACGTACCGTAGTACAAAAAAATCTAATTAAAAATCGCCCCATAATCTCGTGAAATGTATAAATGTTGTGATGTAACACTAGCCCATTTGTAGGCTTTGCTAACTAATCTGGTCTCAGAAGCTTGAGCAGTCTTATGGACGTACCATAGTCAGGGGTGTCGTAGAGAGGGGTAAGGTATGACTGAGTTACCAGGGGCCCATATAAGGGGGCCCACACAGTGTCTGATTTATGTAGATACCTATATGGCTGGAGGGGGTCCAGGAACTGACTTAGGGCCCAACATTTGCTATTCCGCCCCTGAGCATAGTGATATTTTCTGGTGCTGTTTTCCATTCCTCAACACATTGGCCAGGTGGACCGGATTCCTTCACTTGGATTCATTTCATGTAGTCTGTAGACTAGTCTGGGTACCCTAAATAGGAATTTACTTCCAGATTGGATTTCTGTTTCCTGATTAAATGGGTTTTTTTTAGGCATTCTGACCTAACGTTTGGGGAAAGTGGTAACATGTTTGGGGAAAGTGGTAACATGTTTGAATCCCACTCTTACCACTTCAAAGAATGTGTGTCCCCATGTCTTTACCAATAGCAAATAAGACCTTGAGCAAGGCTCCTAACCCTGTAATAATTGTACATTTGTAAGTCTCTAGTGTGACTTCTATAATTATTGATATCGATAGCATATGTATGTTAATTACTATCCACCTTTTCCATCAGAAGTGATTTATGCCTTGCTCTGTCTATTTGTTCACTTACATAGCCTACCAAAAAATGTAGTCAAGGCCAACCAGACCCTAAGCAGTGGTCCCTGACAGAGTGCTCACCTATTATCATAGCCTATAAGCGCCTGTGTTTTCCATAGTATTACTATAACACAAACCACCTCTCCTCTCCACAATCCCACTGCAATACCTCCGAGCATGACACAGTAGTTGGTCTATCTGTCTTGGGCACTCAATATGATCAGGCAAGGCAAGGCTAGGCAGTTTTAATTGTATAGCGCATTTCATGCAATTCAATGTGCTTTACCAAACAACAAAATAATAATACAAATAATATATAAAAACAAAAGCTTAAAGCATGGCAGATGAAAATGGAATAGTACTCAGATTCAGAATTCAGATAAAATATCAAAAACAAAAATCAATTGTCAGCGGCATCAGAGAAAGGCTTTGTCTTCAGTCTAGTCTTAAAACTATCAACAGTAGGGGCTTTTTTTTTTAACTTCGTCTGGAAGCTGGCTCCAAAGCTTTGCAGCATAGCAGCTAAAGGCTGCCTCACCACACTTTGCTTCGACAATTGGTAAAACCAGCAAGTTTTGCTTCATAGATCTTAGACGTCTGGTGTATACAGCTGAAATATATCAAGTAATTAGCTCGGTCCCAAATGATTTAAACACAAGTAGTCATGCCTTAACGTTGATTCTAGTAGGGGCCAATGCATGCTTTTAGAGATGGTTGGATCAAATTCGTGGCAGGGTTTTTACTGTCTGAACCAGGGATTGACACCTCTGCCACACACCTTGGGAATCAGCACTAGTACTATAAGCCATGCTGCGCACTGTGTGGTGCTCTGTGGGGGATCATGCTGTACAGTAGGCCTATGGAGGTCTGTTCCATGATATTCATTCATTCTTTTGCACGTGGGGGGATGAGTCTAATCATTCTAGTTCAGTCGTCACCCGTTCACCCCCTGCAATCTGGCCCGTGCTTGATAAATGGATTACTGTTGGGCAAATAATACTCGGAGAGGAAACCTTGCTTGAGCTTTGCACAGCTGATGAGGAGATTTTGTGTCACGACTGACTGAAGTGAAAGATATTTGAAAAGTGCTCTGTGTACTCTCACCTATTCTGTCGAGAGCGGCGGCACACATTTCTCCATTGAGAGTGAGAGGCGGCATGCTTGCAGACATCTGATGCTGTCACACCGAGCCACTCTGGCAACAATGCTACACCTTTTCATTCTGTGTCGACTTCTGAAGATGGTGACAATGTGTGCATGCCAGCCAAAGTACCTGTCAGGTAACTGTACGTGTGTGTGTGGGTGTGTGTGTGTGTGTGTGTGTGCGTGCGTGCCTGCGTGCCTGCGTGCCTGCGTGCCTGCGTGCCTGCGTGCGTGCTTGCGTTTGAGTGTGTGTGTGTGCGTGCCTGCATGATTGCATGCGCGCGTCCATGTGTGCATGTGTGTATCCTGCATGCCTGTATGTGTGTGTGTGTGTGTGCGATTTGATGTGATAGGATGATGTGAGTTTCCTTCGCGTCAGGACAAGACAAGAGCCGCTCTCCGAGAGCTTTGTCACCTGCAGACTGAGATAGCGGCAGGCAGGGCTACTGACAGCCTTTGCTGGGCCCAGGACAAAGTCATCTGAAAGGGCCCCCAACCCAATATATACAATGTAATGGGGACCCAATTCTGGGGCCCCGATAATTCTTGGCCCAGGACAGCATACCCGTTTGTCCTCCGCTGTCGGCGGGCCTCATATTCTATTCCCTGCCTCTACTCTGAAACACTCCCTGCGATGATCAGCTATTTGCCACCCCTCCCACCATCACATTCCCTCCGTCCCTCCCTCACTCACATTCCCTCACTTCCAGAGCTGGACTGGCCATCTGGCATAGCAGGCATTTCCTGGTGGGCCCTGCACCCTCATGGGCCCCTATTTTCAGAAATGTAAATGTCTTTTTTAACATTTCTAAAAATAGGGGCCCACAAGGGTGCGGGGCCCACCGGTGAGTCAGTTCTGTGCCGCTAATTATTAGGGGCCCCTTTTAGCCAAAAGCGCCCGGGCCCTACTTCTCCCCCAGTCCAGTCCTCCCTCCCTCCCTCACAGTCGCTCCCTCCCTCACTCACTCACTCCTTACCACCCCACTCCCATCCACCCTCCAAAATTCCCACGTATGCCAAGTGCATCATCTACTGGTGCGGTGCCAAGTGACTATTTTCTGGTAATAGTGTGTCTCGCAGGGTGTCTCTCCCCAATGCTGTAGGGGCACTGCAGGCACCTGTCAGGACCCCCCCCCCCCTACCTGATGTATTAGTGTAAATATGGCAAGGCATCGATGGGTGCAAATTGTAAACCCTGGTGAGTGTGTTTGTGTGCGTGCGTGTGTGCGTGCGTGTGTGTGCGTGCGTGTGTGTGTGTGTGTGAAACATTTCCTCACTGACAGATTGGGGTTAAGGATTTTTTTGGTTTGGGCACAGATAGGATTCTTGATCTGGTTAATATGAATAGAAGGGCCCCACAAAGATAGGAAGGATCCCACAAAGATATAAAGGTGTGTGTGTGTGTGAGTGTGTGTGTGTGTGTGTGTGTGTCTGTGTGTGTGTGTGTGTGTGTGTGTGTGTGTGTGTGTGTGTGTGTGTGTGTGTGTGTGTGTGTGTGTGTGTGTGTGTGTGTGTGTGTGTGTGTGTGTGTGTGTGTGTGTGTCTGTGCCCCATAATGCAACCCTTTCCACATCCTCCCTCTTCTGATGCTGCTCGTACACCTCTCGTTTCTTCTTGTGGCTACAGAGAAATGAGAGGAAGATCCACAATCTCACCCTATACGATGAACACGTCTGCAGTAAATAGCCGGGGCCGAGACCTTTTCCGTAGGCCGCTAAGGACACGCCAGAGGCATGATGGATCGGACTGTGACACGATCAATACGCGTGAGCCATTCGACATAATGCAAAATTCATAGACCTGTGGCGAACAGAGGTCAATCATATAATGTGCTGTTAAGATCAAAGCAGATATCCTTCCCTGTGCACCGCGCATGGACTCGCGCGTGTGATCTCCACTTAGACATTTGCATTATTGAGCATGTTTGACTGTCTCCGTGGCCGTCTCAAGCTGGTCTCATGGTCAGACGTCTCCCCCTCCCTTTTTTCCAAGACGACCCAGTAACCCTCGCGCATGCACCACACATGCATGCTCGCACACATGCACACACGTACACACACGGCACACACGACACACGACACACACACACACACACACACACACACACACACACACACGAACACACACACACACACACACACACACACACACACGAACACACAAACACACACACACACACACACACACACACACACACACACACACACACACACACGCACATGCACACGCACATGCACACATACGCACACACACACGCACGCGCACACACACACACACACACGCACACACACACACACACACACACACACACACACACACACACACACACACACACACACACACACATGAACACACACAAACTGCCCCCAAGAGAAATCAGGTTATTGAGCTATAGCCAGACAGAAGGAGTGAACACGCCGCTATTGAGAGACTGTAATGCGTACGAAGAACAAAAAAAGAGAAAAAAACGTTCTCTCTTTTTCTCTCTCTCTGGATCTTTTCATCCTACGATATTGCTCCACCGAGGTAAGCGTTGGTTGGCCCTGTGTGGTGTTGTTTTGTGAATCACACAAGGCGGGCAGAGGAAGAGAAAAGAAAAGGAGGAGAAACGTGCAGTTTTTGACCCAGTGGGAGTTGTGATTTCAAATCTATGCTAAATGCACCACTGGGATCTCCTCCTTATCTAATGGGCCTTTGTAGTTGAATGGAATCCAGCGTGGTGTGGATATACGATACGAGTGAAGGAATGAATGGAAGGGAAATTATTCTGGAAGGAAGGAATATTAAAAAAAACAATGGTAAGCGGAGAAAAGGCGGGGAGGGCGGGGCTGAGCAAAAATGTTTTCAGTTGTGGGAGTGGAGTAATTAGATCTCCATTGTCTTCCATGCCTGATTGTTTTGGCATCCAGTACAAGTGCCATGTCTCCGTCTCCATAGTAGCTCCTTCCGCGCCGCAGTACAGTACTGTACCTCAGAGACAAAGCCACAGGACGTCTACTTTACTGTATAGTGCAGAAGCCGCAAAAAAGCCTCCTACGTTAGTCACCGCACGTCACGCCGTGACTCAAACACTCAGACTGAATTAAGGCTGAGGGGCCAACTCAGTGACTTAGTCATCTAAAAGGAGAAAAAAAATGTCTTGGGATGTGTTCTTTCTTTTCCTCCCAGCTGTGTTTCTTTTAGCATGGGCATCACAGGGTTGGACTGGGATGAAAAATCAGGCCGGGTATTTTTAGACAAGGCCGGTGCCCCAGGCATTGAGAGAGACAACAAAGTATTTGACAAAATTGTTTCAATCTAATATGAACTACATTGAATCAAATTGACTAAAAATGTTGACCTTAACAGCCAACATGCTTTATTAGCCTATTTTAGCCTGATGCTTCGTAGGCCTATACGTTGTTTGACCTTTGGCACCTGGAGCGTCATACGTATACGCTGCATTCAGGCATTAAGGCTCTTGAGATTTGAGATTTTTTTCTAAATGTAGGTAAATACCAGAGCTAAATGAACACATTCTAATGCAGGATAAGGGTCATAGCATTTAAATGCAACTCACTTCATGTTTTGATGTGCTTCAGAGCAGAGATATTTAGGTTTTAAGAGGCAGAGGGCACCTTTTCTGAAAAAGGGCTTAGGCATTCAGCATGTGGCAGGTTAATATCTGACTATCTCGAAGAGGCCTGCTGTATGAAGACAGTGGTTGATGTTGATGTTGATGAGGGGAGGGCGAGGCCAGGCCCAAAATCATCAAGAGTCCACCAGGCAAATGCCCTGTACGCCACATGGCACATCCAGTCATGCCTGCCTGGCTATATGATTAGCCGTGAGGGAAATGTGGACAGACACGAGGAGAGTGACAAAGCTGACCGAGCTGCGCTAGTCAACTCTGACTCCGCTGTGGCAATGACATGACAGTGGATGTTGTGACGCCCGCCGACAAACACAAAGCCCTAAAATGAGACTCTGGCTCACGGCATGATTTCTGTCAACTTTGCAAGGCCCACAAACTGTCACGAAGTCTCGCAAATCCGTCTTTTATTTCCTCTCATCATCGAAAAAAAAATGACCATGACAAACACGCGAATACACACGCATACCGTGACAAACACGCGCATGCACACGCATCCTGTGTACGCTGACACACACACACACACACACACACGCACGCACGCACACACACACACACACACACACACACACACACACACACACACACACAGACACCCACGCACACAATTGCCAGTCAGTGGCAGTTGACACAGTCACCGCATAAAATCCACCTCACAAATGAATTCATCAGAGCAGCTTTAATTATTCAGAGAGTTCATTGAGGATGGAGCAGAGGCATCGACTCTGTGTGTGTGTGTGTGTGTGTGTGTGTGTGTGTGTGTGTGTGTGTGTGTGTGTGTGTGTGTGTGTGTGTGTGTGTGTGTTAGAGAGAGAAAGTGAGTGAGTGAGTGAGTGTGTGTGTGTGTGTGTGTGTGTGTGTGTGTGTGTGTGTGTGTGTGTGTGTGTGTGTGTGTGTGTGTGTGTGTGTGTGTGTGTGTGTGTGTGTGTGTACCTGGTAGGCATGGTACGGTTTGCGTTGCAAACCGAGACCGTACGGTTTGCATGTCACGGAACGGGGTAGTGGGCAACCGCACGGTGCCCACGGTTTCAAGAAGAAAAAAAAATAGAGTGACCACCGGCGGACGACGCTATTAAAATCCTACTACTTTTACAAGCATAAAACACAAAGACTACGTAGGATATTGAGTGTGGAAAGACTGATTTCTATCAGCCAACTGAAAGACATAATGTAACAGCATGCGCCAGCTGACTAGGCTACAGTAGCCTACAAGCAAGTGCAGGTCGGTCAGCAGCGTCACCCTCTCCCCCCTCTCTCTCCACGTTAGCGCAAGTGACTGTTCCCAGCCTTTATGCTGACCATTTTAAATTAAATGAACATGAATTTACAAACAATGACAGATTAGCAGAACAAAGTAGACTATGACTTACGTTACAGTAGCCTAGTGTAGGCTATATCCACGTGGCATTGAATGGGGATTCCGGACGGCAAAATGCGAGATAATTGAACATATCCATCAGATTCACTGTGCTGTCCTTAACTGCAATCAACTGTAGGCCTAATTATATGTAGCTAGTTAAACTCTGATGGACGGAAGGGGACTTTGTGCTGTTGCCTAGTTAACATTGATGTTTAACACTATAACAAAAATAAAATTTGACTGTTTTAAAAGGCTCAGCTTCACAGGAGTTTTGTGAAACATTCTTGTGCATACACTTCTAAAAAAACGATCTTTTAAAATTATCTGTTACCTTAACTTTCACATTTTAACATAACATAACCCTATCACTTGTTCACTTAACATTGAATTTGACTTCTGATTTTACTTCTATGCTTCTCACGGCCGGCAGGTCCATGATAGGAAGCAACTGATTCATAAGCGCAAAACTCGCAGAAAGCGGTATCAAAATAAAAGTCCAATTCGTTCTCAGTGTGTCATTAACCAAAATAGTCATACTACACTGACCTAATGGTCCCATTACCTACAGGAGTGTAGCTGATTTATTTTTACACGTCAAATGTGTTATAGCATGTAATATTTGAATATTTGTCAACTTAAAAGTTAGGACTTAGTTCTCCCTTTTTGTGAAATAAATGGAAGCATGTTAAAATCATTGATATCTTTCCTCTTTCAGTTGGGTTAAATGAAGTCAAATTCAACATACCCATGATAAGCTTACATTTTCATTCAAATTTTTATATAATACATTTTATTTAAAAAAAAAAAAAAAAAAACAGAACCGTACAAAACCGAAAACCGTGACCTTGAAACCGTGATATGGACCGAACCGTGACATTTGTGAACCGTACCACCCCTAGTGTGTATGTATGTGTGTTTGAGAGAGAGAGTGAGAGAGTGCGTGAGTGTGTGTGTGTGTGTGTGTGTGTGTGTGTGTGTGTGTGTGTGTGTGTGTGTGTGTGTGTGCGTGTGCGTGTGTATGTGTGTTAGAGAGAGAAAGTGAGAGAGTGCGTGAGTGAGTGAGTATGTGTGTGTGTTAGAGAGAGAAAGTGAGTGAGTGAGTGAATGTGTGTGTGTGTGTGTTAGAGAGGGAAAGTGAGTGAGTGAGTGAGAGTGCGTGCGTTCGTGCGTGCGTGCGTGCGTGTGTGTGTGCATGCATGCACGCATGTGTGTTCCTCTACTCGGCACCAGGCTCCTCTGAAGCCTCCGCAGTGCGCCTGAGAGGAAGACGGAGGGCCCAGGGTTGGACATGACTCACTCAGTGTCACGGCAAACCGTCTTGGGGGCTGATGGGACAGGGGAGGAGGGAGGTAGGGGGACAGGGGAGGTGCAGGTGGTGCAGGTGTGGTGGGTGTGCTGGTTTGATGTATCGTCGGCTCTCCAGACAAATGACACGCAGAGCAGGGCTCCAGAGTAATAGGGATCATTTGGGAGAAGGAAGAGCACCCGCGATCTTAGATAGGGACAAATGACTGCGAAATACGTATTGAAAAAAGGGGAAAGATAATTGAAGCGAATGGACACCAGTGGCCTTGGTGTGTAGTGCGTACGCATTGGAAATGATCACAGGGGGGATATCAAGAGATGCTCGAGGGGTGCGGGGGGTGTCAGATGAGGGGAGGAGGCGGTGGCAGTGCGTGGGGTGTGGCGGGGCAGGGCAGAGGGGTGATGGGGGATGGGTCAAAGAGGGCATCTATGCTAATCAAATTGAATTCAATAAAAGGAAACGATGAAAGCACCGCGAGATTAATTTATGGACGTTGGCAATCACACTGAAAGTCACAGCGCAAGAAAGTGGGGCTTTGTCTCCTCTACTCTGGAGAGTCGTCGTCTGGGAGCCGTACATCATGTCCGTCTCATTCGCCTATTCACATGTCCACGATGAAAAGGCGGGATGAGATTGTTGTGTATCTGTAGGCCTAGCATTTCCATGCATTCGATTATTAAGTCAG
>NC_085870.1:30601894-30629394 GCF_034702125.1 Engraulis encrasicolus
AGACCCAGTGTGATTTATGGTTGTAAGCTTCTATGTACGTCCTGCTAAACTCTGTGTGCTGTATGATTACTGACACATAGCCACCAACTTAACAAAGCTTAAACTCAATATCCTTTGTAGGATGCTTAATGTGTGCTTTTTAACCTTTCTGAAACAAATGGCTTCCGGCATCCTGGGCTGTTTTTCCCCAAGGCTAAAGTCTCTCAGTGATGAAGTTGGGTGCTTACCTGGGCCTTCATTTAGCTTACAACAAAACGTAATTTATCAATAAGACACGGTGTGGTAAATTTACCACACAACATTTTCAGAAGTGGTCTGCAATCACTTGATTCACTTTCATTTTCCTTTTTCACATTTAGATCCTTGCAAAATGTTATGTCATCAGTGAGGCTAGTCTGGCAAGCCCTGCCTGGAGGCATGGCCGTAAGTACCATAAGGGACACAGAGGTCATGTCCTCTGTATATTTTTCAGAAATGTAAAATGTACAGTATCTATGATGAAAATCGATCTAGGATCAACAATGGTAAATTCAGTCTGTATGTGCCACCCCCTATTCCCATGTATTTACCTCAATATTTTTGAAATCATTAGTTGAAACATGCCAACTACTGTATAGACTATTATCAGATTATTTGGAAGCCTCGCAACAGTCAGTGCACGAGTCATGGATACACATTGCAAGGCAAGTCCAAACATTCTGGAGCGCATCCTTAAGGCAGTGAGTAATGAAAACGAACTTAAGAGTTTGCCTGAAGAAATGTACAGTATGCAGTGCAGTAATTGACCTCTGTATTTGAAAATGTCTCGTCGTGGACCTGCATTGAGGGAAGGGAGGTTTCCACCAAATAAATATTGCACCGCTCTCTCAGTCCAGTGCGCAGAACTTGACTTCCAGACATCGCAGGGGATCAGAAGACTTGGATCTGCATGACGGGAAGTTTCAGAGGGGAGTGGTTTTAGAGGATATTGAGCACAGAGGAGAACGAGGGTAGACGAGACTTGCTAAAAAAGGGGTTTTATAGTTTTATAGCAGTTTCGCCCCTCTCCCTTCTCTCCCTCTCTTCCGCCTCGTACAGAGCTTTTAAAGTGCTATATTGGGTCCTCCTAAAAGGTTTCTGAGCAAAGAGAAGGCAGGTCGCCATCCGGACAGGAGTGACCAAACTGAATTCTCTCTTCACTCTCTGGTAACAATGTATCCCCTGCACAAAGCAATTGGTACAGTTAAGTACAGTGCCATGAAGTCAATGGCACATAATGACAGATATTTAAAAAAGATACAGCCATCATCTAAAAATAACGCACGTACTTGTGAGATGAAAGCAATTATTTGCCATTCAACGCACCGCAATTCCAGTCTTAGTTTCTTTTTTCATACAATTATGGGACGAAGGTAAGGTGACCCTTTAGAAACTAGAATTTTGAAAGTAATAAACTAAAAATGTCCCTGATCCTATCCTCTCCCCAACCCAGCCATGAGAGAGGGAGGAGGGGGGGGGGGGGGGGGGGGGGGGGGGGGGGGGGGGTGAGAGGGAGGAGGGGGGGGAGAGAAGACAGAATGAGAAAGAGAGAGAGGGGGAAAGAGAGAGAGAGGAGAGAGAGAGAGAGAGAGAGAGAGAGAGAGAGGGAGAGAGAGAGAGAGGGAGGAGCGGAGTGAATGGGTCATGATGAACCTAACCTTTCTTGCACATTACGCCCTACTTGCAAATGGCCCACTTGCATTTGTTCTAGCAGAATATTGTTGTATATTCTCCATACACCTCCTGCCTGTATGTTCTGTTCTTTATTATTGAACATTAGTGTACATTCTGTGTGTTGCATTTTATGCCTATATTCACAGAATAAAAGACAGATTATCAATACAAGAAGACAATACACAAAAGTCAGACAAAGACCGATAACAACTTAAAATGACACTAAAGATTATACTACAAATGATCTGCTATATAGTATGCACTGCTAATAGGCCTATGTAGTTTCCATTCTTATACTACTACACCACAAAGGGAAGTCATTGGTAAGCGGTTGGGCAGTCATGGATAAGCGGTTAGGGTGTGCAAGATCAACGTGGGGCTCGATTAACTGGGGATGACGTCACCAACACCTGTTTACAACCAGCACAACTACATTTACCTAATGAGGTTGCGGTCCGATTCGAGCCTCACGGTGCATGTCACCCCTAACATGAAACAACATTAGGCTCGAATCTGACCGCAACTGCATAAGGTAAATGTAGTTGCGCTGGATGTAAACATATCATCCCCAGTTAATCGAACTCCCACGTTGATCTCGCACAAGGGCGTCAGACTTGTAGCCTTAAGGTTGTCAGTACGACTCCCCACCCGTCAGGTCGGTGGGGGGAGTAATTAAACAGTGCTCTCCCCGATCCTCCTCCATGTCTGAGGTACCCTGAGCATGGTACCATTCCACCGCCCTGCTCCCTTTCGGGCGCCATTGGGGGCCGTCCCCTAGCAAGGGTGAGGCATAAATGCAATTTCGTTGTGTGCAGTGTGGAGTGCTGTCCCACAATGACAAATGAGAATTAGAGTTTCCCAGTTGGGCTTTCCTTCTTTTTCACAAAGTGTTTATTAGTGTTTACTTATGGAGACCTTGTGATGGCTGAAGAGGTAATACCTGGTCAAACCAATCCTTTTATTCAGGCCAAATGAAATGATTGGATGGTAGTTTACAGGCTGTTGACATGCCACAGATGGCATTTATAAGCTGTCAGCAAATTGGATTAATGCACTGTAGGTCATCCATGCCACGCTGAAGGTATTTGTAGGTTGTATATACCACAACAAGCCTCTGCCTTCTAAGAACACGTGAGGAAACACTGAGGTCGTCAAGTCATTCTAGGCTGAAAGAAAACAACGGTCTTACTGGGTCACACGACTCAGTCACAACCATGCCCCTGGAAGGAGGAGCAATTTAGGAAAAAAGGTAATTGCTCCAGGCCAGGGTGACAAAGACCTAATTTGGGATAACATTGTTGAGATGGCCCCAGAAATGAATAGGAATGTATAGGCCTATGTTTTATTACAGATCATAGAAGTATGGAGTTTGTTTACATTTATCACTTTTACTATATTATTTTTCACTGCATACATTGTTGTAACATCATAGTGAGCCATTTCTCACATTTATTTCTTAGCCACATACTGCCACTTTCAACAGCCTGACTGACTGTTTCCAGTCATTTTAGATGCCAAAACGTGTAAAGACTTTTACTTCAAAGATGAAAAATAGACTTAAATGGACTGAAAGGCTTGTGCATTTCAATTTTTCAGATGATAGGATTTCCACACAATGCCAGTGTCTTGTGATAGATATGCTATTTATTGAAAATTATTAAGGCATTTTTCACTTTTCACAAAAGTTGTACTAGAGGGCTCTCAGCATGCCTCAAATCTGGCAAGAGCTCCTGACCAAGACTCAATATGTGATGAGCACATGAAACCGACAAAAATAGTAAGACAAAAAACGAAGTACTTTTTGAATGCGTTTCAATTACAAAGCACAGGAACAGCAAGAGCGAATGCTTGAGGGGAATTGAAACTGAAGATTGTGGCATCTAATCTTGAATTAAATGATGCATGCTAAGTTCGCTTCATAAGTTATTTATGTAAGGACGGAGATCCTGCCAGACAGAAAAGGCTGCATATTACATCTTGGACTGAATTAAAAGGGCTCCTTAAGAGCTCACCATGTCAGATTCATGGATAAGTCTTCTGTAAAGTTCTGTAAGACATGAAATGTCGAACATCGTCTGAAGTACATCTACATATGTTATTTATTCATTTATTTATTACAACAGAATAACTGCTATCTCGTTTTCTTGACGCTTTTATCCCAAGTGACTCACAGTTATTAGTATTGGTTACAGTCTATGGAGCAATGTGGGGTCAGGTGCCTTGCTCAAGGGCACTTCAGCCATGGATGGAGGTGTAGGGAGACGAGGTAAGGGTGGGATTCGAACCTGCAACCCCCTGATCTTAAGACCACATGACCCCCCTAACCATTAGGCACGACTGCCACATTCTTACATTCACTTACACTATTAAAATGTTTTACTTTACATTGAAGTGCATTCATGCTGTCGAGATCAGTAGGCTAGATGTTTTTTGTGAAGACTGTACCTTTGTTTTTCGCTGAGGTTTTGGTAGACACTGACTATGAGCATACATAGAATTTGATGGCAGTGCATTTATATAAAGCAAGACACATTGGTGCTCACATAGAGCATTGACACATTCTAGGACTAGTATTTACACCTCAGACTTTGACGACATTTAAAGGCATAACTAAGCTGCAGATGAGCCCTCAAGGGATTCACGGTGGATATAGCCCTAACACAACAATGATTAAGCAGGAGTTGTGAGATAACCTTGGTCCGTCTTATAGCTAGCGAGAGGGGGCAATCCCGATGATCTGACAGTTCATTATTAGGGAGATCAGTTGCTCCTCGATTCCTTAACCGTGCAATTAATCACACCAGTGCCTAATTGTATCGCTAATTGATGTGTAAAAACCCAAGTAATTACACTAAGAGGCACATTTTGATCATTTGCAATTGAGGAATGGAGCTCTGCTTCATTTATATTCACAGACATTCAAAGTGATGTATCGCAGAGGCCATGTTGACCTCATAGATCAGATCATCTTTAAACTCCAGCGGTGATACAGACCACCAGCCACTGGAAGTATTCCTCTCACTGTGAAACGCAATTTCACACGTGTTGATGCACAATGACGGCTCCTATAACTCCTTCCTCTTATCGGACGGGCAATGTTCCTGTGACAACTGCATTTCTGCTTGTGGCCAAATGGATTGGAGTTCAGTACGAAAGTCGTCCAAAGTTAAAGACGGTTTAGGTGTTGACTCGTGACATCTATGGCTGTCGGAAATAGTGACACACTATAAAATAAAACAATCATATCATTGACACACGAAATCTTTGCCACATTTTTCCTCATATACACAGGTGACTTTGGTAGTAGATTTCCCTGTCTTAAGAACTGGAACGGATTCAGAGTTGGTACAACATTGTGTCTGTTTTTTTTCTGAGCATTGGATTGACAGCTCTAACCCTTGTACGGTGTTTATGTTTTTGTTACATAGGTGGGGTCTTTTTTGCCCCGAGCATATAGAGTCACTATTTTCTTTTTCAGATTCATGTTCCTCACAGAAAATGAGCCAAGGCCAGTTAATCTCAGTGTGAAAAAATAATAACTGATACTATTTTTCTCAGGCAAAAAAATGAAAGTTGGTCAAAAAGACCTGAACACCTTACAAAGGATTAATAGTAATATGTATTGTGCCAGATATCATGATTCACAACATGCACAGAAATCATGATGGACAAGTGAACAGGTGTAGGAGAATGTATGACATATGTGTCCACTGAGTCCTGTCACATCGCTCTTCGCAATGAAACGGCACGGCTCACACACAGCTCATAAAAAGGAATATATGGCTTATGGAAAATGTCAGATACTCATACTAAAATTACAGTATATAATGTCATGACATTATGGTATTTATTTATTTAAGACATGCAATGGCGATTTCTTCATCAATAAAAGAGTAAATTGTATCAAAGGCCACCGACAGTGGTGGTAAAAGCAGAAAATGTCAGTGTCTCAATTACTTGTCCATTGGGATTGGGAAGTGTTGTGCTCACTGATGTCAAGCTTGGACAGTTTAGATACCAATTCTACGCCAGGAGTGTTAGGATGTTACCTGTGATGACGTAACCAGCCGGCCGGATATAGACCGGTCGGGCTTATTGCTGTACTGTTCACCCGGTGTCTGTCATTAAACACCACACTCAACTTGATCCTCGCGTTTGTGATCTCTGGACTATTTCCCCTTATTGGCGTGGTGGCAGCGCTTCTCGAACTCACGTTTCCAAATGAAGATGGATTAAACTCCGCGTGGGCTTCGGTGTCCGGTCTGAGGGAATCACAGGTGGATTATAAAAGCCATCTCCAAGACGCGACGGTGAAAGTAGGTCAACATGGCGGCTTCACACAGAGCACCGAAGCAGTGGTGTTTGACGAAGATTGAAACAGTGAATTCGTTCGAGAACTGGCGGCAGAATTTACTCTACACGCTGTCGTTGGATAATGAGTTTGCTCCGTTCCTGGTCAGCGGCGTGCAGTGGGAGAAGAAGTCCAGAGCTTCGCCATTCAGAGGATTTACTGATGATGCGGAGCCTGTGCCTGCTGCGCAGCGCCGTACAAGGCAACGCAAAGTAAGCATGCTTGAACTGATGCTCGGACAGATCGCAAATTATTGCCCCGTAATTTCACGCCTTTCTATTGTGAAAAATTCAACTTCTGCTGACCAAATATGGCAAACAATTCGCCAGCACTATGGCTTTCAGTGCACTGGGGCTCATTTCATTGACTTTGCTGCTATAAAGTTAGAGCCTAATGAAAGACCTGAGGACTTATACCAACGTCTAATGGCATTTATGGAGGATAATTTACTGCATAAAGACTGTGGCATTAGCCATATGGGGGTTGCTGTGACAGAAGATGAAGAACTTTTCCCCCTCTTTGGAGAACTTTATTGTGCTTACATGGCTGCGTTTGATACACACTGACTTGCCTAGGCTGGTAAAACAGCGGTATGGCACTGACTGAGGTCGCGCACACTAGCCTCCATAAAGCCCGAAATTTCACAAGCCCTGGAGTCATTGCTGGAGGAGGTGCAGGCCTCTGAGATGCTAGGGCAATGCAGCTGCTGTGTCCGAGCGCCCCAAAAGGAGGAGTTTCCCTGGCCGGCAAGAGAGAGCCTGTCCACTGTGCAGAGAGGCCAGGAGGCCAGACAGCCATTTCTCAGTAAGTGCCCTTTCTCCCTCCTCATGACAATCATACATGGTAAAGGCCCGCAGGGTACTCGACGGGCAGAGTGATGCGTCAGACTGCTGAAGAGGATGAAGCTGCGTCGCCCTCTCTCGTGCAGCGTGTGTTAATAAAACAGGTCCCCCTTATCTTGATGCCTTTCACAACCACCTCCCTGTGCGACTCACCATTGACAGTGGGAGCCACTGGCAACATGATGAGGGCCTCCTGTGCTACGAGACTGGCATTACAGTTACAAGCAGTACACAGTCTGCGCACCAGGCAGATGGCTCGTCCCCCTTGAGGGTCATGGGGAAACACGGACCTTACTTTCCAAGAGACAATCAGAGACTTTACTTTGAGGGGCTCATAGTGGAAAATCTTGATTCAGACATTTTAGCTGGCATCCCATTTATGACACAAACGATGTGTCAGTCAGACCTGCCAAGCACCAGGTGTGTCTGGGTGACAACATCTACAGCTATGGGTTCACAGACCGTGGCCACAGACAGACACGCTGTGCGGCGCGCCCACGTGATACGCGCCCATGCTAGAGCTACAGTGTGGCCCGGGGAGTACATCGAGCTGGATCTCCCTCCCGACTTGTGCGACGGGAACAAAGAGCTGGCCATCGAGCCTCACGTGGCACCTGTCAAGAACTGACCGACACACAGCAGTGGCCTGCGCCTGCCATGGTGAGGAGTGTGTCTGGGAAAATCCGCATCCCCAACTTCACCGGGCAGCCACAGCTGGTATGCCGAAATGCCCATGTCTGCCAAGTGCGTCCCACTTATGTGCCCTCTTCTAGCGACGCGACGGTCACACCACCCCACATGCCTGTGTCAGCCAATTCACCTCTCCACCGCTCCGCTACGCACTCCAGCCTTGTGCGTCTGGACCCAGACAACATAATGCCTCCAGACATTAGAGACAGTTTCTGTGCTCTGCACAGGGAATTTGACGAGGTGTTTGACCCACACTTTAAGGGGTACAATGGCGCCGTTGGTCCTTTCCAAGCCAGAGTGCATATTGGGGCCAGTCCAACCCCCCACAGCGCAAAGGCAGGGTGCCACAATACTCCAGAGGCCAGCTTCAGGAGCTCCAGACACAGTTCGACGCATTGGAGGAGATGGGGTCTTCAGAAAGCCAGAAGATGTTGACATTGATGTTGAGTACGTTAACTCCCCTCGTTCCTCGTCAAGAAGTCTGATGGCGGCTTCCGACTTGTCACAGCGTTCGCCGACGTCGGACGGTACAGTAAGCCACAGCCCTCATTAATGCCAGATGTCAACTCGACTCTTCGTCTGATAGCCCAGTGGAAATACATCATCGCGACGGACCTCACAAAAGCCTTCTATCAGAATCCCGCTATCCAGAGACTCATGGAAGTACTGTGGTGTCGTCACTCCATTCAAGGGCGTGCGTGTCTATGTGCGAAGTGCGATGGGCATGCCAGGGTCTGAAACGGCACTGGAGGAGCTGACATGCAGAGTGTTCGGGGAGCTGCTGAAACAAGGACAGGTCGCCAAAGTAGCCGATGACTTATATTGTGGAGCAGACACGCTTGAGGGCCTGGCAGCAGTGTGGAGGAGAGTGCTGTCAGCGTTGCGACAATGCGGATTACATCTGTCAGCCACCAAGACCACCGTTGCTCCAGTACAGACCACCATCCTGGGCTGGGTGTGGCGACAGGGAACTATCCAGGCCAGTCCACACCGCGTGTCTGCCCTGGCATCATGCCCTGCACCAAAGACTGTAACGGGGCTGCGCTCGTTCATCGGAGCATACAAGGTGCTGTCTCGTGTGCTCAAGGACTGCGCAAGTGTGCTCGCCCCCCTGGATGACGCCATTGCTGGGCGTGAGTCCAAGGACATCATTCACTGGTCAGAAGAGTTGCTCAGCGCTTTCAAACGTGCACAGAATGCGCTGTCTTCACATCACGCCATCCCCCTGCCCCAGCCTGAAGATCAGCTGTGGATTGTTACGGATGGTGCAGTCAGGGAGCCTGGCCTGGGTGCTACGCTCTACGTCACTCGGGAGAGCACCGTGAAGATTGCAGGATATTTCAGTGCAAAGCTGCGTAAGACTCAGGTGTCCTGGCTGCCGTGTGAAGTCGAGGCCTTGTCCATCGCTGCTGCCGTGAAGCACTTTGCACCGTACATAATACAGTCTGCTCTGAAGGCATGTGTATTAACTGACAGTAAACCCTGTGTGCAGGCCTTTGAAAAGCTGTGTAGAGGAGAATTCTCAGCGAGCCCACGGGTCACCACGTTCCTTTCCACGGCCAGCCGCTTCCAGGTCCAGATACGTCATGTGGCAGGTGCAGCCATTCTGCCATCTGACTTTGCCAGCCGCAATGCACCAGAGTGCACCAGCCCGGTGTGCCAAGTCTGCACCTTTGTCCGTTCCACTGCCGAGGCTGTTGTTGGCCAGGTCAGCTTGAGTGACGTCATAGGAGGGTCCCAGAAGTTACCCTTCACCAGCAGGTCAGCATGGCTGGCTATACAGTCAGACTGCTCTGACCTCAGGAGGACGGGGGCCCATCTCCGTCAGGGGACAAGGCCTTCAAAGAAACTGACCAACATCCGTGATGTGAAGCGGTACTTGAACGTCGCTACAGTAGCCAAGGACGGCCTCTTGGTCGTTCGTCGACACACTCCCCTTGCAGCTTCGACAGACTGCATCATCGTGCCCAGGTCTGTTCTGGATGGTTTACTCACCGCACTTCACATCACTCTGGACCACCCTACGTACGGCCAGTTGAAGACTGTTGTACAGCGCTACTTCTATGCGTTGGACATGGACTCTACTATGCGGCGCATCACCGATGGGTGCCACCAGTGTGTGGCGCTGAGAAAAAGCACCAGTATGCGTGCGCGACCAGACAACCGGTGATCCTCCCGAAGTCGTGGGCTCAGCTTTCGCAGCAGATGTCTTCAGGCGGGAGCGGCAGTGCATTCTTGTGGTTCGAGAGTGTGTCACATCATTTACCATGGCCGCCCTCATTGAAGACGAGCGCCGCGAGACTCTCAGGGAAGCCCTGCTCCGCTTGTGTGTGGGGCTCTGTCCTCTCGACGGTCCTCCAGCAGTGGTCAGAACTGACCCAGCGCCAGGCTTCGCCGCACTGTCTGGGGACGAGACCCCTGCCTAAGCACAGGGTGTCCATCGAAGTGGGAAGGGTCAAGAATATCAACAAAAACCCTGTTGCCGAGCGAGCTATCCAAGAACTCCAGGGTGAGATTCTGCGCATTGAGCCTAATTGCAGAGCTGTTACCCCCTTGCTGCTCTCCCTCGCCACTGCACGCCTGAACAGTCGGGTGAGGTCTCGTGGGTTGTCTGCCCGCGAAATGTTGTTCCAGAGAGACCAGTTCTCCCACAGACAACTGCCCGTTGATGACCAGGATCTCATCATGTCACAGCACTCGCAGCGGGTCTCCAACCACCCTCACAGTATGAGGTCCAAGACACCATCTGGTCGTGTGCCTGTGCCTATCCCTGTGCACTCAGGAGATCTTGTCTACCTTTACGGGGATCGCAACAAGTCCAAAGCACGGGACCGGTACCTGGTCGTCGGGTAGATGGAGCATGGTGCAACATTCAGAAGTTTGCTGGGTCCCAGTTGCGCCGCACCTCCTACAGAGTCAAGCTGAGTGATTGCTACAGAGTGGAGGACGCAACCAGCACCCTGAGTGGGCCGACAGCCGAGTGCCCTGGAACTAGCGACGATTCCGATGAGGGGTCGGAGGACCCTCCACCACAGGTCCCTGATACGCCCCCAGCAATCGCAGAGCCTCCTGCTGACTCGTACTTGCCACGTGACGACGTGAACCAAGAGGAGTCAGTGCCAAGTGGTGACACGCACGCGCTGGCTTACCCCGATGGCATGCTAGACGACGTGCCCCTACCGGAGAGCATGCCCAGGCGCTCTGGAAGGTCGCGACGCATGCCTCAGAGACTGGGTGATTATGTGTCACATTGAGGACTACTTGTTGATTATTGATTGATGTGTTTATGATAATCTTTGATATTTGTGGGACTCTTGGGTGGTGGTATTTCACAGGGGGGGGGTAATATTTTGAAGAAAAGAGGGTAGCGCCAGGAGTGTTAGGATGTTACCTGTGATGACGTAACCAGCCGGCCGGATATAGACCGGTCGGGCTTATTGCTGTACTGTTCACCCGGTGTCTGTCATTAAACACCACACTCAACTTGATCCTCGCGTTTGTGATTTCTGGACTATTTCCCCTTATTGGCGCTAATTGAATGTACATGCAGGCTACTGGATTCATTTCTGATATATTCAAACACCTGTTGTGAACCTGTTGCTGTCAAACTGTTTGTGTTCAGGCACGTGCACTCCAATACGGCAGGGGAGGCACGGCCTCACCAGCCAGATTATGATGAGATGCAGTAAATGTGAATAATAGTTACAATAACAGCTATTGTTTTCGAGCATCTGCACCATAACTACCATTTAAGCAGTGTTTAAACTGTTTCACTCGTTTTCAGTCATTTTTGTGGCCAAAATCGTAATATTTGCCCATTTCATGTCAAATTCCTCCGAATACGCTGAATTTGGGGCAACTCTGAATTTGCCTCACCCCCGGATTGCGCAATCCCTCGTTAACAGGCTTGAGCGCATGCGCCATTTTGCTCGTTCTGTGAATGCAACCTGGTAATATTGTATTAAACGTTTTTATACATTTAATAGAAGTATGTATGGTGTGCCCTCATTTCCTGATAATTTTTTTTTACTATTTTCTATGTGTGATTATCATTTCTTTACTCTGAACGCCCACTGAAATATACAGTGGTGAGGCCAGCAGTAGCCTGGCCGCAGACTCCTTCTGTTGAGTCTTGCTGGCCAGTTACGTCATAGCGAATCTGAAATTCACAATACAGTCAGTCGGTGTTGTTGGCTAGCTTGTTCACTTTGACTGCTACAAGTGGATTTCATAACGAAACTAAGACCATTCTCAAAGATGGATTTCCAAGGGGAAAATGTGTGATAAAGAATGGAGGACCGACAGAGCTGAAGGGTTTGCTGCAGGTGACCGGTCAACTACCCGATCATTTCAAAGTGAGCGGTACAACAGAAAGTACTTTTTTCGTTTCCCCCTGTGTCTTGTTTGCAAACCGGCGAGAATGTGTGGAAGAACATTCGCATGGGATTTCACGACTTAACAATTTACTAAGGACTAAGGAGCCTCACGAAACAAATCCTCGCGGCTACTCATATTCATATTCAATGCCAAATTGCTTTGGACGTTTGGGGCGTCTCGAATAGATGTGGCTTTGGATGAACAGCGCCGGCTAAAGTAACGTTAGCATGCGCAACGCCAAAAGTGAAGGAAAAGAGCGGCGCCTGGACCTGATGTACTAGTTAAAGGTAAGATCAGTGTTTCCTATGTGTGTGAAGCCTGTGTTTGTGAGACCCGTGGGGAGATAAAGAATCCGCCGTGATTCTGTCTGGTGTGGTGGTAGCTTTTGTGATCTGAACAGGATTCTCATGTGCCCTGTAACTGTTTGTAAAGTTGAGTACAGGGCGTTGTTATACTATACAAGTCAGTGGCTACCACACCAGTTTGTTCGCCGTGGTGCTCAGCGGTCTATATGACACCATGTTTTGAATCCTGTGTGTGTGTGTGTGTCTTTCATTGAGCATCCGCCCTGATGTGGTTTATGTCGTGAGACCACTGTTTGAATCCTGTGTGTGTGAGAGCAGTGGGCTGTGAAGGAGCTACACTCTTCACTACTCTCCCCTCCTCCTCTCCTCTCCTCTCCTCTCCTCTCCTCTCCTCTCCTCTCCTCTCCTCTCCTCTCCTCTCCTTCCCTTTCCTTTCCTTTCCTTTCCTTTCCTCTCCTCTCCTCTCCTCTCCTCTCCTCTCCTCTCTTTTCCCATCTCCTCTCCTCTCCTCTCCCATCTCCTCTCTCCTCTCCTCTCCTCTCCTCTCCTCTCCTCTCTCCTCTACTCCTCTCCTCTCTCCTCTCTCCTCTCTCCTCCTCTCTTCTCCTCTCCTCTCCTCTCCTCTCCTCTCCTCTCCTCTTCTCTTCTCTTCTCTCCTCTCCATTACTCTCCTCTCCTCTCCACTACTCTCCTCTCCTCTGCTCTGCTCTCCAGCTCTCTCTGCCGTGATGCTTCTGTTTGTCCACATTGCTGCTGTGTGGCTTATGTGAGACCACTGTTTGAATCCTGTGTGTGTGAGGTGTGTGTGTGTGTGTGTGTGTGTGTGTGTGGTGTGTGTGTGTGTGTGTGTGTGTGTGTGTGTGTGTGTGTGTGTGTGTGTGTGTGTGTGTGTGTGTGTGTGTGAGAGAGAGAGAGAGTGAGAGATCTAATAACATTTTCTCTACGGAAATGCAGCATGTTTTATTTTGAAGGCCTACCTTATGTTAAGAAAGCTATGACATATGAAACTTATCAGTAGGCCTATTTGGTAAATTTACAAAAATGTACTTATACTGTAGCTGTAGTATTATATATTTGAAAATCTGATATTGGAAAAGTCAGTGCCTCACCAGCCATAAAGTTGACCGCACGTTACTGTTGTGTATGTGCGCAAAGTGCTGACACTGCAGTGTTGGATATGTGCATTGAAAGATTGAGAGAGGGTTCAATCAAGTTCAAATTAGGTTCATCCTGAAATTTCACTCAAAAGCTGAATATCCCTTTCTGTGACTGACACATCCAGCATTTTGTAAGTAATACATGCCTCTGCCATACAGCAATTCTGTCTCCAATAGCTTACATAAGGTTACCCCACTCATGACCGTAACTACCATTGAGGACACAGAGGTCATGTCCCATACCCCAGTTCGATCTGCAGGTCAGTTAACGTTCTGACTGAAAAAATAAACATGCACTGGACTCATGGGAGAATTGGGTCCCAATTGAAGCCTGTACTGAGTGAGGGGGCTCTTCAGATGACTCTGTCCCAGGCCCGGTCAAATCCTGTCAGCAGCCCTGAGACCAGATAGGATTTCATGTCTTTGCCCCTGTCTTATAGGGGCAAAGGGGTATTATCTGATACCTATACTAGACAGATAAGGAGAGCATGGCATAGCTGTGCCTGATTTTCCAATTAACATGCATAATCAAGTGCAGACATAATCATGGTGAGATGGCATTGAGACTGATTAGTCTTGATGTGTCTGATAAAAATGAAATTATTACAATAATAATTAATAATCATTATATATCTGTTCATCAGGTCCACTGCCTTGGAAGTTTCTGTCCTGCATTTTTTCATGGTGGGCAAAGTAAAGAGACAAAAAATGAAAGCCAGAATATTACAAAGAGTAGTTCTCTAAAATTTGCATTACAGTAGTACCTGCGTAAATAAGTGTAAGCCAAGATTTCAACCATGTGCGTGCGTGCGTGCCTGTGTACGTGCGTGCGTGCGCGCGCTTGTTTTTAAATAAAGTTCGACTTGGTAGATCTCTGGCAAAGCGGTGAATCAAGCTGCCAAAATATATAAAAGGTTTCTTAAGTGCTTCATTTTGAAAAGTTTCTCTGTTACATTTCAGTGGAACACGGCTGTGTATGTGCTGTTCTGTCTGTCAGGGGGGAAAAAAGGAGAAAAAGAGAAAAATAAGAGTCGGCTGTCTAAAGGGGAAGGGTTGAACCGGGGTTGGGTAAGGAGAAGAAAGAGTGAGAGAGAGAGCGAGCGGGACAGAGAGTGAGAGAAAAGAATCAACAAAGCCCATTTCTTCAATCCTTTGAAAAGCACATAATCAAATATTTGCCGTGCCGGTGGATTTCGCCGTGTGTCTGTCACGGCGCTTCCATCTATTCAGTTGACTTTCCTCAGTGTCAGCCAGCCAGCCAGTCAGCCAGCCACCAGCTCTCTCCTCAGTGAACTGAAATGTCAGGTAACGCCGTATTGACACCTCACACGGCGAGAAGTCAATTCGAGCTGACAAATACTACTGTACACCACTAGCGGATAATTCAGCGTGAAGCACACTGCAATGTGTATGTGACGAACAGAGCAGGGGCCAAAAAAATAAAAAGGACCTGTGAAGTGTGAAGCAATATATGCCACCACCACGCACCGCCTCTACTATGTCTCGGGCTCGGGCCACAGAACACAAAACAAAAGATCAAGTAAATCTTATCATTTTATTCACTTCAAAAGATTGTGCGTAGCTGTGTACGTGCTTTCAACTTGTAAGGCAAGGGCTCAGGTCATCCAGTAATCGTTGTCGTGCAGACGTGAGAAACTAGTCAAAACAAATTTACACAAACATGTTTTATATTCGACTGGACAAAATAATATTCATAGGAAAGAAAGCTGAATGTGTATGTGTATCTGAGGGAGGGAGATAGAGGATGTTTTATGTGCATGTTTTTGTGTGAGTGTGTGTGTGTGTGTGTGTGTGTGTGTGTGTGTGTGTGTGTGTGTGTGTGTGTGTGTGTGTGTGTGTGTGTGTGTGTGTGTGTGTGTGTGTGTGTGTGTGTGTGTGAGAGAGTGAGTGAGTTCGAGAGAGAGAGAGAGAGAGAGAGAGAGAGAGAGAGCAAAAGAGAGAGCAAAAGAGTCAGAGAGTCCGCTTAGCTAATAAGCCATTTGGTGGCAGAGCCTTTTCTTCCTCTAATCCCGCGTCGTGTCTCCTCTTCCCGTCCCCCATCGGAGGCATCTGTGTAGCTGGTGAGGCACATTAGCAGTGTGTGTGTGTGTGTGTGTGTGTGTGTGTGTGTGTGTGTGTGTGTGTGTGTGTGTGTGTGTGTGTGTGTGTGTGTGTGTGTGTGTGTGTGTGTGTGTGTGTGTGCAGGGCCGCTGATAGCTTTGGCTGGGCCCAGGACAAAGTCATCTGAAAGGGCCCCCCACCCAATACATACAATGTAATGAGAACCCAGTTATGGGCCCCCTCTGTCCCTGGGCCCGAGACAAGTGTCCCCTTTGTCCCCCACTGTCGGCTTCCCTGTGTGTGTGTGTGTGTGTGTGTGTGTGTGTGTGTGTGTGTGTGTGTGTGTGTGTGTGTGTGTGTGTGTGTGTGTGTGTGTGTGTGTGTGTGTGTGTGTGTGTGTGTGTGAGGCACATTAGAAGCATGCCACCCTGTAATTAACACGAGGTGATGGGCCCTTTGATCTGCTCTTTCTCAAACTTCCAGACGCCTCACACGTACGAGCCTTTAAAAGGCCGCCAGCGCAGCAGCACATCGCTTTTCTCTGCCCTTGGGTTCCCTAACCTACGTACTCCTTATATCTTTCTCCTTCTCTCTCTCTCTCTCTCTCTGTCTCTCTCTCTCTCATTCTCTTTCACTCTCTCGTTTGTACCTCACTCTCACACAATCACTTTCTGTCTCCCCCTTGGTCTCTTTTGCTCTCTTTCACACACACACAGACAGACACACAGACAGACACACACAGAGACACAGACACAGACACACACACACACACACACACACACACACACACACACACACACACACACGCACCCCCCCTTTCTCTCTCTTTTGAACAGACTGCAGGGGCTTAGTGCATGCTGGGCCCGTGAGAGAGCCAAGCAGGGAGGTCTAGTCCTCTCTATTGTGGGGGATAATTCAGCAGCCACAGTGGCACTCCACACCTCTCTTGGGGGCTGAGGTGACCGTGTCACCTGCAAACGTGGCGTGGAACATTTTACCTTCGACCTTGAGTCTCGTTATCCTGAGGTTCTCCTTTCATGGCACATGCTCATTGGCTGAGGTCAATGCTGTACTTGCACTGTATTCTTCAAAGCCAGGAGCGAGGAGACGTGGACTGGGTCTCTCTAGAACTCGTTCCATCCACATGGCCTGTGATGCTGCATATACTATAGAGCGCTATATTCAAGCGTGTCTGGCCAACCAACTCACCTCTTGGCTGATGTCTGTAGGCTGGATTTTTTCAGGATCAATAATATCTCTACAAAATAAGAATATGATCAATGACATTTCTCTACTAAACATTAACTACAAAACTTGACTCACTTGTCTTCACTCATAACATTGAACACCATAAGAGACGAACATTATGCATAGAAGCCTACATGCAGTCATGGGTAAGTGGTTAGGGCGTCAGACTTGTAGCCCAAACGTTGCCCGTTCGACTCCCGACCCGCCAGGTTGGTGGGGCGAGTAATCAACCAGTGCTCCCCCCCATCCTTCTCCATGACTGAGGTACCCTGAGCACGGTGCCGGCCCGACGCACTGCTCCCTTGGGGCATCATTGAGACTGCCCCCCTGCACGGGTGAGGCATAAATGCAATTTCATCGTGTTCACTTGTGTGCTGTGGAGTGCTGTGTCACAATGACAATGGAAGTTGGAGTTACCCAAGCGGCTTTCATACTGTATGTTATCAGAATATATGATCAGGCTTTGGTTGTTATTCTGTCTGGTAAACAAAGTCATTTGGTTGGTGGTCATAAATACCCTCCTCTGACAACTGCCTGTCTATCTGTTTTTTTTTTTTTGTCAGATCAAACCCTATGCAGCCTATAAAGTTGCTTGGCCAATCTTCCTCACACACTATGTCAGTTCCCAGTAGGCCTACAAGAATGAATAGTATGGATCCATGTGAGAAAACTTTTTAGATAGAGAAAAAAGCATTTAGATAGAGAGGAGGAAGCCTGCAAAAATAAACTGCTGTCAATGAAGTGCTGTACAAAATATTGCAGAACAATATACTTCCTCTGTATGCGAAGAGAGACAGAGAGAAGTCTAAAACAAAAGAGATTAAAAATTCCCTCTTAAAGTCTTATTAAAAGCAGAGTTCAGACACCAGCTTGATAACATGACCTGTGTGTGAACACTTTTCGGCTTCAGTAATGACAAGCGAGCAACCTCTAAATAACTCCTTCACTTTAGCTCATTAAGGTTATGCCTTCAAAGCTTGTCAAGAGATGTTTGTCACACTGTTGTAATTGGAAATTTGTACCTACTTAATTCCAGGATCAGACAAGATCTGGACCTGTGAACTTGTGTGACAAACACATTATCCTCAATTAACCCAATGGCGACATTGTTCATGTCAAACACGTAGGTGAAAATCAGCAGAGAGAATTGAAATGAAAAAGAAAAAAATCACTCTTACCCATTTTGAAGCCTTGTTTGTATTTTTTCAATGGGGCCATAATGTATAATATGCATTTGCGAACTACGTACATATTAGTTTGCAGTCTTATCTATAACTCCATATAGTGCCAAGGGGAGTGATGCCTTCCCCTCTAATACAGCCACGTTACAGATTTGGGGCCAGCCACCAGGCAGGCATGCGATCAATGTACCTCTAAAGGGTGCATGCATTAAGCTACTCCGGCTAAGTATTTGATTACATTTGCCACAACCTTGCGCGCTATCATTGGTCATCATTATGCCTTGGAAAGTCCTGCAAAGCCATCTGTTTCCATCTCCAGCAACGCACTGAGGGACGCATCCATAATTCCTGCGACCAGCAGGGATTCTGGCTAGCCCCCCTGGCTGTGCTCAGTTTAATAATGAGGGATATGTTCCATAATGTATTTCCCTAGCAACATGTTGGATACTGGTGGATGGGATTTGTTTGTTTATGAGCCATCTAACAAAAACAAAGCAGCACACATCAAAGAGCACACAGGGATACAATGTTTGCATCCAGTGTACAGTACATCACATGTACATGAAGAATAAACATCCTTGTATCCTTGTGGCAGCGCAGCATATTTTGAGCAAAAAAAAAATCTATACGGATGCATATAAGCAGAGACCTGGTCTTATGGCTGGGCCTAAAGCCGCGTGCTTTTACACTAGTAAAGGGATGACATTTGAGAGAGCCGTAACCGCAGGAGGAAATATGGGCGTTGTTAGTGCGCCCACAACCCTAAGTCCTATAGAGCCCTTCTCTCATAAAACACCCAGAGTTGGGGGGATATCTGCCTTCCTCAATATTTCCCTTTTATCATGCAAGGCCTGTGTGCCTCCCAAGGTAGTGAAAGACAGATAAAAGAGAATGAAAAGTAATTTTTTCCCACTTTATCACAATGTTGAGGGATGATGAAGCGTGCCATTAAGAATGCATAGCAATGCCCCCGGGACATTAACTGTTGGAGGACATTGAACTTGAAGAGTGCGCATTCTGGAGACCATGCCCATTTGACTTAAATCATATACGGGGTGGACTATGCATATCCATATCAAATTAGGGGAGAAGGGGAGATACAGGCATTGCTTTGCTTTTTTTCTTGAGATACTGTACGGCTTCATCTCATTTCGATATGGGAGTCGTACATTACAATGGTAAACAAAAGGTATGGGCCGATTGCTAAGAGGAAAATGACAGAGGGAGGGGTGTAGGGAGGAGGGGGGTTGATTGGCTGTGAAAAAGTGTTTTTCTGTCTTGAATAACAATTCTGCGCGGTAAGCTCTTTTAAGATAATGGCATTCACTGTGTATGCTTAGCTGAAAAATCAAAGCAGATTAGGCTCGCCATTGATCCAGACATATGCTAACGTGCTGTGCTTTCATCGTACGTTTACCTTTGGGCTATATAATGCATCTGTAAAAAAACAGAGGAAAGGTCTGCCACTAAAAAAAAGTCTGTTTTAGCAACTCTGCATTGTCACTAGTAGGCTACATTTATACAGTACAATACATATTTTTACATATCACACAGTAATGTGAATTTAACATCAGCAAGTGCATTTGCATGGAGGCAGTGTGAGGGGCAGATCAAACAGGAAGAAAGCCCTCCACACAAGACACTTTGAAAAAAAAGCTCTTTTCTTTCAATCTTCAGCTTTCAATTTTTTTTTTCCTCCATGTGTTTTTTTGTATTGACCTTGTCCTGGCCCATTGGTCGGCAAATCGACCAGTCCGGCACCCCAGATGGAGAAAGCACTTCTTCATCCAAGAACATCTTTTGGTCTCCAGATAAGGGACTGAGGAAAAATGTTAGTTCTTCTGTCACGCCATTAATAAATGTCTTGAAAATGTGGTGTTTATTTTCTTTCCATCTTTCGTTCTTTTTTTTTCGTTCTTTGTGAGACCCAGAACAGTGTATGGTGTCTGAAAGTGCTCTGAAAATGCACAGATACAAGTGGCCTGCCTCCGGGAGGACCACATATAAATCAATCTATATTCAATACAACATAGATAAAATGCGCAAAAAAGAGTGCAGTGCACAATATAGTCCTGAGCGCAACACCTGGGTGAGATGCCTGCATGCCTTGGTGCATGGCTGGGTTGGCCATAAGGGCATACAGGGCATTTCCCCGGTGGACTGTTGATTATTTTGGCCTGGTCCTGCCCTCAATGTAACAAGTTATCAGTCCTCATCTCAACACAGTCGACCTTTCCTAGTCAAATTTAAATATTCATTTTGGCTGTTGTGGTCAAAATAGCATTTAATTGATGATTAAAAATGTTGTCACAGGCTTCATTGTCTCCCTCAATGCCTGGCGGGCTGGTCTTGGCTGAAAATGCCTTGCCTGATTTTCTGTCCCAGGCCCGCACTGCCTTGGTGTGAACTGTGTGTGTGTGCTTTGCTTGACTGCGTGCTGGAGGTGATCTTGAAAATGGACACTGTTCAAAAGCAATGTAGTGTAAAAGCCAAACACATCTAACCAACAAAGATAAAAGCAGAGCCACAGAGCTTTGATGATGCCACTCCAGTGCTTGTTTTTGTTAAATATTCGTCATTGGTAACACCCACTCCGATTAAATGGCAAGATTGAGGGAGCAACAGCAGGACTGATGTGTACCATAATCTTCAAATCGAGGTAGAAACTGTATTTACGGACGTTATGGATTATTCAGGGGCAAAGGCACAGCAGCATGTTCATAATAGCATCCAGAATATAGTCACCGTTTACCCCTTTTTATCCTTTTATGAATAAAATCTGAATGGATTTAGTGAGATGATCGCAATCTGCAGCGCACTGTGGGACATACATGTATAATTGACATTAAGACTTCCACGAAGAAAAATCTATTAGCCTACTGTGTGTGTATAAATAAATGAAAATATGAGGTAAAGATATATGAGGGAGAGAAAATATTAGCCTGTCTCTGTAGTTCATATAGGACATTATGTAGTCAATGTAATGCAGTGTTGTCAAGATATTGGGGACTTGGGGACTCTCAGAGACTAATGCTGTTAGCAGCCCAAAGGGAAACACATTTGTTATTACAGGTTTTCTCTCTCTCTCTCTCCGACCGTTTCTTCAAATGAAATAAGTGACTGCCGTGATGCAGCTGGATGTGAAGTGAAATTGGTGCGAGATTAATCATGGAAAACCCTATTACTGCGATGGGAATGAATGTAACCAGTGGGGGGGCCCGTGACAAATGGTTAAATGGGTGAATTGGGTGGCCAGGGAAGGGAGTTTTGAAGAGAGAAGAAGAAGAAAGAAACAAGACTTTGAAAAGTATCCTGACCAAAAAAAAGTCAGCTGATTCCACCTGGCTGTCCCCAGAATCACTCTGGAATTCCTTTTCTCTTCATTTTTCCCCTTCATTTACTAGTGTCACAGGAGAGCAGAGAACATAAACAACATCAGGACCAGAGGGTGGGGGTGGGGGTGGGGGTGGGGGAGGAGGTGGGGGGGAGACTCAAACTCAGCATCCTCCTAACGATAATAAAATATATGATCAAAATCCCAGCAAACAATACCCACCACCACCATGTCACCAGCCCTTCATCTCACACTGACAAAACATGCAGCCTCAACCTATGTGAATGTTTATTTTTCACGGTGGGAGGGAGAGAGAGAGGGAGAGAGACAGAGAGAGAGAGAGAGAGAGAGAGAGAGAGAGAGAGAGAGAGAGAGAGAGAGAGAGAGAGAGAGAAGAAGAAGAAGAAGAATGTGAAGACTGATGTGCAGGAAAGGGTTTTCTGTAATCCTTGATCTTTCCAGAAAGTCAAGTCAAGTCAAGTCAAGTAGGTTTTATTGTCAATTTCTTTACATGCACTGGTCATACAAAGAATTTGAAATTACATTTCTTGCTTTCCCATACAGACATAGACTAATCTAGGTAAGGACATAGACAGTATAGACATAGACATGGAAGTCCTCACAGGTCTTTGCGCTTCAAGAGTATTCCTCCAAGCACATTTCAAAGCAAATGAAAAAAGAAGTATATCTTCACTGAAAATGCCAACCTTCCCTTTTCTACCTTTCCAACCCCTTTTTTTGCATAATATTCAAATGCCAGAACACAAGCCAGTTATCTAACACAAGGTGAATCCAGCTTACTCCGAAATTAATGTTTGAGTAGGTGTTTGTATACCTGCATACATTATGCAGACATGTTGCGGAATTGCTGATAACATTCAGTCTCTAGGTGACTCCAGACCATGTAAGCTAATGAGGCAAAACTCTGAACCAACAGCTTTCAACAGCAAGGAAATTTGATTTTCAGCCGTTGCGATAAGCATCAGGTAATCACAACACTCGGCTGTCTTGAGGGACTGGCAGTCGAATCTTGTGTGAGGTTTGTCGACGACACATGGTTGACATTCAGAGGTGGCCGGTAAACATGGCGATACACTCAAGTAAGTGTTTTTGTTTGTTTGGAGGAGTTATCGGCATGAGGAGCTAACCTGATGTATATCAGCATGCACTTTCACATACATTCAGTTCAGCCTCTACATTGGTATTCATTTGCTCCATGGCAGAAGCTTAGCCTCAGTTAATCGCAACAGGTTTGTCATTTTGCCAAAACCTGTAGGAAGTATAAACCAATGCATGTTTCTCTTTGACAAAAAAAACCCTGGTGCATTCTTCAAGCTCTGGGTTTAAATCTTCAATTTTAGGAATAGTTGCAAATGCCGAATAAATAGCAATTTTGTTCCAGGCTCTGTTCAGTGCAGCTCTGACAAAGAAGCACTAGCATGAGTTGGGTGCATGGGATGAAAGCAGAGCGTTACAGTGCAGGACAGAACAGCATGACAGGGCAAGAGGAGAAAGGGGAGAGAGGCAATGCAATGACAATGCAGTGCCATCACCAGAGTTGAAAATGTTCTCTGACAACTCCAACAAGCCTGGCTCTTTGATGCTGTGGCCAGACAGCATGTTTGCCACCCCAGGGGAACTGGGTTTGAGGCTGGGTGGGATGATCACTACACAGAGGGAGACGAATAGCTGAAGACTAATCAGCATTCCCTAGCAGTTTTGTTGCATTCGGATGATTGTTACAGAACATGACTTTTGTCCAATTCTGCTCAGTGATGTTTTGAGCAGTGCAATGTCCAATTCTGCTCAGTGATGTTTTGAGCAGTGCAACCACCTAAAAAACATCACACTACACTTAAAAATAGTTGGTGTTGGTGTTTGTACATGGCCTGCCCCTGCCGAATAGGAAACCAAGACAGAGACAGACACAGTTAATCCACTTCATCAAAGCCCCATTCCATTCAGATGGGAGTTGCAGGGGACTGGCAGCTTAGTGTAAATGCTGACAACTCTGTACAGTTGTGGACCGAATATTTTAGAAATTGTACATTTTGTAGTGAAAAGTCTCCATGTGTAAACTCTGCACGCTGTACTTAAAGATCAGATTTGATCATTGCACACAATGTTTTTATTCCTGAATCAACACAAAGATGATTATATTCATTAATGATTATATATCATTTCTTTTCTTGTGCATGTTGGAATGCTCCTGATTCCTTCCGTTGTTATATTTATACATTAGGCCTACAAGTTTCCAGTGCGTCTGCATTGGCTACATAACGTGAGGTAAGGAGAGGGATGTGTTTTGTACAGTAGAGGACAAAGGACACCTATTTATGCATTCTTTTTTACCTTTTTATTTCAAAGGCAACTAGTGCATTTTTTATGGGGCAAAAAACAGACAGGCAGAAAGACGTCAGAATTCAGAAAGAATTCAGCACAAGCACAAGTCCTTAAGTTCACCTTTCACATCTTGGCTTTGTGTTTACTTCTGCAGCAGGGGAGGGAGGCAGTCATCCAGTCCCCAGATGGTTCCATCGGGGCGCCTGTGAGGTGAGGCAGCTAAGGAGGCTGCTATCGATCACGCCCAGCCTATAGCAAGAGGAGCTAGTGTGCTGTAAAGACCTGATGTGTAGTGGATGACTGCTTTTGACAGAACTGCATAGGTCACAAAGCAATGACTACGGTACACAACCACCAAAAATACAACATGCACACTTTTGGCCTTTGTTTGCTCAGTGTTTTTCTTTTCCTAGTCTCTCTCTCTCTCTCTCTCTCTCTCTCTCTCTCTCTCTCTCTCTCTCTCTCTCTCTCTCTCTCTCTCTCTCTCTCTCTCTCGACTGCATCTGTCTGTCCTCATTTGGATTGACAGGATGAGTTTCTTCCCTTCCTCCTAATCCTTTTGAGAGATTTCTGTTCAATTTGTTTCGTTATTTGCTTTTCCCCGATGTACCAAACTCAAACTTGTTACACGCCTCTACTCACTCAATGAATTGTGTGCATCTTTACCCCCATGGCCAACCTTGTCACACTGTCACCTGAGACACTTGTTCATCAGAGACCTTGAATGCATTTATCTGTTCCCCCTCTGACACTCGTCCCTGGGTTATTGATGGTGACGCATTTGACCTTCTAACTCCCACTGATGGAGAAAGTGAATGTTCATACAAAATCACTCAAGCACTACCCTGTGTGCTCGGTGTGCACAATAATGCTCACCATGCCAGCAGTGTTGAAATTTGCTTCGGAGTTATCATCGCGTCTGGACGACGTCTGTTAATTTATTACAAGCAGACATGTTTATACTACCCCAGATCTCTCTCTCTCTCTCTCTCTCTCTCTCTCTCTCTCTCTCTCTCTCTCTCTCTCTCTCTCTCTCTCTCTCTCTCACACACACACACACACCACACACACACACAACACACACACACACACACACACACACACACACACACACACATTCCATCTTCCCCAGAATCCCCCTCCCACACACACACACACACATCCACATATCACTGTCCACCACCATTATTTAAGCACACGCACACACACACATTGATGGATACCCTGCTCTAGATGGATACTTTGTTTGTGCAGTGTCTGAAAATTGATTAAAACAGCTGAGTGATCAGTGAACGAGACAACAACACCAACAACAACAAAAAGAAACAAAAATGAACAAGACAATCGTGCCTTCAGCTTTCAGCAGCACTCTTAAAAGTCATCCAATCTGTCTGTCTGCACCCTCCCTCCCTCCTCTGCCATCTCTCTGATAAGGTATAGAGTCTGCCCACTCCCGATTCTTCCCACGCCCACGGTGTACATCTTGTATAAACTGTATGATGAAAATCCATTTGACCCGCTGACTTCTTCTTTCTCACGTTTAATATGTCAAACACAAAGTCCTTCAGATGACTTATATCTCCTCCCACGGAGCGGAGTGAGCTCCTGTGCCTGAGATTGAAGCAGCTACCTACCATGTCTCATTGTGTCATCTATCCATTCAGGCGAGAGAGAGAGAGAGAGAGAGAGAGAGAGAGAGAGAGAGAGAGAGAGAGAGAGAGAGAGAGAGAGAGAGAGCACGGGAGAGAGAGGTATGGTTGAATCAAATAGACACAACACAATTGCAGCTGAGAGAGAGAGAGAGAGAGAGAGAGAGAGAGAGAGAGAGAGAGAGAGAGAGAGAGAGAGAGAGAGAGAGAGAGAGAGCATGGGAGAGAGAGGTATGGTCGAATCAAATAGACACAACACAATTGCAGCTGTATGACAGATAACAGCTGTTGAGTTTGCATGACTACAGTGCAGGACAGTGAGTAAACCGTACAACAACACAGTGATTGTTTTCTGTAAAGACAGAGGGACATGATTGAATCCCTCTGCAACATTGATTGCCTATGGGTTAGACATCTGTAGCGGCATGTTTTTTCCTTTAAATTAATTTCAAAAACATCAACTGATTTCATCGGTGAACAGTATTTTGTATCTATCATTCAGCAACAGCGTAACATGGATTTTGTTAAAAGTTGCGAGACAGCTTCATTACATGTAATGGGGGGAGCGGGGTGGGGTGGGCTGGGGTGGGAGGACGGGTTGGGGTGGGGGTGGAAGTTATTTCAAATAATGCTTTCGCAGCACATTCACGCCGGTGTGCTTTTGACAGATGACAGTAACTGATATCCAGGCTGAAATTTCCCGCCGCCGCCGCCGCAACTGGCAGCAGCACCAGCCGAGGAGGAGTGCTGTCACGTTTATTACACTGTGTATCGAAGTGTAACTAGTTACAATGGAGAGAGCACACACAAATTGATCAATCCTTCTTTCATGACAAAGTCAAGTTCAATAATTGGATTTGCCAGACAGATTCAAATTCAAACAGCACACAGGCAGCCAGCCAGTGTAAATACAGTTGCCGGCTGTCCCCAGTGCTACACCTGACTGGGGCTGAGGGGAGGAAAAAGCGCACAAGAAAGGATGAAGGTCAAACTGAAGTGTTTAAACTTAGCCCTCGTCTACCCTTATGTGGATATTGTTGTAACTTTTTTATACCCATTTGGGCCTTTTGTTTGTGCCGAGTTCTAGCTACCGATAATGGATATGTATGAAACGATTAAAGTCGAGATTCTCACAAGCAGACCTTAAAAATTTTATTTTTACAAAAGCGAAGTCGATTTTTGAAAATAATTGCACGTTTGGCTGTTCCATAGATGAGCCTTATCTACCAGAGTCAATGTTTGATGATAGAGTAGAGTAGAGTTGCCCCAACGGAACTCAAAACCAGACCTTCTGGGGTAAAAAAGCTGAAGAGCCAGGCTTGTTGGCGTGACAGTCAGTACACACCCACAACTAAAGTGATTTTCACTCCATCACACTGCAAAGCCAACCCCCCCCCCCCACACACACACACACACACACACATGCACTTCACACACTGTCCCTTACGCAACTGCCCATCATGCTTCTTCCATCCAGTGTGTCCCATCATCTATGCTTCACCCATCCCTGGGGTCCCTCACACCGGGGTCACCAATCCTGGGGGTCACATGGAATAACGACTCACACACAATGTGTATGCTTCTGATGGCCTCACGGTAGTCATCCCACTTCTGACACCATTTGTAGCGAATGGGAGTAGAGTTGCCTGGGGTATCAAACTGGGGCTCTGACTGCTATACCAAGAGGAGCCAAACAAAGTGAGAATGTGTTCAGCAGGGGACCTACAAAGGCTATCCCACCAGCCTGACAAAAAAGAGAAACACCAACAAAAAAATGTGTTTGTTCTTCATTAACAAATACCCAAGAGGAGCCAGGCTCATTGGCGTGACAGACAGAACACACCCACAACCCTATGGTCAGTCCATTACATGTAATAGGTCAAAAACAGAGAGACTATCAGAATTTCTTTCCTCAAGTCGTTTGTTTACTAAACTCCTGATGATTGGTCTGAACACTCGCACACACAAACACGCATGCAAACACACACACACACACACACACACACACACACACACACACACACACACACACACACACACACACACACACACACACACACACACACACACACACACACACACACACACACACACATACATATTTCCTGCACACTGTTTTGCACTGGCCATTCATTTCATTATACATGTGACACAAAATAAACATCCTTGTACCCTTTTATCTGTTAACAACACATACTGGACAAGAGCATGCTTTGGCAGCCACATATCACATTCATTCAATGCTACACTGGTGTCATTTTAAACAAAAC